>NC_090265.1:1302679498-1303283070 GCF_040414725.1 Anabrus simplex
CAGCTGAAATCCGGAGCTAAGCCTCGCTTCCTCAAAGCACGTCCAGTACCCCTAGCACTTCAAGACCAGGTCACGAAAGAATTAGAAAGATGGATACAAACTGGAATTGTAGTACCAGTTACTTCTAGTCAATGGGCTACTCCACTCGTCGTAATCAAGAAACCTGATGGTAATGTTCGACTTTGTGGCGATTTTCGATCTACAGTCAACGCACAACTCGAAACAGATATCTTTCCTATTCCACGTCCAGAAGACTTATTCCGTCGTCTCTCTGGTGGACAATTCTTCTCTCGAGTTGATCTTAAAGAAGCATATCTCCAGCTACTTTTAGACGAAGAATCTAAGAACTTTCTCACACTTAACACTCCTCTCGGACTGCTCCAGCTCCAGCGGCTCCCATTCGGTGTTTCATCCTCAGCGGCTATTTTTCAGCGCTATTTGGCTCAACTCACCGCCTCAATTCCCGGTTGTGCTAACTACCTGGATGATATTATTGTTACTGGAAAAGATCATCAGGAACATCTAACCAATCTCCGCCTTCTTCTCCAGAAATTGAAAGACAATGGCCTACGAGCGAATCTCGCTAAATGTACCTTCTTTCAGCCTCAAGTTCACTACCTAGGACATATACTTGATAAGAATGGAATTCGTCCTAGTATGCAGAATGTCTCCGCGATAGTAAACATGCCAGCACCTCAGAACCTCAAGCAGCTTCAGTCCTTCATAGGCAAAGCGAACTATTATAATAAGTTCATTCCACGCTTCGCTACAGTGGCAGCTCCATTAAACGCTCTACGTAAAAAAGGTGTTAAGTTTCAGTGGACTCCGCAATGCCAACAGGCATGGAAAACAATCAACAACGCCTTAATTCAAGCTATACAACTCACTCATTTTCAGCCCGACAAGATCATCACGCTAGCTACTGACGCTTCAGACTACGGTGTCGGTGCAGTTCTCTCACAGAAGGATCGTCATGGACAAGAACGCCCCATCGCCTTCGCTTCGAAAACACTTAATGACCATCAACGTCGATACTCACAGATAGAGAAAGAAGCTTTAGCCATCATCTTTGGTATTCGCCGTTTCAATGAATATCTTTATGGCAACCATTTCCTGATCATTACCGATCATAAGCCTCTCGTACACTTATTCCATCCTGGTAATAAGATCCCAGAGAATTCCCTCAGAAAGCTTCAAAGATGGTCCATGTTCCTTTCTGATTATTCCTATCAGATTGTATATCGAGCCACATCCCAGCATTGTAATGCTGATGCCCTCTCCCGCTTACCCGTTGGTCCTGATACTGCCTTCGATTCTCAAGAATCTGAATGTCTTCAGTTGGACATAGAACTTGAAGATACTGTATCCAGTTTTCCTATTGATGCTAACTGCATAGCTAAAGCTACGGATAAGGACAGTACACTTGCTACTGTACGTACTTACATCCGCAACGGTTGGCCTCTTCAGAGCACACTTCCTGCCCACCTGGCACCTTATCATCGTATGCAGCATCGTCTCACGACTCGTGCCGGAGTTGTACTACTAGAAGCAGGCACCATCTTCCGAGTGGTTATCCCACTTAGCCTACAGAAACAAGTTCTCGAATTATTACACCAAAGCCATTGGGGTATATCCAGAACAAAGCAACTCGCCCGTCAACACTGCTACTGGCCCGGTATTGATGCCGCCATCGAAAAGCTAATACGTCATTGTGAGCAATGTCAAACGAATCAGAACGCCCCGTCTTCTGATCTTGCTTCATGGCCTCCTGCTACTACTCCATGGGAACGAGTTCACATCGATTTCGCAGGTCCTTTCCTCAATTCCATGTGGTTAATAGTCATCGATTCACTGTCAAACTTTCCATATGTCGTGGATATGCATTCGACTACTACAACCGAAGCTACCATTCGTGCTCTCCAGAAAATCTTTACTACAGAAGGTTTACCGCAAGTACTCATTTCAGACAACGGACCTCAATTTACAGCTACTGCTTTTCAGAACTTTTGTACACATAATGGCATTCGTCATATCCTAGCACCACCTTTTCACCCTCAATCTAATGGTGAAGCTGAACGCTTCGTACAAACATTTAAAAGAAGTATGAAGAAAGCTGTCTCTTCAGGCTTAACTAAAGACCAAGCCTTGCTCCAACTCTTAAACAACTACAGAACTCTACCCGGCGCTGATAATGTCACTCCTGCACAAAAGCTCCATGGACGACCTCACAGAACTTTACTTTCTCTGTTACAGCCTCTTCCCGCCCAGCATAAGACCTCACCAACGAAGTTCTACCTCAACGACAAGGTCTACACCAGGACATTCAAATCCAACCCACTCTGGATACCTGGAGTCATCTGCAGATCTTTGGGTCAGCGTCTATACGAGATACAGACTACGGAGAAACGTATCTGCCGCCATCAAGATCAGATACGTCTGCGCTACCGCCCCTGTCCAGCTATTGATGCTATTGCTAAACCTGATAAATCTATTGCTGAACGAGCCTTAGATCATTTAATAACAATGGGTTCCTTTCAGGACGAGACAGCGCCACTCCGCCCAGTTCCAGCTCCGGACAATACAACAGAGACACCAGCAGCTCCGCCCCAGCATCGCAGTCGCCGCCAGCGCCGCCGCCGTTTCACGCCGTACCGGCGTATTTAGGAGGGGAGGGTGTTGTATGTCCGGCGCTCCTTTCTCGCTCCACCAGCCAGCTGCACGCGCGCCTGTGTATCATTCTGCTAGCTTCGACGCGCAGCCCTCAGTGCGCGTGCCTGACCATCGAGTGTACTATAAATAGGAGCTCCCTGCCTGCTCAATTGCCCACTCGCCCCGGTGTCCAGCTCCAGAATACACCCTACGTCGAGCACGGAGGCTACTCCTCTTGAAAATGTGCTTCGACCAGGTGGACTGAATTTCTGGCAGTACGAGGTCTCACCTCTGGTCACCGCTCCCTTACCTGTTTCCGCTGCCTATGTTCCGTAATTCTTTTACAAGCCATTTTCATTCCCTAACTTATGCAAGCTCCCTTAGTTTCGCTAGGTGGAATTTCTTCAATCAATTGAACTTGCTTTTTAGGAATTCAGGCACTTCAACAAACAAGGACTCTCATGAACATTTATGTTAGTGTGCCAGATAGTTCTCGACTATCAAAGTGTCAATTCACAAAGACTATCTTTTCAAGATAGAAGTGTATATAAAGACTGCAAACCTGTACATATTGTATAAAGACAGACTTTTCTCAAGATTCAATATTCCTTTTTGCTTCAAAATAAATTTCAGTTATTTGTGTAAATATCATAAAGTGAAGCAATAAAAGTTGTGTTCTGTAAACTTCAACCTTGGTTACAACACCTTAGCTATGAGAACCTTTCTGTTTTTATGGACAAGTTGTGTGACATATGGTGCGTGATTCAGCTTCCGTTTGTTCAGCAATCCGTCTGACATTCCTATCAGGGGTTATTGCCTCGTTTAGTAGTGATTGTGTCTAACGTTTGGACACTAGTGTAAGTTGTTGGGTTATTGATCTTGAGCAGTAGAAGGTAATATGTTTTGGACGTGTAGATCATTTAAGTGTAACCTAAAATTCTCAAGGGACACGGATACACTAGTCTATCATGCGTGCATCAAATTGCAATAACTGCCCCCAAAACATGCACAAGATCATAAATGAAATGAAAAGTCACATTCATTCGCTCCATTTTCTATGTAAACCTGGAGGTCTATTGGCTACAATAACGATTTTAATAGTGAATTAAAACTTTGACTTACTTGCTTCTTGACGAAAGAAATTAAGCGGATACGTTTTTGGATGAAACAAATCTGTAATTATAGGTAATACTTTCCCCTACAGTGTTTTGATCTACATTGATATTAGCAAAATCAATGACGCACATATGCTAATTTACGAAAATATTGGTTTTCCATTAATTTCCCTATTGTAGTTAGAGAGAGCGGACGAGCGAAAGAACAGCAAATTATAAAAGTCCATTAGCTTCCTACGGTCTGCGTGAAGCTATCGGTACGACTCTGCATTACTGTTTTGTGATATTTTATTTCAAGCTAGCTTAGTATATCGATTCGACTCGTAGTCGATTGCAGAGAATGTTTTCCTGTGCCAGCCTCCGACCCGTTTGGCTGTTAAGAGTTGTTGAAATACTACAGTCATTCACCATTCGTATTTCATCTCACAAACCCCATCGAGCGGAGTAGCTTCAACTAAAGATGGTCTCGCCTTTACCGCAGAGGCGGTGGGCTTTCATGGAAATAGTTTCCTGTGGTTTTCCACGATCCCTAACTAAGGCGAACGCAAGGACAGTTGTTCCTTTTATAGATTACGGTCACTTACCTCTCACAATCTCAGCACCTCAAATCACCACAACACGTCTCTTGGCCTAAGAGATGGCATCAAACTCTAGCAATAGAACCGCCGGAATATACTAAACACCTTGAACCGCCGATGCGGTCGTTGTTATATTGGTTTATGCTTTTAAAATCAATCAATCAATCAATCAATCAATCAATCAATCAATCAATCAATCAATCAATCAATCAATCAATCAATCAATCAATCAATCAATCAATCAATCAATCAATCAATCAATCAATCAATCAATCAATCAATCAATCAATCAATCAATCACTACTAATCAGCATTAAGGGCAGTCCCCCAGGTGGCAGATTCCCCATCTCTTGTTTTCCTAGCCTTTTCATAAATGATTGCAAAGAAATTGGAAATTTATTGAACACCTCCCTTGGTACGTTATTTCAATCCCTAACTCCCCTTCCTATGTATAGATATTTCCCCCAGTTTGTCCTCTTGTATTCCAGCTTTATCTTCATATTTTAATTCTTCCTACATTTAAAGACACCACTCAAACTTATTCGTTTACTGATGTCATTCCACGCCATCTCTCCGCTGACAGCTCGGAACATACCACTTAGTCGCACAGCTCGTCTCCTTTCTTCCTACTCTTCCCAGGCGAAACTTTGCAACATTTTTGTAACGCTACTCTTTTGTCGGAAATCACCCAGAACTAATCGAGCTGCTTTTCTTTGGATTTTTCTAGTTCTTGAATCAAGGAATCCTGGTGAGGGTCCAATACACTGAAACCATACTCTAGTTGGGGTCTCATCATAGACTTATATGCTTTCTCATTTACATCCTGTTTACAACCCTAAATACCCTCATAACCATGTGCAGAGATCTGTACCCTTTATTTACAATCATATTTATATGATTACCCCAATGAAGATCATTCCTTATATTAACACACTAGCAGAAGTACCCGTTTTTCGTACGGGTTATCAGAAACTGGCTTTAATTACTCATACTATCGGTGTGAATGACTTCTTTAGACATTTATATCATCGGTGTATTTACTTCAGTGCGTAGAAATTATTTGTCATGTTTGTAATTATAGTGTATCTTCTTCTTTTTTTCATGGGGGCCTCTAAATATTAGTTCTTAATTAGCGTCGACCTCTAAGATCTTTTGCTACCATGATTTTCCTTCATTCCCACCTAGATATACATGCTCCCTTCACAAAGCTGCAGCTTTAGTGTAAGTATACTTCCGCTAGTAGTACCACAAATATAAATATTACTGAATGTATTTGTTTGATCCGACATTTCGTAACTATTACAAATGATCAAGGAAATACGCGATGCATAAAAACTACTATAATTCTCGAGAATTATAATTCTCAGGGCTTGTCACATATGTCGCACATCATATAACACATCTTAACAATTGTGTACAGTATATAGGTTGTTTTCATGATTACAATGATCGTAAAAGTGGACCATAATATCGACGCTAATAACATCAGTGATCCTACTACCCCATGATTTGATAGCAAATAGTTTGAACTATAGGTAACAGACTCCGCAAAATGCTGAAACCTAAGCCAGTACGTAAAAACGGAGGCCCGTCGGCAACCGTTGTTCGCCGTACTACGAAGACCTCCGGGGCTATTATTTTTATACTTCACTCCCTATCCATCCCCGCCGAGTGCTATGAGCGTCTTACCCAATAGTTTATTTTTTACAGATAGTAAGTATATGTGTATCAATTTTGGCTGGCGGCTATGCCCAAACGTACATGCATAATCTAGCTGCTGTCGAATCCTGGAGCTGACGTTGCCATTGTTACGGTCGTTCGTTTCTTTATCCGATTCCTAGAGCAGGGGTAGTGTGGTTCCAACACCTCCACAACGGTTGGTTTTAGGGCCTTAAAACATTTTTTACGGACCCGTATGGTTTACCGAGATTTGTTCTTTGCGTCAAGGGGCTTAAAATGAGCTTTGTCTCGTCCTTGTACGACAAATTCGATTTCGCCTATATTAGCCTATCTTCTTATAAATAAAGTTGTTCGTGTCTGTTTGTCTGTTTGTTTGTTCCACCATCACGTCGAAATGGCTGGATAGATCTCAACCAAACTTCATATTTAGAGTATACTCGCCCCGGGGAAGGTTTTGATATGCATATCATTTTCAAATCTTTGAAAAGACGGGGGTTTTATAGGAAAACCACAACGGTTTTATACTATTATAGGCAAAATATCGAATTTGTCGTATAAGGACGAGACAAAGCTCAATTTAATCCTCTTGACGCAAAGAACAAAACTCGGTAAGCCCTATGGGCCCGAAAACCATGTTTTAAGGCCCTAAAACCAACCGTTACGAAGATATTGGCACCACACTACCCCTGCTCTAGGAATCGGATAAAGAAATGAACTGCCGTAACCATGGCAACGTCAGCTCCAGGATTCTAGAGCAGTGAGATTATGTATGTACGTTTGGGCATAGCTGCCATCCAAAATTGGTACAAATAAGACTTAATATCTGGAAAAAATATTCTGTTGTGTAAGGCACTCATAGGACTCCTTGGGGCGGGGATGGAAAGGGGGTGAAGTACGAGAATAAAAATCTTACTATATATAGAAATGGAAGTGTGTGTGTAAATGACACATCTCCTCCCAAATCACTGGAGCAATTTCAACCAAACTTGGTACACGTATTACTTACTATCGGGAGACGATCACTGTGGGGGGTAAGACATCCCTAGCGCCCTTAAGGGAGTGGGTCAAGGGGGAGGGGTTGTAGTTACAATAATAATCGAGAATAGTGTTGAATTCATAGTTTTCGGGGTCGCTGAGTTGAAAAGTAATACTCTAGAATTTTTTAAAGTCCAGCCCCGTTTTAGGTGGGGAGAAAAGGGGGGGTGAGATATAGAAATAATTAAAAACAGTTTCGAATCCGTAGATTTCAGGGTCTCTGAGATGAATAGTATTACTCCGGATTTTTTGCAAGTCCAAGTAGGGAGCGAAGGGGGTGAGATATATAAATAATCGAAAAACTACATATAAAAATATTATCTTCTTCTTCTCACTATATATAAAAATTGATGTGTGTGTGTGCGTGGGTGTGTGGGTGTGGATGTGTAAATGACACATCTCATCCTAAACCACTGGAGCAATTTCACCAAACTTGGTACACTTATCAATTAGTATCAGGGGACAAACCGCGTGAGGGTAAGACACCCCTAGCACCCTTATGGGCAGGGGGCGAGGGGGGTGGTATAAAAATAATCTTTAATATTATCGAATCCATAGTTTTCGTGGTAGCTGAAATAATTAGTCACACTCCGAATTTTTTAAAATTCATGTTCAGCCCCCTTTGGGGTGTGGGTGAGGGGGAGTGAGATATAAAAATAATCAAAAACAGTGTCGAATCTACAGTTTTCTGGGTCACTGAGATGAATGGTGACAATCCAGATTTTATATCTCTTAGTGGTGGAGGGCGGGAGGGGGACAGTCTCATTGACAGTTGAAATCCTGTACATCGTATCTATAGTGCGACGGCTAAATACATATAGTTATCACTTATTAATTTTTGACAGGATCAAATACTTCCCAGTCGATTCGAGCTTCCATAAGGACGAAGTTTTACTCGAAAATTAAATAATCTAAAACTTGAAATCAAACACATCTAAATAATTTTAAAACTACATAATAGATCATAACATATCAATCTGCAAGTCAAAAAGGAATTCTATAGAAATTCACATCAGACATAACTAACTGGTAATGCAAATCTTAAAGGTAAATATTCAGAAACTATCCGGGCAACGCCGGGTACTACAGCTAGTTATTTTAATATTTTTATATCTCCCCCGTCGCCCAACCCCCTCGAATTGTTTTGAAATACAGCCCATGTTACTCACTGGCAATGTAGCTTTCTATAGCTGAAGTAATTTTTAAAATCGGTTCAGTAGTTTTTGAGTCTATCCGTTACAAACAAATATACAAATTTTTCCTCTTTAAAATATTAGTATAGGGGTATAAATTACATCTCTACACATACGGTTGACGCCAGGAAGGGCATCCAGCCGCAAAACAGGGTCCATCCACATGTGCTACGCAGTTCGCACCCGCAACCCCACAGGTGTGGGTAAAGCGATAGAAGAAGATGATACTCATTTTAAAAATTCACCCGCTTTTTTTATTCTTTTCACCCCCTTAAGTGGCTTTTCCTAGAAAATGTGTTCATTTTCAAAGGAGATTCCATGTACCAATTTTAAAGTCGGTAACTCACATTTTGAGATATATGTATCCTGGCATAAATAATTCAAATCCTTCCTCACTTCTTTTCACACCCCTCCCCCTTAAGTGGATTTTCTGAAAACGAATATTTGTGTTCTTTTATTTTTAAAGGGGATTCCAAATATCAATTTTCATGTCTGTAACATGTTAGGTTTTTGTGATGTAGATAATTTCGCTGCTGTAGAATCCTAGAGCTGAGGTTGCCATGGTTACGGCAGTTCATTACTTTATCGGATTCCTAGGGGAGGGATAGTATGGTGCCAATATCTCCGTAACGGTTGGTCTTAGGGCCTTAAAACATGGTTTTCGGGCCCGCAGGGCTTACCGAGTTTTGTTCTTTGCGTCAAGAGGATTAAATTGAGCTTTGTCTCGTCCTTATACGACAAATTCGATATTTTGCCTATATTAGCCTATCATTTTTATATCTCCCCCCTATGCCCCCCCCCCACCTCAAATTGTTTTGAAAATAAAATACAGCCCATGTTACTCACTTGCAATGTAGCTTTCTAGAGGTGAAGTAATTTTTAAAATCGGTTCAGTAGTTTTTGAGTCTATTCGTTACAAACAAACAATTTTTTCCCCTTTATAATATTAGTATAGATAGGTGTACTATAGCAAGTCTTCATTCATTTGGTATAGCTCCTTCATGCAAATAATAATCAAGTAAATTCTTCAGATATGGTACTATATCCCAACCCATAGTCTTTAGTATATCCCCTGTAACCTTGTCAATTCCAGCTACTTTTGTTGTTTGCAACTGTCGTATCTTACTGTAAATATCATTGTCATCATAGGTTTTTTTATACTTCCTTTGTTTTAGTCACCTCCCATATCTGGACATTATCCTTTTAACTAACAATCTTCACATACTGCTGACTGAATACTTCTACCTTTTGAAGATCCTCGCATTCATTAATGATTCCTGGAATGTCCTTGGAACTGTTTCTGCCTTAAAGTGCCTATACATACACTTCCCTTTTTCACTAAAATTTGTATGACTGCCAATTATGCTTTTCATCGTGTTATCCTTAGCTAACTTCTTTGCTAGATTCAATTTCTACCGGGGCGAGTAGGCCATGCGGTTAGGGGCGCGTGGCTGTGACCTTGCTTCCGGGAGATAGTGGGTTCGAATTCCAGTATCGGCAGTCCTGAAGATGGTTTTCCGTGGTTTCCCATTTTCACACCAGGAAAATGCTGAGGCTGTACCTTAATTAAGACCACAGCCCCCGTGCCAGCGAAATTAACCAATGATGATTAAAATTCACAAATCTGCCGGAAATCGAACCCGGGCCCCTGTGGCCAAAGGCCTGCACGCCCTAACCATTTAGCCATGGAGCCGGACCATTCTGGTGCTAATTCCATGTGAAGGGATGTACAGTAGAACCTCGATAATTCAAAACTGGTTAATTCAAAATCCCGCCTAATTCGAAGAAACTCTCGTTCCCAGAAATATGAGGTACGGTTTTGCATGTTATTTAAATTGTTAAATCGAAATACGGGTAATTCGTAATTGAAAGAACAATTTCGGTCCCATTACTGAAATTCAGACTTTTAATTCAAAACTGCCTTTGTATTTTAGAGAGTATTTTGAATTCAAAATTTCACATGAAAGAACCCGTCTTCTGGAACGCGCAGGAGTAGTTTTCCGTACATTCACTTACTTCGGTGAGTCTACAATGTGCTTCACACTTGCTAAGTTCGAGTGAAATCGTAATACTCTTTTATTCTATTGTTTTAAGGAACGTCACAATATCACGAAGCAAGTAGTGTGCGGAGAAGCAGAATCTGTGAAGACTGGCGATGCAGCCAGTTGGCGAAAAAGCGTGGCTCGTATAATCAATTCGTTCGCACCGAACAATATTGTCACGTCCGAAAACTTTGCTGTCCATATTCAGACAACGCACTACACTAGCAACCACCACAGAAACATGCAATAGTGATTACATTCGCTCTGAATAGGCTTGGCGTCAGGAAGAGCATCCGTCCGAAAAACAGGATGAAATCCACTTGTGCGACACAGTTCGCACCCGCGACCCCACAGATGTGGGTAAAGCGGTAGGAGAAGAACATTACGACCAATGTCACTCGTTGGAGAACTGGCATCGACGACAGCGGAGGAGTAAACACAATGCTGATACTGCTTATTTGATCAGGAACCTACTACTTCATCTTGATGAAACTGCGTTGCTTTTTTTTAAATGCCGACCCCAAATGGTACGAAATGAAAGAACAAAAATTTCAAAGGCATCCACTGACCAAAATAAAAATAAACTATGTCATGAAGAATGAATAGATGGAGAGGAACCCAACAAAACACAAAACAAACAAACAAAAACCAGTGGATCGAACTCAATACAGATCGAAAATAACATTACTACCGACCAAGGAACCACTTATAAAGCACAATGATGCTTGGTATCTAAAGGGGGTGCAAAATCCACGTCTAAGGCCCCACAGAATGGTACATGTCGCGAATAAATAGAACCATGGTATGTGTCATGTTGGGGTATTAATCAGAAGTAGAGAAGACTCACGGTGTTCCACAAAAGATGGTACTACTCACAAGCATTGCAATGCGTACAAGTAACGCAGACCTATGGTGTGTCTCACACAATGGCGCAACTCATAGCCAACGCAAACCGAGAAGGTTCCCCACTTAGGTGTACTCAACACGGGCGCCGATATTCCCGTGGTGTTCCTCACATAGTGGGTACTAATCACAGGCAACGCAGACCCACGGTGCCGCTCATATAGCGGTACAACTCACAGGCTACGCCCAGACCCGCGGTGTTGCACACATGGGTACGACGCACGGGTACTGGAATCCACCAGGCCAGGCTTTTACTGCTACTAATCACAAACCTATTTCGTACCGAATTTAGTGGTACTACTCGCAAGTACAGGCAACCTATGGTGTTCCCCGCGTGATGGTACGATTCAAAATTAGTTTCATTGTTCTAATTCAGTCAGCCCTTGGTCGCCCCTTTTAGTCGCCTCTTACGACAGGCAGGGGATACCGCGGGTGTATTCTACATGTGCGTCCCCCACCCACAGAGGGTCTACTTCATCTTCTTTCGGTTTTTCCACACCTTTGGGATCACGGATGCCACACATGTGAATTTGGCCATATTTTACGCCAACCGTATATGGAGGGTTGTAGTTAATATTGCGTGTTACTGTAATGGTTGGTAGTGTATTGTGTTGTCTGAAGAGAGTGCCGGGACAGAAGCAATTAAAGTCACCGTTTCTGCCGGGAATTGAACCCGGGACCTCTGGACCGAAGGCCATTAGACTGACCATTCTGACAAGGAGTCGGACAGCTCAGGATCCTACTATTAGTAATATATTGCACTCTCTGCGATATTATGGTTGCAGCAACAGAAATAGTTCCGTCGCTCGATAGCGGAGATGGTTCCATGTGGCCACCCGATAGTCGCGATATTTTATGTTCCAAAGAACATTAATTACGGCTCTAGTGTGGTCACCCCATTTCCTAGAATTCTATCTGCTTCTTCCGTCGTAGATTTCCAGTAGTAATTCTTGTTCGTGTGGCCGTAGCCTGATGGTCTGATTTTTGATGGCGATATACACTCAGCCATACCCTAGGGAGCTGTTTAGGTTCCGGTACCTTCATGTTGTTAGGCTACGTTTAATTGGGGCATGAGAATGGTCCCAACGGGCATATTTGGATGCTTCTAGTTCCATCCCGTGTATCATTAGCAGCAAATCTTTTGCAAGTAAACTAGATTTTGTGTGGCTCTCTTAACAAAGACCTATATTAAATACTGTAATGCCCAGATTATTTATACTGCGTTATTCAAATTTCATTTTCATTAAAACTGCCACGATACTTATAACTTCAGCTTACTCATTTATATTCCAATTGTACCCATTCAGTTGTTTCAGTCCTCTCATTATTAGACATATTTGATATTTCTTATTGGATTATTTTCTTATCGATCTCTTGAAACAGGCTGGAGAAAATGTATCTTCCCCTGAAGTACCTATGTCTCCTTATAGATGTGGTAGTATGGGACCTGCTTAGGCGTATATGGTGCTGAATATGACTCGTAGAGAGTGACTAGTGCGTTTCAATGATATGAAAGTTGCTATTCACGGGTGCGGACGTGATATAGGCCCCTAATAGCAGTTTCTAGCCCAGCGAGGAAAGCAATGGCAAACTACTTCATTTTTCAGCATGATTTAAACGCCACATGATAGCGTCCAAAACAACGGTTGTTTCATTACTTTTATTATTATTATTATTATTATTATTATTATTATTATTATTATTATTATTATTATTATTATTATTATTATCTAAAAACTGTGATACAATTTATGGGTTGAATATGAGGAAAGGTCGAGCCCAACTTGCACATTTGTGTCTCCGCTTTCATGGATAAACTTGTGACCGTGAGGCCACAGCTGAGTGAACAGGTGTTGGTATGGCTTGTGTTCGCTTGTCGGCGAGATGGGGTGTGCGCGACCTTGGGCGAGAACGAGAACGAGTGAAGCCACTGTTCTTGACGACAGTATTCACGACGTTCCACGCCCGGCTAACAAAAATAAAAATAAAAAAAATGAAGGTTGGCGAGAGAAAGAGAGATACCAGCGCGTGTCACCTGTAATTGCGAGGAACGATATGAATGAAATATTTATAATATCTTTGGTGGCGTGACATGCATATTTACGGAAGGCTCAAGGATTAAATTAAAATAAACTGGATAAAAAATAGCACATTTAGAGGATATAAATTAAAAACTGAAATTTTGAAATAATTTACACGACCTTGTGGCAAAAATGGTAATGAAGTTGTATATTCGTACAGTAGAAGAATTTAGTATCTAAATTGACTTTACTTCCGTGCATGTGCACCAGACACGATATTTAAGTCATGTGATAAGATTACTCACTCTCACACTCACTGGCGTGTTCCTGGACTATCATCTGCAGTCGCTCAGCGTGGAACGTCGTGAATACTGTCGTCAAGAACAGTGGCTTCACTCCTGTGCTCTACACCTCTGATAATTGTCTTCAACTTAGAACAGTGCTGTGATCAGACGTCGAATGTGCAGATATTAATCCCTTAAGTACGTGTCATTTCCAAAATACAGTTACGTGTGTGTTTGGAGTTTATGCTAAAGCACTTTGTGTAAGTTTCAGCTTTCTCACGAGTGGACGCGGAAGACGTGGACGTGATCATTTCCAGAAGAGGACGGAACTTCGCATTATGGATTACCAGTGCTTCACCATGAAGTTCTAAACTATTGACCACCGTTGGCGGCGTCGGGATGCAGATTCTTTCATCCTAGCATGGCTGATTGAGAACCCAGACTTCCAGACGTGAAGATTTCTCCTTAAGTTAAGTCGATTACGTCTCATTTATATCTGTTCTATGTAGTTTTGTTCTATTCTTTCTTTCTTTCTTCTTAGCAAGCTATTTTGACACATTTTATGGTTGTATATTTGCTCGGATATGTCGTAAAACTGACACATGCGATTGCTTAATGACCATGTGGCCATGAATTTGACAGTGAGGGTTCCGATAGAGTTATCCATGTGTTATCAACACCATCTTTGCTTATTGAGTGAATTTCGTCACGAATATGAATTAATTTATGTCCGATGGATTAAATGGTAGGATATTTCGTCCATATTTTCAATATTTTTCTTGTAATGGAACTTCTACTTGTACCTCGTGTTTGAGATAACGTGTCATCGGGATATTGAGTCTGAATTCTATGTACGAATTTAATGTGAATATGTGCATTGGGGGCATGTGATAATTAGTTAGAGTAATTAATCATCGAGACACATTTAAGTGGATATTGTATATTTGTAGGACGATGGTAGGTCCTGATATTTCGTGGTTACACATATTTGAGATTAGGATGCGACAAGTTAGAGTCGTCATGGTAGTACACTGTACGTGTAGAGTATATGGAATAATTGCGCATGACATGAATCTTCGTGAAACTGAGCTTTTCACATGTTAATGGATTATTCGCGATGAATGCAGTGTAGTCTAATATTAGTGTCTTCAGATGAAGAAAATGAAAGTCCATGTTAATCGATGTACTTCTTAATTCGTGGGAATATCCCAAATTTTCTCAAGTAATTCAATAATTTCAAGTTGAAGGTACAGGTGAACGTTCGAGAAGGCCTTAGGTCTGAAGAACAGGTCTTCGACGAAATATCTAAATCATATTTGATTCGTGACTATGCAAGCTCATTCGTGATGCAATTTTTCGCTCTCATGAGATAACTCAATCTTGCTGTAACTCAATAAATCTGTTAACAGGAGAGTAATACGGTTGATCGACACTCGTCGACATGTACATAGTGTAGATATTTTCTTCTTGTACTCACAGTCTTCTTGACAATTTCCGTAGTTAGCTGTAGAAGTAGTAATTTGTTAGTAGTTAGAAAATTATTTTCTATGTGTTCTGTTCTGAAAATATGTGACACTTTGACATTATCGATTGATAGTGGACGGGATTTCCACATGGATGATATTCTCCCCATTTACTTACGTTTGCAAGCCCAGAAGGCGTTTTATTTTGTTTAATTATTGATTAGATGCTTAAAGTTCAGTATAAATTCTCACGAAAAGAGATGTGAGATGACGTGAACAGGTATATCCGACGTCTCAGATTAACTTAGAGAAAACCAAGGCAAATTCAACTTTTCATTTTATAATTACAAAATTGTTAAGATAACGACTATAAATTTTATTTTTGTTATAATTGTTAACTTTTGAATCTTGGATATTTCTTTATTATACTCGTTCTTACAATTACTGCATTTTTTCCAGATTGTCGATGAAGGCTTGGCCCAGACCTCATTTTTCTGAACGACAATTTTTAGTTCAACTTTAAATAAATTATTTAATAACTTTAAAGACGAAAAAAAATTTTTGACTATGTAACACTCTGTTAGAATGTTAGGGAAACAACTGCCGTGTACCATCCCATTAGTTTGCACCTAGGTTTGTTACATCAAGAGCCATATTAAATTCCATAACGTAGCGATCATAATCATAATCACAGATTTCAGGATGGCCAATATTGCATTTAATTAAATAAAAGTGTCATATTTGTTTTATACCTGGAACGTGCTTATTCGATGAACCCTATGTCAATCCTGCCACATTCATTTATTTTATAAGCCTACAGCCACCGAACTGAGCACCCCTGGGGTGTCTCGTGTTCGCAGACTGACTATGTCGGGTACAAACTATTTATTATAAAACTAGAATTGTATATCCAGCCAGCCTCCGGCGATTACTTTCACTCACTCTCCACTGAAATGTGCCGTGTAATTCAGCCGCCTCTTCCAATGTACTTTTATGCAACTCAACTAACGTGCAACGTGGCTATAAGGTGGCTATTTCCCTGCAGACGTATTGTATGGTACTAATGTCCAGTGAGCACATTTTGCAAACAATTCTGAACCCTATCAACAGGTTATATCGTCCGCTCGCAAAACATGATCCCTTGAAATCATGTAGCGATATCCTTTGAAAATTTAAGTATGTTAATGTGTCGTGCCTCGTGACCGGGTGTAACGAAGAGGAAAATCAATGCATAAAACCAGGTAAAAGTGAAGTAATTAATGTCCTAAACACCGAACTGGATGGCGAATGTACTATACTCTCGTCGTACTACCAGCAGTGTAGCGTAGCAGATGTGATTAGGTATTAGCCTAGCAATCGACGAAATTTGTCACCGGCGGTTCGAATCCTGCATCGGTATGATGCTTGAATACGTAAACACAGGCCCACGTTTCCCACATTCAAACAGTAGAACGACGCTGTTATTCTTCTTGTGCGCTGCGCATACTCCGCTCGGATTGTTTCGGATTGTTTCCCACAGAGGAATATGTTGAAATGCTTTTCATATATGGGGAAGCAAGACAAAACACGTGCGAGGCACTATCTCTGTACCAGGAACGGTACCTCAACAGGCGACACCCTGCTGCTACGAGATTCCGCCGGCTTGAAAGACACCTAAGGTCAACAGGAGTGATTTCCAAGCAGCCACCAATCCGCGATAGGCCCGTTATATCGGGTAAAACAGAAGAGGCCGTTCTGTAGGCAGCTCGTAATAATTCACACATCAGTACAAGGGAGATTCCACAACAGGTGAAAACCAGCCAGCCGTCCGTCTGGCGAATACTGCGTGAACATAAAATCACCAATACCATCTTGAGCTGCTCCAAGAGAGTGGATGTCAAAGCTCGAACGGAGTTCCGTCTATGGCTATTAGGCTGGCTGGACAATATGCAGCATTCGCATCGCACATCTTATTCTCGGACGAATTGCGTTTCCACAATAATGGGAACGTCAATCGCCCCAACATGCTGTACCAGTAAAGCCTAGGTCCTGGTCCATAGTTATCAAAAGAAATGTTGTTCCAGCATATAAGATCCGTCCGACGTACGAACATCTGAGTAAAAGAATGTTCCAGTATGTACCAGACTCCACGAGTGCGCTAGGCGGAGTCAAGTGACGTCACCTGTCGTTCAAAGCTCACCTCCCCTAGAGATATTTCTCGAAAATATCTTTATTTTCGCAAGTTTTCAACGCCTGTACCAATTTTAATGGAACAAACGCTAAATGGTAGCGGACGTCATGAAAATCAACCTCTATAAATTCCAAATTAATCCATCCTACGGTTGCTGAGTTACAATGATTTTAAATCCGACAGAAATTACGCACTCACGGTCACATGACCGAGAGAAACTACCCCTCCCAGCGCCAGCTATATATGCCACTGGGTCAAGGCTAACAGGTTGTTGTGTGTTGAGTTGAGTTCAGTTCATTGCAAGCAGTCCAGTCTAGCAGTGCAGTATGTGTATGAGTAAGAGAGAGGGGAGACTGGCCCTCACATAGTATGTTCGTGCAGTCTCGAAGACAGTACTTTTCGTCGTGTTTCGCGGAGACGAAATTACGGGCTAGTAAATCGCCATCGTACTTGAAAAAAAAAAAAAAGACGTCGCACCTTAAGTAGTCTATTGTGCCGCGACTACGATATAACTTACAGACATTTCAAAGTATAACACGTACGAAATCAGTGAAGTTCGAAGTTATATATTGGACATTCACAACATGACGTGTGGACTTAATTAATTGCACACAATATTTAATTACCAACAGAAGCTGTCGTGTACAGTAACTTTAACTACTCTAGAACTTATTTTCTAACATAGCACATCCTTGGACAATGTCTTTTTATTTATGTGCCATATTAGGACTTGACGTGTTACAGTGATAAACTTAGTGAAAGTTAAGAACTTTTTCTAAAATAAGATAGTTCTATCAACATTAGAGAATCAGTGTTATCTGTCAGGGCGACGATTTAAAGACTGTGGTTAGAGACGGTCATGAGAAATATTACGTGTTTGCACTGTGTTGGACGTTCTCAGTGACAGTTTAAAATAGTGTTTTCTTTTGCAACAAGGACTGTGATCACTCATTTGACGTCCTAAAATTAACATAGTATCTGTAAATACTACTTGCATGTTCCGTGTGTTAAAATCATTTCCACGAACAGCAGAAATCTTCAGAAAATTCTACAAGATCCAACTACCTTCAACATCGTTTCATCTATGACGTCAACGTGGTTTCTTCGTGGAACTTCAAGTTCGAGTCATCATCCGCACCCGCGGAATGTTCCAGATTCTCATCAGTATTCGTAAGCCAAGTTTTTTAATAAGTGAGTAGTCACAAACTGACTTTTTTTTTCCCCTTTCTTACCAATCGTGAACAGTGGTTTACCCAGTGCTGCGTGTGACGATACTTCGTAGTTTTCCACCATTACTCAAAATTCATCTTTTAATGATAAATCTATTTTCAAAATCTATTTCACATAAGAAAGACTCTAGGAGTTTCAAGTGTTCTATGTTTCAAGGCTCACAAACTGCGAAACTCTCAACAGAAGTTCAAATTCTTATCTTCAATCATAAGTGTGTTCGTGTCATGTCATAATACTAAGAAAGACTTTAGGTGAAAAACTGACAGACTATTGGATCTGTGAGATTTATTTATTTTCACAAATTGCATTCAAGAAGATTTACGTTAACCCTTTTGATTTCAACAAATTATTTGCATTCTATATCGACATTGCAGGGTGGTGAATTGATTAATAAATTGTTTGAAAAAGGATATAACCATCTATTATTCGCCCTGCGAGTCTATCCTGCTGTGTACCGGCTCCAAAAACCAACTTCCACTACATGAGATCCTTCTCATGCCTTACGCCCCGAACTTTTACTGGTACAATGCACTATTGGAATTCGGACAATCCTCACTGGGTGGGACAGGCAGCCGATCAAGTGCTGTGGAATCTTGGAGGATCGCCTGATTGGACCTTTTTTCTTCGAGGGCCATTGGGCGGGCCCACTCTACCTGTGCCCTTTCACGACCGTTTGACGATGTGTTTGCAACAGGATGGAGCTCTGCCACATTCTACCTTATCCGTTGGTAACCATCTGAACGAGGAACTGCCAGGGAAATGGATAGGACGAGGAGGCCCTGTTTCTTGGCCCGCCAGATCACCGGATTTAACGCCGTTAGACTTCTTCTTGTGTGGGCATTTGAAGAACGTTGTTTACACTCAAGCGCCGAAAAACTCCGACCACCTCCGGCAGCTCATGACGGACACCTCCCAAGCAATTGCACCTGGAATGTTTCAACGCGTAAGACGATCCTATGGACACCGAACCCGAATGTGGATAAACCAAAACGGTGATCACATCGAGCATTTGCTACGATAAAACATTGTCAGGGCAGTTGTGTTCCTATTATTTCAGGTCCATATGTGTCCGGCCTGCTAACTAATCGGCCGTCCGGCTCCATTGCTAAGTGGTTAGCGTGATGACCTTTAGTCACAGGGGTCCCGGGTTCGATTCCCGGCAGGGGCGGGAATTGAAACCATCGTTGGCTAATTTCGCTGGCACAGGGGCTGGATTTATGTGTTGTCTTCATCAATATTTGATCCTCATCACGACGCGTAGGTCGCCTACGGGAGTCAATTCAAAAGACCTGCATCTGGCGAGCCGAACATGTCCTCGGACACTCCCGGGACTAAAAGCCATACGCCATTTCATTTTTTTACTAATCGGTCCTTCTTAGAGCTACAAACACGTTCATTCACACACAATTCGTATGAACGCGGGTATTGAACTTAGATTCGGTTCGTATAAAATAAATATTTCAAAAATATCGAATCTTTGCCCCTCACTCGAACCTCCTACCTTCCACGTAAACTCTCTCTGCTACGACTTGACGAACTACGCTACGGTTCCGTACTGCACGCTGTGGAGCTTATAGCACGTATTACGTTTACTGCTGTCACAATATCAAGTTAGTGTTTCGCCTGCATGCCAGGTTCATATGATCTAGGTGACACACGCATGTCTTTCAGTGTGTAATACGAGTATAATGTTATGGCATCCTACCATGGTGAGGCGGTAAATGCCGGCAGGTCAGATGTTTTCAGGCCGGAATTAATATTGCGGTCCGTCTCTGTGGTGTAGTGGTTAGAGTGATTAGCTGTCACCCCAGAGGCTCGGGTTCGATTCCCGGCTCTGCTACGAAATTTGAAAAGTGGTAAGAGGGCTGGAACGGGGTCCACTCAGCCTAGGGAGGTCAACTGAGTAGAGCGGGGTTCGATTCCCTCCTTAGCCATCCTCGAAGAGGTTTTCCGTGGTTTCCCACTTCTCCTCCAGGCAAATGCCGGGATGGTACCTAACTTAAGGCCACGGCCGCTTTCTTCTCCCTTCCTTGCCTATCCTCTCCAGTCTTCCCATACCCTCACACAAGGCCCCTGTTCAGCATAGCACGTGGGGCCGCCTGGGCGAGGTACTGGTCATTCTCCCAGTTGTATCCCCCGACCCAAAGTCTCAAGCTCCAGGACACTGCCCTTGAAGCGGTGGGGGTGGGATCCCTCGCTGAGTCCGAGGAAGAAACCAACCCTGGAGGGTAAGGAGATTAAGAAAGAAAGAAAGAAGGTAGAAATTAATATTGCGGATTGCATAAAACTACATTGGAAGCGGCTACTGTATCGCACTGTATTTATCATAGTAGCAAACATCTGGGAATAAATACTAAAGTCACTCTTAAGTAATTCTCTAAAAATAAAGGTAATATCCGTGAATGTGGAAACTTCCGAGAGGTGAAGATAATTTCCCGTACACTTAAAATCTGGGAACGCATTATTAATCAGCGCATACATAAGATAATCGAGCTGACCGATAGCCAGATTTGGTTTACTCGCGGTAGCGACACCTGCATACGAAGTCCAGCAGGAGCATCAGGCATGTTCAGCGTTAGAGTAGGCGTACATGAGGGATCGGCATCGAGTCTTTCAATTCAATATAGTCATGAACATAGCCAACATGCTTTATGCAGATGACATTTTGTTAATGGTATAAACCTTACCAGATATTCAGGCAAACTTCGAACAGTGGTAGAATCCCTTCGAGCAGAATTGTCTTGGCAAAAGTCGAACAAAAACCGTATTTATGTTCAGTACACCACCAACAACCAGCGACAACTCTTGTAACAACAGAGCAATCAGAGTTTTTAAAAGTTGACGCATTTGCATATCCAGGGTCATTAGTCAAATGATGGTACTAAACCTGTGTACTACATGTTCAAGAGGACCGTCTTGACAGTAGCAGTACTTGTGTGCGTTGGGAAGTGAGCCTCCATTTGTATTTTAGAGAAAAAAATCGATATTGTATAATCCTTGTATGGTGATTTCCTTGCCTGCGTGTCACATGACTGGAATCATCGATGAAGGCGGGAAAGATTCGGAAAGTATATGGATGTGAAATATAATAGTAAATCATTGGTAAGTGATAGCATTGAGATATTTTGGCATCTACTAAAAGGAAAGTTATTAGACGAAATTTGTTGAGAATTATTACAAAACATTACCTCAAAGGGAAATACTGTATAACTTTTAATATTCTTAAAGGTGCTTCGTCCGTCAAACACCAGGAGGTGGTCAGCGCATGTCAATATTGCATCATCAAGTCGCGGGACATCAAGCAAATAACGCTGTAGTAATTACGTCCCCATGAGGGATGGGAACAATATGAGACTGTCACCATTACAAAGACAAAAATGTAAGGAATTGAAGGAGCGCAAATTCTTTGTAAAAATCTCAAGAGTATGGAAAATGACATAACATTGTTTAACAAGTGGACGCTGTGGTTGGCGTTGATTAGAAGCTTATGCATTCTGTCGAGATACCGTGTGCAGCGATGTGAACGTGTATAATTTTCAGTGTCTGAGGTAATTGACTTCCATAAAATTGCTAGGTATCGGGTTGGTTAAAGTAATACCGTAGTATGATAACGTTTTCTCCACAGTTTTGTCATTCTGGAGGAAAAGAGAAATGTTAGAATCCGGACAAACTATAGAAAACAATTAATTAGGTTTGCTACCTGGGAACTCTCATATACAGTGTGTTTTGTCAGTTAGGGGGTGATAATAGAAGCGACATTTCTTACAGCCGCAAGATAAGGAACATATGGTCAAGTGCGAGCAAACTATGCTGGTCTCTTTCGGGGCATGGTGTGCCAGCAATCATTGGTCATGAAATGTATGTTATGTGCAGCGTCTACATTAAAATAAGAGTTGGAGGTGTCTTTCTCAACAATATATTTGTGTAAAGTCTGTGTCAATTTAAGTATTTATTAAGAAGAATGATGAATTATGGCTGGTGTCCAGATTAAGGAAACCACAATCACGAGCATCACGGCTTAATTACCGAGGCCACTGGCGTAAGAGGTGAGTATGTTACTGCAGAATATACCACATCTACATTTTAAGCTTGATTGTGCTGAGGGAACTAGTGGCTAGGTTGAATGATATGTTTGAGATTTCACAGGAATAAAATTTATTGACTAGTTGATTTGTCACTTTGTTGTTGTGATATGGGAGGTGTTCACGATCCTCAATTTTCCCGGTTTAGGTCAAACGAAATTAGAGTATACAATGATTACGTTTCTTGTTTATTAAACCGTGTGTTGAGGTCACCAGTTAACTTGGTAACATTATGTGATAGGTTGGACATAGAATTACAGTCAGACTGAGCCGTCAGTGTTGTAAATATATTTAATTTGTGTTTTATATTTACATAAGTTTTTGATCGGCGTTATTATAGGGTTTTCGATGAGACCGAGATGTTGTAAATATTTGGATTTGGGTTTATTTTGGTATCAACATTCATGGATAATATTTGGAGTGTTGGACTAGGTCTAGGAAAGTCAATTAGGGGGACTCAGTATTTGGCCATGTTTCGACTTGACTTTCTTACTAGCTGTGATGTGTATCCATAGCAGTGTTGCCTTAGTCAGCGTAAATGTAATGGCCATACCGCATGCAAGCCCAGCTAACGGAGACTAGTCCCGATCACTAAGCTTCGGATATTCATGTTAGTTGTTTGTTCTTTTCCATATTTTATATTTTCTACAGGATTGTATTGTAAGGATTGATGATAGGTTGTGTATTACTATTTACATTTATTTTATTACTTGAATATTGAGAATGCTGGTTCGATTCATCAGCTGATGCTGATTACTTTCATTTCCTCCACACGTGTGAATTTATTGTAGTTTTTGGTTTGATTTTTGATTTCGTTAATAGCAGATTAAGGAGACAAACTTTCTTAGGGAGATACGTAATTGTACAATTTAAGAAAGAAATCCACATAGGTTTTTTCTTTCTCAATGACCACATTCTTGTAATTAAATAAGCTTTAATGGTATTAATACCACATAACATTAAATTTGAATAATTAACATTTTTAAATGTGAGTTATATTTTACATTGACTTCATTTTTGTTTGGCATTACTTCTGAAAGTGCTGTTAATTAAATATTTCTTTAACTTAATGTTGTTGCTTCCGAAAATGGTAACTAAAATAATTGTTGATCATTTGTTGGTTCCTGCTAAACATATTTCTTGATAATGCGTATTTGAGAATAGGTTTATTAGTTGCTTAAGAGTGTCCGATGGTGGCATCAGATGGTGCGATTTTATTTTATTTTCTTTGCTTTAAAGAGCATAATGTATTGCAATAAACAATTCATAACAAGTCCATCTTAACTGGAGGTTAGTTTGGTTCGATTAAGGGTTCATTGGATCTCTGTATTACGTCCTACGTTGGTATTCATAATCGGTGGAGGACCTTAATTGAATGTAAATTTGAAGTTCAGCTGTGAAAGCCAGATTTTCCACCGATTATGTAGATTAACCCACAGTTTCTTATTTGGAATTTGAGTTTCTGATTGTCATGTTTTCGCGTTTCCTTATGGTTTTGCGGTCGCCAAATTTCAATCGTACATTTAAGATGGATTGTGACGACTTCATGTATTTATTTTTCAGCTATTTTAAGGAATCAGTTTTGTAAATGTGACTTTTATGTTTTCTTACATACATACATACATTATCATTATAGACTGTTATGCCTTTCAGCGTTCAGTCTGCAAGCCTCTGAATTTACTAAACGTCGCCACAATCCTCGATTTGCAACTAGTGTTGTGGCCTCATTTAGTTCTATACCTCTTATCTTTAAATAGTTAGAAACAGAGTCTAACCATCGTCGTCTTGGTCTCCCTCTACTTCTCTTACCCTCCATAACAGAGTCCATTATTCTCCTAGGTAACCTATCCTCCTCCATTCGCCTCACATGACCCCACCACCGAAGCCGGTTTACGCGTACAGCTTCATCCATCGAGTTCATTCCTAAATTAGCCTTTATCTCCTCATTCCGAGTTCCCTCCTGCCATTGTTCCCACCTGTTTGTACCAGCAATCATTCTTGCTACTTTCATGTCTGTTACTTCTAACTTATGAATAAGATATCCTGAGTCCACCCAGCTTTCGCTCCCATAAAGCAAAGTTGGTCTGAAAACAGACCGATGTAAAGATAGTTTCGTCTGGGAGCTGACTTCCTTCTTACAGAATACTGCTGATCGCAACTGCGAGCTCACTGCATTAGCTTTACTACACCTTGATTCAATCTCACTTACTATATTACCATCCTGGGAAAACACACAACCTAAATACTTGAAATTATCGACCTGTTCTAGATTTGTATCACCAATCTGACATTCAATTCTGTTGGATTTCTTACCTACTGACATCAATTTAGTCTTCGAGAGGCTAATTTTCATACCATACTCATTGCACCTATTTTCAAGTTCCAAGATGTTAGACTGCAGGCTTTCGGCACAGTCTGCCATTAAGACCAAGTCGTCAGCATAGGCCAGGCTGCTTACTACATTTCCACCTAACTGAATCCCTCCCTGCCATTTTATACCTTTCAGCATATGATCCATGTAAACTACAAACAGCAAAGGTGAAAGATTACAGCCTTGTCTAACTCCTGTAAGTACCCTGAACCAAGAACTCATTCTACCATCAATTCTCACTGAAGCCCAATTGTCAACATAAATGCCTTTGATTGATTTTAATAATCTACCTTTAATTCCATAGTCCCCCAGTATAGCGAACATCTTTTCCCTCGGTACCCTGTCATATGCTTTCTCTAGATCTACGAAACATAAACACAACTGCCTATTCCTCTCGTAGCATTTTTCAATTACCTGGCGCATACTGAAAATCTGATCCTGTTTTCTTATTTTTAAAAAAATCAGATTTTAATATACCGCAAACCAACTTAAAGTGAAGCCTTTTTCAATTCACTAAATTTCAGTAAGCACATTTCTGCCTATAACTTGCATTAGTTATGCGTTCCCCTGTACCCTGCCTACCGGTCGGCGAAGTGAGAAGGGAAGACCCGTTACGACCCCAAGATTTTGAGAGTTGAGTGTTACTAGCAGAACAGCTGTTGCAGATGACGGACGATTGACGGGTGACCAAAGGGTTTAATACCATAAATAAAGATGCCACTCACAGAATACAGTCGGCCTGGACTAAATGGTGCAGTCTTAGAGGAGTGCTATGTGCTACAAGAATGCTCATAAATACAAAACGAAAAGTATATAAACCTATTGTTCAGTTATTACGACAGTGAATGCTGGTCGGTTAAGAATATACACGAAGAAAACATCCACATTGCTGAGATGCGAGTCGTGTCGGGAAGCTCCACCTCACGGAGATAGAAATGCTGCGCTGGTCCTTGGACGGTTAGCCTACTAGGTCACGTGAAGAAATACATCATATGCAACTTTAACGTGAGATGAATAGAAGAAAAGCCGCTAGAAAATCGCCTCCGCTAGTATGGCCAAGTCATGATGAGAGCCAAACCACGTACTCCGCGTGTGACGCAGCCTCCCTCTAGAAGACCTAGACGACCCCGAACAACATACATCACGGCGATTATACGTGCAATATAAATAGCAACGTGAAGACGTGACAAAATAAAGACTGGAAGAATAGAATGAGAAGCCCGACCTCACATAAAGAATACAGTGCAAGAAGTAAGAAGGAATTGTAATTTAGTAGGTCACCAAGAACAGAACGAATACTCAGCACCAATAATAATTTTATTTGTTTCTGTCCTCCTTGGCAGCTATTTATCTAAAACGAACGCTGAAGTCTTTCCCGAGTGTTATATCCTTAAAGTATCCGTAAAATTACACACACATTTGCACACTTAAATGCCAATCAGTATTGAATTTCACGCCCTTGAGCGCGTGAAACGAGTGCCTGAACAACTACGCTAAGTATCTGGTCTCACCAAGAGTACTCAAAGAAGTCGGGAGAGAAAAATTCCGTACAACCGAAAATTATTGACGGCAGCTTTCTCGAATCCCCCGTGACACGCCCTGCGGGAGAACGGAAGCACTTACTACAGGATTATTTTTGTTTCTTTTGTAATGCACGAGACAGAAGCTTTGATTCTCTTCACACAAGTTAGCGAGTAACGCTGTGCCGTCGTTTGTCTGAGGGAGAGCAAACAGCCCTTAAGTACGCCTCTGGTATTATCTGAGCGTCAGCTGTTACTCTCCCACAGTCAAAGACGTCCACATCTAGAAAGTCCGGCGAGGAATCTGGAACGTACGGAGTGGCCATGTAGAGATACAATCAGTGCTGATAGTTAAAACCGTGTAGCAGCAGCTGTTGTACCCATGTATGGCGAATATACAGATTCAGAAATTAGGTGGATTTCAATGCTAGCTGTCTACATAACTATATAGTTGTTCCGATGTAATTACTTGAGACGAATTGTAGAAACTTTAACTATATTTCACCATCACCATTTCCTAGAGGATACAACGGTAGCCTCCTATCCAGTTAGGGTTAGATTTTCTTATTATTTCTTACAAGTTGCTTTACGTCGCACTGACACAGATAGGTCTTATGGCGACGGTGGGACAGGAAAGAGCTAGGAGTGGGAGGGAAGCGTCCGACGACTTAATTAAGGTATAGCCCCAGAATTTGCCTGGTGTGAAAATGGGAAACCACAGAAAACCATCTTCATGGCTGCCGACAGTGGGATTCGAACCCACTATCTCCCTAATACTGAAAGTTCGATTTTCAGCTACAACATTAAGATGACCATATTTTCAGAAAACGAAATCGAAACGTATTAAAAGGAAAATTTGGCAGTAAACCGAACATGGTAGTGACATTAAAGTATTGTTTGATTCGTTGTAGATTGTAAAACGTTTCTGTGTTGGTAATATTTTTCATTAATTGGTATTATTTCACAGTAAACAGTGGAAATTTGCATCACCCACTCTCTTTTCTTACCATACAGGGTGGTCGGAAACAACGTGAACTGGGTATATGTGCATTAGAGGGTTGGTGACACTGATAAATAATATTTGAAAAATAGAATTCGATTTCTCGCGCCGTTGTTGTTTTATTAGCTTCTCAATTTAGCCAATCAAATCGCTTCGTGAGTGAATTCAAATGGGCTTTCCGGGATTATGCTGCTATTTCTGCACGTGATTTAAGACCGGATTGAGGGCCATGCCGATAAATCAGCATCAAACACAAACACACAGTGGGTTTCAGCCGGTGTCACCGTAGCGCGATCCTGTCAGCTCGGAGGTCCGGGTTTCAATACCTCTCCGCGCGAGGATTTTTCCTTCCATTGGTGCTCTCAAGCCTGTCTTAAGCCCCGTTCAGATTTAACAACGCCACCTCAAAAAGCCCATTTTAATTCGACATGATTGGCTAAGTTCATCAGCTGATAAAATGACAACGGCGTGAAATATCGATTTTTTTTTAGAAAAAAAGAAATATAGCCGCCTCTGTGGTGTAGTGGTTAGCGTGATTAGCTGCCACCCCCGGAGGTCCGGGTTCGATTCCCGGCTCTGCCACGAAATTTGAAAAGTGGTACGAGGGCTGGAACGGGGTCCACTCAGCCTCGGGAGGTCAACTGAGTAGAGGCGGGTTCGATTCCCACCTCAGCCATCCTCGAAGTGGTTTTGCGTGGTTTCCCACTTCACCTCCAGGCAAATGCCGGGATGGTACCTATCTTAAGGCCACGGCCGTTTTCTTCCCTCATCCTTGCCTATCCCTTCCAATCTTCCCATCCCCCTACTAGGCCCCTGTTCACTATAGCAGGTGAGGCCGCCTGGGCGAGGTACTGGTCATACTCCCCAGTTGTATCCCCCGACCAAGAGTCTGAAGCTCCAGGACACTGCCCTTGAGGCGGTAGAGGTGGGATCCCTCGCTCAGTCCGAGGGAAAAGCCGAACCTGGAGGGTAAACAGATGATGATGATGATGATGAAAAAGAAATATACAGAATGAATCGAAATTCGCGCGCTCGGGCGTCGCAGCACGACTCCTCACATGCCAGCAATAAAAAAATGTTGCTCACAAAAGTTCGTCCTGCGAGTATATCCGGGAGAAAAAATGACGTTGAAGAGTTGCAATCTGACAACACTGTAACCACGTGTATAGTAACTACCTCTGTCAGCACATATCTGTCGTGCTGTACAGTTGGTACAGTGGATAGAGCTTTTTGGTTAACTTGCAGGAGGTCGAGGGGTCGATCCTGGGTTGAGGCGTATGTTTTATATTTCGTAAATGTAGTCCAGGTGGTATGGTATCTGGCATCTTAATCGTCAACAGCGATTGCAGTGGGTCCTCTAGAAACCATTTGCACTTACATACTACGATCCTAGAAATGGACGAACAATCGTTTTCATTGGTCAGCTTTGAAAGACGCCCTTTCCACGTCGTGGGCGTGAATTTATTCGTTGTCGACGATTAAAATGCCAGATACCATACCACCTGGACTACATTTACGAAATAAAAAACATACACCACAACCCAGGATCGACCCCTCGACTTCCTGCATGCTAACCCAAAACACTACCCACTGCACCAACTGTACAGCACGACCGAGATGTGCTGACAGAGGTAGTTACCCTACATGTGGTTACAGTGTTTCCAGATTGCCACGCTTCAACGTCCTTTTTCTGCCGGATATACTCGCAAAACGAACTTTTGTGAGAGGCATTTTTTATTGCTGGCATGTGAGGAGTAGCGCTGCGACGCCCGAGTGCGCGAATTTCGGTTCATCCTGTATATCTGTATGATCAATCGTCTAACACTCACATACTTGGTTCACGTTGTTTCTGACCAGCCTGTGCATCATCATCATCATCATCATCTGTTTACCCTCCAGGTTCGGTTTTTCCCTCGGACTTAGCGAGGGATCCCACCTCTACCGCCTCAAGGGCAGTGTCCTGGAGCTTCAGACTCTTGGTCGGAGGATACAACTGGGGAGTATGACCAGTACCTCGCCCAGGCGGCCTCACCTGCTATGCTGAACAGGGGCCTTGGGGAGGGATGGGAAGATTGGATGGGATAGGCAAGGAAGTGGGAAGGAAGCGGCCGTGGCCTTAAGTTAGGTACCATCCCGGCATTCGCCTGGAGGAGAAGTGGGAAACCACGGAAAACCACTTCCAGGATGGCTGAGGTGGGAATCGAACCTACCTCTACTCAGTTGACCTCCCGAGGCTGAGTGGACCCCGTTCCAGCCCTCGTACCACTTTTCAAATTTCGTGGCAGAGCCGGGAATCGAACCCGGGCCTCCGGGGGTGGCAGCTAATCACACTAACCACTACACCACAGAGGCGGCACCAGCCTGTGCAGTATAGTAAAATGTACCATGGAGTTCCTCATGTATCTCAAAACGCGTACAAAACATAGAAGACAAAAAACCGCCATTTATGGAACAGTGTAGGTACTCCTAACGATACCTGCAAGATACTCTACAGACATAAAAGTACATGACAAGAACATTAAAGGTTTAACCTATACATTAGATAATATCCAACCTGCTCAATACGATCGAACGTGGAAATAGCAAGCAAGCTTGTAGTTTACACTAATAGTTGTTCATAGCCATGGGGCATTCATTTCTTGGTCCACAGGGATGTAACTTCATTCCAAGGATCTCACATGCATTGCCTGAAATTCGAACCACGGTAGTCATGGCGAGAAGACAGTGACTGCACCCTTTGGAAACCACTTCATTATTTGGGAAATGTTCAGATGGTACATAAGAGACACGTCATGGCTATTTCTACCGCGAAACTATCCTTGATAAATGCACTCGTTCTAGTATTGAACGACAATGACAGGTTGGTAGAAGGGCGCCACACGCATTAAATTCACGGTACTTTGCTGTTGAATAAAGCAACACCAACTTATTTCAATCTGTCTGCTAATGCGTGTGACTAATTTACTCACGAGGCTTACTTTATCTTCATTAGCTTCCGTCCTCCGACAATCAACACTACACCGGGCGAGCTGGCCGTGCGGTTAGGCGCGCGCAGCTGTGAGCTTGCAACCGGGAGATAGTGGGTTCGAGCCCCACTGTCGGCAGTCCTGGAAATGGTCTTCCGTGGTTCCCCCATTTTCAAATGCTGGGGCTGTACCTTAATTAAGGCTAAGGTCGCTTCCTTCCCACTCCTAGGCCTTTCCTATCCCATCGTCGCCATAAGACCTATCTGTGTCGGTGCGACGTAAAGCAAATTGAAAAACTCAACAGTACATAATCGGTAAAACAACACACATAATTAATCATTCAAAACTGAATCATATATAACATTGTTGAATTACTTATTGTTGACTGAATTCAGAGTTACCACCCGCCTAGTTTGTTCACTATAATTGCCCTCTGTTAGCTGAGAGAGGCTACTGTTATTGAGTAAAAACTGATGTATCGAAATTGCTAAAAATTAATTTGCGTCGCTGCCTCGAGCTAGTGTGAAAATACACACACACATCTATACCAAAATATAACAACTACGGGTTTGTTTCTGTACATTGTGCAGAATGAAAATTATTTCTGTATCGGTGGTGCTCACAGTAAGAAGGGAATGCAATTTTTAATTTTCTGTCGTATCTGTCTGTCTGTCTGTATTTACGTGCATCACGAGAAAATGGCTCAAACGAATTTAATGGAAATCGGTTTTATGAAGTCGGGATGGCAATGTACATTACGTTATACACAGTTTTATTAACGATGAGTGAAATCGTACTTTAGAGGAAGGCCTAAAATATAATTCTCAAATATCTATATTATTAGAAACCCTATCGGTAAATACATAACAAAAATTACTAATAATATAATTTTCGATCCTTTACGTCTAATACACTTTCGGCTCTCATAACAGAGACATTCAACGATTTAGACTTCCGTTGCTTAGCCTATAGCAACGCTGAGCTAGTAGAAAATGGGCGAAGAGAATAATTAAAATCAATATGTAAATTCGGGGTATAAGGCACTACAATTTACGCCATAAGTAATTGGTGGAATGGTGAAATGGTAGTTTATGGAAAAGCCTAAAATGTAATACTTAAATATTTGTATTACTAGTGGTCCCATTGATAAATACTGATTAACGAACGTAATAAAGAATACAATTTCCGATCATTTATGCCTTAAATGGTTTTTCCGTACCGGCTGTCATAACAGAGATATTAGAGAATTTAGACTTTTATTGCTTAGTTGAAATGAACGTCGAGCATCGCTAGCACGGGCATGCTAACTCGCTATGTTGGTGGATTTTGTCGTGACTGTATTAAGGTATAATTAAAACGCAGGTTCATCTCCCCATATCCACAAGGAGAATTGTGACGAAGATTTTCAAAGTGAGAAAAGTCAAGCAGTAATGCAAAAAATGCAAATGAAAAGTGCCACAGAAAGCAAGAAGGCGAGTACGTCACGACAAGCCGGTGACAGGGAGAGGCGTGTCTACTCACGTGCCTCACAACCTGTTGAGCAATATGAGGGGTGGACGAAAATTTTATCATGCACATGGATAAGTTGTTGTCCCATGCTAAGGCAAATACTTTGTATCTAACATGATTAAGGGAATGTATTTATTTATTTAAATATTTATGTACTAAGTTAAAGGTGGTTTAAACAACGTACAAGTTTAAATGAACATAACGAAATACAAATTGACATAATATATGTGGTTATAAAACGTGGAAGGTTACAAAAACATTTTTAAAAGTATTCTGTAAACTAAAATAAATTATGTCCACAAGTAAACTTACAAATTACCAAGCATTCAAATGAATCATGTAAAATAAATTTACATTCCACTGCAAGGCTTTCCATTTTATACGTTGCAATTATGTCCGCCGTAAACTTCCATTAGTAATTTTACATACTGTGAGTGTCCGACTCGTTGGTTGAATGGTCAGCGTACTGGCCTTCGGTTCAGAGGGTCCCGGGTTAGATTCCTGGCCGGGTCGGGGATTTTAACCTTCATTGGTTAATTCCAATTGCCCGGGGGCCGGGTGTTTGTGCTGTCCCCAACATCCTTGCAACTCACACACCACACATAACACTATCCTCAAGCACAATAACACGCAGTTACCTACACATGGCGGATGCCGCCGACCCTAATCGGAGGGTCTGCCTTACAAGGGCTGCACTCGGCTAGAAATAGCCACACGAAATTATTATTATTATACTGTAAGTGTCAAGACCATCAGCGAACTCAGCATCTCGAAGTATCATTTGATTGTACGTTGCGCACATCCTAAGTTGCGCGAATGTGTGAAGAATACTGCTTTAGAAATAGGAATTATAAAGAGCTGCCTGGATTTTAATTAGGGCACAGCGTACTGTGAAAATGAAAAACTACGGAAAACAATTATACATTTTCCTTTTCTTGAATACTGGAGTGTAAATTATATTATTATCAAGTTTATACAGAAAATTTTGCTCAGTCATTTCTCCTTTGCTCACAAATGATGTGTAGTTTAACTCTTTCAGGCGTTCTGTGTGATGGGTGGGACTTCTGGACATACCGTTCATAATATCGATATCGTAGCAAACGTATTTAAACTTTCTCAAGCTAGTTTGACCTTACATGTATGTTACAAATTGAAATAATATGTATGGTAATTTAAAAAAAGGTGGAAAGTTACAAAATCATGTTTGAAATTATTCACAAAATATGTCCGGAGAACGGAATTATTATTGACCCTCCGGTCCACTAATTTACCCGCCTGAGATTATTATCTCTGTGTTAAATTTAAAATTACCGTGTAAAAGACGAACCCGTACACCATATTAGAACAGAAACAGGAAACTGCTTAAAACTGTTTATGTTATTGTTGTATGGTTTATCTTCCCACTACTGACCTCGACCTGCACGCGGCAATCGAGCACGCGCTCACCCATAGAAAAACACCGCGTGCTGGTGTAAAGTATATCCGATCACTCTGTAATTTCAACTGTCATGGACAGGCTAATATACTAGTTATCTTGTACGTCTACGAGAACACTATCATCTGACGTTACTTATTTTTTAGCTGCAGATATTTCAAATAATATGTGAACGGAGCGAGCTTGATTTTATTAGTTAAGAACCTTAGACACCGAACGAGTTGAGACAGTGGAGCATTGACATCTATGCCCAAGTTGGTGGATTCGATTCCGGCTCATTCCGGTGATATTTAATGATGCTCAAATACACCAGCTATGGGTCCATAGTTTGGCCGGCAAGTGAAAGAACTCCAATAAACACGGAAAACTAAATCACTCGTGGCACGCACAGGCCATTAAGGTCCTTAGATTCTAAAGACGAATGCTACCCTAGCAGAAGGTTTACAGGTATTTGAGTGTCGTATGGTCAGCGTGGTATCATTCTCAGCTTATTGTTTAGCTTCCATAACCAGGTCCACCACATCTGGTTTAAGATAACTCCTCAGTAGGTTTAAAATAATAATAATATTATTGGATATACTGTACCATTCTGTTAGTTATAAGAATGGATATTTAACGCTGATAAAATAATGCGCAACAGGACGCTAACTGTGAGGGCTTGATGCTATATGGAGAGCGGGAATCGAGAAGGGGATTCCCAAGGCAAGGCGTGGTCAGGTGCGACGAAGAAAGAATATGTGAGGAAGAAAGAAAGAGAGATGGGAGTTGTCTGGGGGAGAGACATGCCACCTTAACAGAGAATTTCAGCGGGAACAGACAGGCTCACCACGATATGGAAATTGAGTCATAATTCCTATATTTGAAGGTTTTACAGGTAAGTAATAGGATGGGAATCAGTGCCAGAATTTTCCGAAGCCATAGATACCTCAAAGTCTATTAATATATAGTTGAATAAATAACTACGTGGGAGGCCGACTGCCGTGAGAAAATGTTTCGAGGCCACATGCCAATCTCAAGTTGTTTCCCGGGACTTCCCAGCGAGTCGCGTGGGTTCCTGGATTCTATAAGAGCAGAGAAAGGTGGAAGGAGGTGATCAGTCCATGATAAGACCGCTGTCCGTGTATGTCGCGTTCTGCTGATACTCGCGCCAGAAACCTTTGTTTATGACAAAGACGGTGATTACTTTAATGCAGTTGCGATAATGTTCATTCAATGAATCGGTGATTCGTAAACTTTTCAGTAATTATTCAATCATACGAGTGTATTTAGAAGTTTCACAGTGAGGTCGCAAGTGCCTAATTAACCGACTGTAGACAATGCCGTACGTGTAGACTTCATCATGAAGAGGTACGGGTAACCACGTAAATATAGTGTAAAGTGCGGAAGAAGTGCAAGTATAAACTAAAGTCATTTGTGTTATTCCTGCTATACGTATGTGTATGAATCAGTCGAGCATGAGATAATGACAATTTGTTCGACCGATTAGGTTGCTGATTTCAGATAGTAGATATTGCATATATACATTCGTGCGCGGTTAAGTTGTTAAAGGGGAACAATGACTTCAACGTCGCAGATCGCCAGTACTGATTTTTGCATCGAAAATTAAATAAAAGTACCGGGAATGCTGTGCTGTTAATAAATTAGGCATTTCATTCCAGTGAAGACTCGTGCTGTGTTTCGAGAGACGTGTGATACGAGACCTGCCGACCACAACCTCAAGAAGAAGGCCTCATGAACGAGCCATCCCTCAAGAAGACGGCTTCATGAACGAACAACCCATGGAGACTGGACGCAGAGAATCGACCCAGGACCACATCGCTACCATGATGGGCTGAGCAGGCAGCTTAACCCCGACGGAGGGAGAAAGAGGTCTCCAAGATGATAGATAAGTGAACAATAATTAATATATGTGTAGGGTTGGGGGGTTGTTATGCAGAAATACGGTGATTAATTTGTAAATATAGTAAGGAGTAGGATTACGGCCCATTAGGCCATTTATTAAGGTATCTCCTTTATATAATTTAGATTAAGGCATACACATTTTTATTTTACTGTCTATAGTAAGCAAGGATTAAGGTAGTTTATGATAGCATGACGGTACACATAGTTGTAGGGAAGCTTATGTACGAGCTTAAATCAATGTTTCTTAGTGCCCGGCATCAGACAATATATGCTTGTATTTATACGTTAATCATGATAGGGTACCCTTATGTTGGGAAGGGAATCCGTCTGCATAATGTAGAGCACGCATGTGGCCAGAATTTAAGTGTCTACTCCATGTTTAGATTGTGTTGGATTGAATGTGAGGGTAATGAATATAACCCGTAGGCTATGTCACATATATTTGCGACCCTTTGTACTATGCCAAGTAAGGGATTGAACCCAAGACTTGAGGGTTAATTGGAACACGTCGCATTAGGCGGACGGCGAGATGGATATGTATAACAATGTGTAATACTCCAGGTGGTAGAATCGAGACCCAGGGCGGTCTGTCACGGACATTGGATAGTGCAGACATGTATGTTGATTTCCTCACTCATTTACTGTGGCGATTTTCGTCATGTGTTCAGACAAGGCCAAGGTAGAGCAGAGCTCTGCATGTTTGGAAACTAGGTTATGTTTTTGTTTTGTTTGTGCGAGGGTGCTTCACGGCCCAGGACTTGGAGGTCGTTTCCCTTGCCTGCACAGCAGGGAGTCTCGCAGCCATTTTTAAAATACAAGACGAGGGCTGGAATTCCTTCCCGCAGGCGAGACAAGCATGTGACGAGGGTTTCATTCATTCATCCTGTCTTTCTCTCATACTTTATTAACTTTGTTTATAAATGGTAGGGCGGTAGATGGAAACGAGGCACTAAGAACACTTGCTTAAGCAGTAAATTTTGTAAATATAATGTTTGTTTGAATGGACCTTGGTTCATATCCATAAAGGAGTGATATTTCATGCGAGATTAGAAGGGTTATGTCTGTAGTCGTAGGTTCAAACTTATTATCTTGTGTGTGCATTTTCCCAAATATGTGTGGGGATCTTTTAGTGGCGTTATTTCTGCATGACAAATTCTCACCCTAGCATCATATACGTTATGTGCAGGTACAGCGTGGCTGTTCCGAGTAAGGACACATTTGTTTCTTGGATTCACTTATCGATTCTCAGCACGACAAATCAACCAGATAGCGAATAATTTTTTATTTGATGTTTATCTTATTTATGATATGAGCCTGTTGGGCATCCATTTTAGCACTATTAGTGCAATAAATTGTAATATAAAAGAAAGGAAATGTTGATTTAAGAATACACAACGTGTGCTCAAAATGTCAGTAGGTGCGTTTGTGTTCCTCATTTCGTAGTTTAATGTAGTATTGTATTCCCCATGATCCTCTCGTCATAAGAACCCAAATTATCGACCCTTGTCTGCCGATGGTAGCTGAGCTGGTGCCCGTATGCAAGAAGAGAAGAGCAGGTAGGTATCATCCTGCAGTACTAAAGTGCCCTGTAGGGTACAATACGTCCCACTAACTACTATTACGATTTTCGAGGAGGCAGAGGTACCGGGATTTAGTCCCGCAGGATTTCTTTTACGTGCCTGTAAAACTACCAAAACGAGACTGACGTACTTGAGCACCCTCAAATACCACCGGACTGAGCCAGGATCGAACCTGCCAAGTTTGGGTCTGAAGGCCAGAGCCTCAACCTCTGAGCCACTCAGCCGGGATCAGTAGGTTTCGCTTGCTTCTTGTTTGAAGGGGCCTAACATCTAAGATACTTGGCCCGCAGTAGGTTTCAAGATGCTGCCTGAACGCCAAGGATGGGAAGTTCATGATCTATGAATTATTTATGCCCTAAAATGGTATCTAAATACGCAACACAATAGAAATAATCAATGTGAGCTTATTTCCAAAAAATAACATTATAATTTGTAACTTAAGTCGTTATTTCATCGATTTTGAAGTACCAGCCTCAGAATCGGTGAATTCTTCACTATTCCAGTTAACAACTGGGGAGTGACGGATGCTTTCCATGGTCAATCTTCGTCTGTTGTCCCTCAACAATGCTTTGTAGAGCCAAAAACTCCGTTCTACATCGCACAAGATGACTGGAGCATTCACAAATGCTGCTAATTTTTCTGTAGATAATTATTCTTCGGTTGGTGTTGTGGGCGCTTTTCCTTCTAGGACATCTAAAATTTCAAGCAGTACATCGTATACACAGAATTTTTGGAGAGAACCTTTATTACTTTCTTTTTCACTGTTTCTCACAAAAAACATTGGAACTGTTTTTGAAGTGTAAACAGTTTTGTCAAATTTTGCAACTGACTAGTGTAAAGGAATTCCAGCTGCTTCCATTGACATAATAGCTTTTTGAATGTAATGAAAATGAGCTGTTATAAACACAAGGTTACTTTCTGATTCTTTGCTTGACAATGTTTGCTGAGTCATCTCAATAGATGCTGATTCATTTGGATCTAATGATTTTATAACTTCGCTAATTTTCGGTAAACATTCAGAGAAATAGATAGCAGCCTCAAGCCATGATCTCCAGCACGTTAAAGTAGATGTGCTGGTAAGGGAGTATCAGGTGCTATTGTTCTGAACATCTGAACCCGTGATGGAGATTTTACACATTTTCTTAACGCACCACCTAACTTATCCACTATTGGATAGCATAAACAAATAGTCTCTGCTGTGCGATGGAGTCCGTGCGCGAGACATTGTAAGTGAATTAGGGAAAATACCGTTTTAACTTGTTCCCGATTTAATCACGTAACTATCTCTTCAAAAGTCCGATAGACATGAAATTAAAATTAAAAACTTCTGTCATATTTCACTTTATCATTTAAAAACGTAATATGAATTAGAAATTCGAGTTATAGATTAAACTTGGATATATTTCAAGCAAAAACCTGTAGGATTTAAAATAAACTCAAATTAAAGCACTACAGAAACGTTACTGATTTTCGATTATCCTTTTATATAAGCATATAGCAAGCAAGTGGCTTCCGGGCTATTGGCCGAAACTATATTTATATCCGTTTGTTTTCAGACCAGTTTCTCTCAATGGGAGTACCTTATTCATAAATTATAAGTAACAAACATGAAACTAGCCTGAATGATTCTGGTATGAACGGTGGAAGAATGGCAGGAGAATACTGTAAATTAGGAATTAAAGGCTACGTTAGGATTAAACTCGGTAGATGAACCTGTACATATTAACTGGCTTTGGCAGTTGGATCATGTGAAGCGATTGGAGGAGGATAGGTTACTTTGGAGAATAATTTACTAGGCATTGAAGGGCAAGAGAATTGTAGGGAGACCATGGCGGCGACGGTTAGATTCCGTTTTTAATGATTTAATTATAAGATATGTGGAACTAAACAACGGGTATTTTCTGCTACGTTTTGTTTTGAGATTCTGAAGTAAAAATATAATATTTGCAAAATTATTTTAAAATCGCGTGAAAGATTAAAATGAGGTAGTGTGTCCTTATTTCTCACTCAAACACACATGTACTGGAACAATTAAGCTTAAATTTAGCATTGTATACTCATCCATTAAAAACAAAAATAATGGGCCACTGATTAGTACTATCACCAAGTAGCCCAGCGTGTCCACTTAAATTTAGTCTCCTACGAAAAGACCATATGCATTTTACTTGCATTTCTGATGTTTTTCAGGGAAATTCTGCTTTTAAGTGTTGAAGCACGAATATTCTAGAACACCTGTTCGACCGGATATTTGGCCGATTTTGTAGCAGGTCCTGCTAATGCAGACTGGAAATCAGAGTGTGCGAACTTTTTTGTTAAAATTTCACGTCAACGAAGAAACAGAAGTCAGTGACATCGACAAAAATAGGTCCGTCATCTAGTTAGTATATTACTTACTTCAGCTTATCTCAGATACTTCTGGGGTCACAGGAACTTTCCGACTTTTGGTTCTGTTATGGGTTTTAAGCTCGGATGCCGTTCCAGACGCCATGCGATCTTTCAGGTGAAATTTTAAATCCATGATCTACCGAAATCAAACCTCGGCCATCCTAGTGACAAATCAGGAGCTAAGCTACTGTTCAAACTACGGCTCCTATAAAGTTAGAAAGTTAAAGATCTTAACTATTAAGAACAGGAAGAATGTTATATCTATCGTTCTAATTTCTTTGCATAATTTGACCACCACGTTTAAAAAGGCAGTTGCTAATAAATCATTTTCTCAGAACTAATGTCGATGATCTTACAATCGTATACTGAATATGGACAGGCTTGTAGGCCGTGTTCCAACAGATTTTCTAGCTCCCAACATTTCTGGAAACTTGTCCGCATCTCTGAAAGTATAGTACATATTTACGGTAATTCTGAAGTTCTAGCGAAAAAGTGCGAACCCCACATACATATGCAGTTTTCCTAAACCAATGCTTAAAATTAGATATTATTTACAATATTCACCTGGTTTGCTAATGTGTTATATATATGCAACCAGTTGACTAATATGTTTCCATCACCCATTCGTTCACACATCCGTATATTCACACACTTCCTTTCATTCTACTACCATGTAATTCCTTCGCACACTCACAGACCCACATACATCACTTCCTCTAAATAATAAAGTGATTCTTTACTTACAATTGGAATTTTTGGAAGATAAGTTTTTGGCCTTCCCTAACTGCGAGTTCCACAGCTTTGCGGAGCGGCAGTATAATTCCTTCTGGAAGACTGAGATACAACGAAGGGCAGAAAAAGGGTAACTCCTCCTTCTCCTCTTCTGTGAGCTGAATAGTAACTTATGTGAGTGATAAGCGATGGATGGGATCAATATCGATCGAGGCAAAGACGAATTTTCGGAGAAAGTCAATTTGTCAATTTGTTTGGATATTATAACAGGAAAAAATTTCAAAGAGCATGAGATCTTTCTAAGGGGTGCCTAGTCCTTAGGAGAGGGTACAGAGAGGGAGGATCGCAAGGCGAAATAATAGTATCATAACTTTCTTCCATTTATTCAATCTATGAAAATTTACCCTATTATATTGCTGAATTGTAATGATCAAAGATATTTATTGGAGAACATATTCAAATTCCTATAACAAAATATCAAGAAATTATGTTGATCGTATGAACATCCAAATGTCCTTTTCAACCAGTTATGTCCATTATGATTATCTTGAGGTAAAACAACAAAGCATGTTGAAAGTAAGTTAATATTCCACTTCAACGAAATCCTGAAGTCCTTTCTATTATCATTTGCAATTTCAGAGTATGTTTTCAACGTAAATTAAACAAAGTAAATTTTATAATTCTTTCTCGTAAAATTCTCAACTATTTATATTCAAATATAAAACACGTGAAATTAAATTCGATATTCTGGTAGAAAGTTCTAACTATTGTACTATTTTACGTAACATATTATACACTTTATATGAATATTGCTAATGAAGAGTTTATTGTACGCATTCACTGTAAATAAAGCACTGAATTGAAGTTCTAAAGTTCCAACAGGTGAGAGCATACGATATTACGAGAGTGACTGCCTTCCAAAAGTCTGTCTGTATTTTTAAATATTGTAGAACGTTAATTTTTAAACTTGATAATCTGCTAATAATTCGTCAAAATATTGGTTAAGTGAGCTTTTGAATTCAGTTAAAGTTCTTTGTCAGCAATGAAATTATCTGTAAGAGTTCCGTTGAAAGCAGAATTATATTTCTGAATGAAAAGACACTTATATCACCTGAATTATGTCATATTGTTATTATCGAACTGTTGAATACTGTTCTGTTATCAGCAATCTGGAACTCGGCTAACAGCAAGCACCACGATATTCCATAGTACCTCGTCCCAGGAACCGTACATCGTAGTACCAAGCCCACGTTCCGCGTCGATCTGCATCAATCAATGTCCCTCGATCTAAGTCGTTCTCTGTCGATCTCCGTCGTCCTGCGTCATCTTGAGTCAGTATTTCTCATGTTAATAAAAGAGTGGCTTTAACACGAGAATGTCCATCTGACTTGGTCACTGATAGAGTGTCCCATGTTGAAACGATTTGTTGATTTGTGGTGTTAGAACTGATTATAACTGCTTCAGAAATAATCAACATTCACTAGATGAGAAATGTATGGGAGCACTGTTTCTTTTCGTAAGTTGCAATAATTGGAAAATGTAAAGCACATTTATATGCATAGTTCATCTTTACACTCACTGCACACCGTTCGTAAAGAAATAACTCTTATTAGAATCACAGTTTATCCTGACTCACTTTCACAGTAAAGAAATAAATAGCTCTCTTTCGTAATATATCGTAATGTTCCTTCTCAGTGTCACAGTTCCTCAAATATTCGTGTACGAATCCTATAATTCACATTGTCACTGAACTAAGAAGTATGCGTAATGTATTACGGCGTATTTACAGTTCATTAGCGAGTCTATTCACACGAACTGGTTTCAGATGGTACATGCTGTTACGAAAATTAGTAAACAGTTTTTATGCACAAGTTAAAGTGGTTTTAGACTTTGATATTATTTAAAATAGTTAATGTGTTGCAAACCTACACTCACGATGTTCTAAGTTGAAACAGTTCATGATCATTAAAATTTAAAGTAGTCATGCTAGCTTCAAGTTTGTTAAAGTTATTCACACGGAATCTATATATGTTATAAGTTCCAATATTGGCGAAATATTACAAGTCTTATAACTTCGATGTTATAAACACGTTAATTTCCGAAGTTCAAATGTCCCTTATGAACTGTAAGTCCAACAATTTCTCAAGAAAATCCACTGGTTACTCACAGGTGTTCACATAAACTAAGTGTCCACTTGCCGTCGAAAATTATACAAGTATCACGACGTTCCCGTAGAATAAACACTAAGTTTGACTTCACTTTTCGCGAGCAGCATGACTTGACGAGCCAGCTGTGAGCGAAGACTTGGAACTGGTTCGCTTCATCCTGAACCGCGGCTTATATTCCGTAAGGTCAAGGTTACTCGCCACGTCACGAAAAGAAATGTGGTTCCTTTCTCGCTTATTATCTCTTGAACGCCTTGACGGAATTTGTTAAGATTGACATATTTTTGCCTTCAGAACATTAGCTACACGACAAGGTATGTCTCATTTCTGTATCTTAATCGGTTTAAAGGTTAGCAAATGTTTATTCTAGTACATTAGAGAGAAAGGCATACAACATGTGGCACTGACGTCACCCGCAGGTTCATCGCTCGTGACGTGTCCTGCTTGCCACGAGGAACTTCGTATCGAGCGCACATTAGATGTCGGGCACATGAACACATATTACTACCTTCCTTTTCCAAATACTCCGGCAACTTTAAAGTAATGTACCTGGCTAAAGCAGTTCCTGGCACAATATAGTCTCATTGGAACGGAGTATCGTTGGATGGTAGTAGTAGTAGTAGTCCTTACAAATTTATTTACTTCGCACCGACTTAGAAGTGGGAAGGAAGTGGCCGTGACCTTAACTAAGGTACAGCCCCAGCATTTTCTTGGCGTGAAAATGGTAAATTACGGAAAATAATCTTCAGGGCTGCCGGCAAGTAGATGTTGGAACCCACTATCTCTCAATGCAAGCTCACACCTGTTCGCCCTAACCACAGGGCCAACTCGCTTGGTGGTAGTAGTAGTAGGATGAGGAGGAGGAGGAGGAGGTCGGTAGTGTGGTCTTCCGTATCTATCAAAGAAACGGGCGTGAAGCCTAAGCTGATGCCAAGGGGATCATGTCGACTGAACATATCACCCCGCCCTACACACTTCTTTCTCTCTCTACTTATATGTATATATGTAGAGGTGAAACGACGACTGTCTGTCTGTCTGTCTGTCTGTCTGTCTGTCTGTCTGTCTGTCTGTCTGTCTGTCTGTCTGTCTGTCTGTCTGTCTGTCTGTCTGTCTGTCTGTCTGTCTGTCTGTCTGTCTGTCTGTCTGTCTGGCTGTCAATTTGTCTGTCTGCCTGTCCTGCGAATGGAAATCGCGTCTACACTGCTGAAGTCTGCACAAATATTTTCAGAGGAAATTTTGTTCTATTTCAAAATGTTTACCTCAATATACAATATTTACGAATAATCACGTATTCGTTTAAAATAAGAGAGTGTCTGATTCTATCTCACTGACGCACGACTTAAGTACCAGACCAATAAATTGAGATAAAATTTCGTATGGATATTTATGAGTCTTCAATTCAAATACAAGCCTATTTTAATTTTCAGTGATATACCTTTTCAAATTAGCGGCCATTAATATTTGCGTATGAGAAATTGGTTAGTCCATTAAGAAAGCATATATACCTAAATCTCTGTTTTATACAAAGAAAGGGTGTACGCATTTTCTTTGTAAGTCTAATGATTCTCTGGAGGAAATTACACATTCATCTGTCAAGGAATGTGACCCAGAGCTTTTAAAATTCATCAACAATATTATAATAACATTATACTATTGTTAATTAAAATATGCTCTATCTCTTCTGCTAAAATTCACCTCCACTAGATGCCAGTACTGCTGCAACTGCACAAAACTAACCCGTCAGCGATGGCTAAATCAGCTAGTATATTACGAATTAATGGAAATTTTCGTATATTGTTAACAAGATGAACGTGGAAACATCTGTTTCGGATATTGAATCGATCCTTCAAACGACCACACAGCCGTCCTTCATTCATGGAACCGATCTCGTGTAGCAGACTTCCTGGGATCCTCTTAATGGTTCATTAATGTCTGAAGAGCGACTGTCATAAATTACAGGCTGTCTGGGCTGATGAGCATACCCTCGTTAAACGGAGACTTTCATAATCACTTTAAAGCTCCTTCTTCATCTTTTCCAACATCTCTGACATTAACGACCAAGTGCTAAGCAGATTTCGACGACGGCACAAACATTTTAATATGAGAAAATTATTTATAATGAATAAAAATACGACATAAAAATACACAAACGATCACTATGGTACTTTACAATTCCGTCAAAAAATCTCGTCAAAAACAGAAAAAGCAATGCCATTTACTCTCAAATCGTCTTTACTTTTTACTAGAGTATTAAAGTACATGACTCTGTTTCTTGCAGATGCTGCGATTGTAGCTTAATACTTTAAGTGCTCTTTCCTATCGGATATATAGAAACTCGCTCAGTGGGTAAGTGGTAGAGTATCGGTCTCCAAGTCCCAAGAATGTGGGTATTTAGTAGGTATGTAAAGAATCTCTCGTGACACGTTTGGTGTTTACCTGACAATATTAATTATAAGTTCAGCAACAGGTCTTCAATAATGAGTTATTATTTCTTTGTTATTTGGTAATGGAGAACGGAACGTCAAATTAGGTTAGGGTTGTCATTAATGCAGATTCACCCCAACTTTTCTGCCGGATATCCTTTCTGGTGCCAACCCTATGTGGAAGGATACATTCACACTATTACATGTTTCTGTATTGGTTGGTAGTGTGGTATGTCTATGAAGATGGCGAGAAGTCTATTAAGATGAACACAAACATCCAATCGCCTAGGCGTAGGAATGAACCATATGAAATTAAAATCCTCGCCTCAGCCGGGAACCGAACCCGGGGCCCTCATAACGGGCCTCATACCCTGACCATACATCCTAGGACAATATTAAGTAAAACAACAACAGGTTGTCAAAAACGGTCCTTGTTTCTTTGTCATACAATAATGGAGAACGTAACATCGAAATAGACGTGCTGGCATCCTAAATGACGTCAAATTAAAAATTCTGCGCACGGTAGCTGAGATTATTATTATTATTATTATTATTATTATTATTATTATTTTAACCCATACAAAGAAAAGCAAACGCTAAAACTATTTCTCATTCAGACAAAAACCAATAACACATTAAGTACAAATGACGTATGTTTCTGTATGTCCACGTCGATAGTGAAATATATTCTAGAAGATTCGTGCACCGTTCAATTCAAGTCCCGGCTCTGTACCGAATTAAAACTGGTTCCCTTAACAAGGGTTTTGTACGTGAAGTCTTTCTTCCATTTTATTTGTCTACCCTGCATTTTCCATATCGTTCTGAGCTGTAATTTGGACGAGGTTTTCCACTCTATGCTAAAACTTGTGTTTTAGTTTTCGGACCTCCTGTAACGCATGCATGGACTCTTTTATTGGATCTCAACCCCAAAATAAGCTTCCAAGGAGGGAACATCGTGGTCAAGGACTCAATTTCAACCTGTATTCGCCTGTGCAGCATGTTCCACAAATATGGCAGCGAAACCGTGGTTTTAGGAGTGTAGCCCACGGAAAAACATGGAGCAGCTATGAGGTCGAACCTCACCACAATTAGGTACAATATTAAAAATTAATTCTTTAAATTCTTTCCTAAAACGATCTTATGTCTAATTTTGTAGTGTAAATTAATTCTACAAGTTAGATTTTTAGTGGTACCAGTATATTTGAAACTGTATTTTATCTTGCAAAATGTTTTGTAGTCATGTATGTAGAAGTGAATTTGTTCCTCAGGACAACGTTGTAAAAGATAAATACCATAACCAGTGGCGTATGCTGGGAGCAAGACATGTTTAGGTTACCCCTTTTCGATGGTTGTTTTAGTGAACGTCAAGCCTTAAGAGTTTTGAGCTGCAGCCAATAGCCAACGGAGGAGCTTGCTGTGTTGTCAGTGCTGTTTCACAAGCTACTGTCCAGGCCGCTGCTACTGTGAATAATCAACACCTGATCAGTGGAAATGGTAGCCTAAGGTTTAGCAAATTAAAATCCGGCTTTGTGGCGAAATGTATAGAATGTTTGTCTTTGGTCAGACGGGCCCGGTTCAATTCTCAGAATCAATCACCTCGTACTCTTAATTCCTTTGGCTTGGGCACTGGGTCTTTATCACGTCTTCGCCATTCATTTTATCCTCATTAGGTCACCATCAATCAAATGTCCGGCTCCATGGCTAAATGGTTAGGGTGCTGGCCTTTGGTCACAGGGGTCCCGGCTTCGATTCCCGGCAGGCTCGAGAATATTAACCATCATTAGTTAATTTCTCTTGCACGGGGGCTGGGTGTATGTGTTGTCTTCATCATCATTTCATCCTCATCACGACGCGCAGGTCGCCTACGGCCGTCAAATAAAAAGACCTGCACCTGGCGAGCCGAACCCGTCCTGGGATCTCCCGGCACTAAAAGCCATACGCCATTTCCTTCCTCTTACCACCAATCCTATACAGATGCAATGTATTATTATTATTATTATTATTATTATTATTATTATTATTATTATTATTATTATTAAATAAAAACGTTGAATTTTACAGCATTAGCAGCAGTCGTAGCCATCGTTAAGTGGTTTATTAGCTTCTTCGGGGGATCAATGGTAGTGTTCGACCCATGATCACAGGTTCAATTCCAACGAACCAAAGATTACACTAAATCTGAAAGATTGCATTTCATTTTAGCAGATCTACTTATAAAATGTAAAACTATATTACTCCTATAACAGTAGCCCTGCAGTATCTGGCTACAAGGATGTACTTGGAAGCATTAGGGAGTGAAATACCAGCACTATGTTATCTGCTTAATTAAGTCAGAAGAATGAGGTGAGGAAGTGTCCGACTCATTGGCTGAATGGTCAGCATTGAGGCCTTTGGTTCAGAGGGTCCTGGGTTCGATTCTCAGCCGGGTCGGGGATTTTAATCGCCTCTGATTAATTCTTTTGACCGGAGGAACGCGCAATAGTGATCACATCCCTCCATGTGCGACACATTTCGGATCCGCGACCCCACAGGTGTGTGAAAAGCGGTAGAAAAAGAAGAATGAGGTGAAGAAGTAGGCCTACATACGATGAGGAACGCATATGTCAATTCGGAAACTTCCGAATAACTTCGAGTCTTTGAGCTATCTCTCCTTCGTTAGCAGTGGCGATCTGACGGACCGAAGCCTTGCACACCTATCCTCCCGGTCTCCGCACCTATCGGGCATTCAGCAGCAAGCAGTGCGAGGTGATGGGAGGGGATAGGAACGCACTGCCTGGGGTGCAATATATTTCTCCGATACCGGGCACTCAGAAATACGAACGTCATTTTATCTCACTGCGTTCAAGTTTTGTAAATGGAACAATGATGGGATTTAGTCCTTGTGTAAAAGAGATACTGAACGGGACTACAAGATTTGAGCAGGCTATTGTCCCCTTAACATTTAAAATTAAATTCGTCATTACTATATAATGTGCTTTAGAGTTCCATCGTTCTCATTTGAGATTAGGGCTTCACCGATAGCCTTGGGAGCCCTCAGTATACGCCACTGATCTCACCTTAATAATCTTAGTCCAAGACGTTAAACTAGCGCATATAATATGCACATTTAATTTTATTTTCACTCGCAGTTTTAAGGAGACAGTCTGTGATCATCTGAAAACTAAGCTATGTTAGGCCGAATGCAGCTTTCTGTGTCAATCATCTCAACTTATTTTCTGATTATTTTAGCATGGCAGGATGATAGAATAATGATAACAATCAATAAAACATAAATTAAGGAAAGCTAGTATCTTCCTTAAATGTGATAAGTAACTATGGAAGTATGGATGATACTTTTGGTGACACTCAGTTAATGCACTAAGTTTAATGTTGATTACTTATGGAATATACGGTTAGGTCGTCGTACTTAAATTTATGATAGGATGGAGCGAAGTTTTAGAGCACGTGTTGACATGATGATTTATATATAATGGAGTACCCCATTAATAGACTGATTATAATTTTATTGCACTCTCAATTCAATTTAAGATAGCCTACTGTTAGTAGAATACCTGTCATGCTAAATGAGGCGAATATTATTTGAGTCATCCTGTTAACTTACTCTTGCGTTACAATTGATGCCTTTGAGAATAATTTCAATTATTTTTGACAAAGTAGACCGAAATGAGTGAATTGCTTTAAATTCAGTCACATACGGTACTTAATAATTTGCAGTTGAATTAGCAGACGGTTATATTAATAAGGGCTTTGATTAATAGACCATAGTTTTGTCCTAATCACAATAATAATGGAATTAAATAAATCACGTAAAGAAACCTGTAAACAGTGTGTGTCACGTGTGTTTGATTTGCGGTGTAATTTTGCCTTATTTTATCGATTTACTAGCTGATGTACCCGTGCTTCGCTACGGAATTCTACATTTTATACAGAATTCTAGGTTAGGTACTGTACACGTTGTGGGTAAGATTGTTTTTAATTGCATAGCTCTTAACGTTGTTCTAGAAACGCGACGGGGAATTCACCAAACGTCTTTTCTCATATGAAGACTGGATTAGGGAATTTTCATTGTAATGGTAGGCCCGTTTGCCTACCAGCAATCACAATCAGGTTGGGGAGTTTTCATTTTTATGGCAGACATTCATTCTCCACCTGCCTTTTTACATCCTCAGAAAGACTGTCTTAGTGGTTTTCCCAACTGGAATGTGAACATAGGTCATTACTTCTACTACTACTAAGTGAGCCTTTGCCTTAAGTGTGCACACTGCTCATTCAAAACAGCGCGTCAGAGTAGGGATCGAACAGCTGGAATACTGTAATGAACCAGTGTGTTACGTACCAGTAGTATCAGAAAATATATATGAACCAGAGGAATGACATGCTAAAGTTTTTCTAACTCCCCAGCTATTTCCCGTCAATATTCAGGCAGGCTGTTATACTCGGTACGCAGCAGTAATCCCATCTATCGGAGTTGAGTGGCAGTATAAGAGACAAAGAACATCACAACAAACAATGGTCGATCTAATGTTATTGTTGATCAATGTTATGCGCTTTCAACATTGTAGGCCTTCACATTTAGTTTTCTTCCGACTCTGAAATACCACTCTTATCATAGTCGGCACGGTAAAACTGAATATTACATTAATGATCGGAAATTGCATTCTCTATAATTTTATTATGTTGTACTTTCCGATAGGACCAATAACATTGGTATTAATTACATTTTAGTCGCCTTCCCCTAAACTACCATTTTATCCAGGGTGAATAAAATTGTTTGTAGCTTAGACTGTAGTTTCTAATTCCGCGACTCTATATACCAATTTTCAATAAAGTCTGCTAACCCATCTTCTCGTGGCTCGACGTTGATATGGACTTTGCAAAAAAAATCATGGATATCTGTAATATCATTGCCGGTACGATAAAAATGTATAAGCCATTAATGATCGGAAATTGAATTCTATGAATTCTATATAAATTTCGTTACGCAGTATTTATCGATAGAACCACTAATAATATAAATGAAAATTCAATTTTGGACCTTCCCCTAAAGTACCATTTCACACAGCGTGAATAAAATGATTCATAGCCTAGATTGTACTGGTTCACTCTTCAGCTGTTTTCTCGTGATGCATGTACAGATAGACAGAAATTACGGAAAAGTGCAAAGTGGATTTACTTGTTACTTTGGACATGACCGATACAGAAATACCATTGTTTTCAAACTCTGAGCAATGTACAGACAAAACTCTTATTTTATATATATAGATTGTGTGTATCATTGTATTTATTAAGTGTTTATTTATTACCAGGGTTATTTTCTGCAATGGCTTATTGTGGATACTGCATTCTGTCGCAATTAAATTCGTATTTTGGCGTTGAACGAAGCATCTCTATTTTGAAATGGAGAGAGTTTATTTTTCTTGTTACTAGACATGAGACTTCTAAATAATTTGGTGTGCCAAGATATTCACACGTTTTAGAGAATCAAGGAATGTTTAACTTTGAATGAAAATGAACGACTGTAAATAAATTCAAGAAATAATGTAATGTTAGATTGTGAGGGCAATGTTAATAATGACGATACCACTGCGCACGAGGCGTTCCTAGATCATGTTCGTCTGGACAACAGTAACTACAGAAAGTGTTTGCAAAATTTACGGGACGAAACGAGGAGGAAATGGATATTTTGATACAAGGGCAAGTTAGAGGAAGAAAAGAGAGCAATATTTAAAGATATGATATTTGCCTAATATGAGAAGAAATTATTGCTGTAGGAAGTATGAAAAATGTTCGAGATATCTCCAGACATCATTGTTTTGTTGATTCTCTACCTTATGATCATGAAAGTTGTATTTGTACATTGGGATTAACTTTTGCGTGAAAAGTTATATGATGAGCCCCATATATGTCAATATTTTAATTAATTCACTTTCAACATTCTTATCTTTGTGCGAATTGTTCAGATGTACTTATTTTATGTACAGGAGGTTGCGGTAAGCTGTAGTTTATTGGTATACAATATAACGTACAATTTTTCAGTCTGTCGAGACACTAAACGTAACAAGATGTAATAATAATGTTATTTGCTTTACGTCCCACTAACTACTTTTACGGTTTTCGGAGACACCGAGGTACCGTAATTAAATCCCGCACGAGTTCTTTTGCGTGCCAGTAAATCTATAGACACAGACACAGTCATAGACATATCTGAGCACCTTCAAATACCATCGGACTGAGCCAGGATCGAACCTGCCTACTTGCGGTCAGAAGGCTAGCCAGCGCCTCACCCGACTGAGCCACTCAGCCCGGCGTAACAAGATGTAAAAGTCATTATTTCTTTACAGATATGTTATAGTCTTACATGTCGTGTTTTGCCAGACATAAAAGCTGTAAAGTATGTTTACTAAGTCGACAATGAAAACGAATGGGTTCCTTTGTTATATTTCACGTTAATTCTTAAGCATTTTCCTTTAAATATTTGGTGGGATTTAGTCCTTGGTTAAAAGAGACACTGAACAGGAATTACCTAGATCTGAGCTGGCTATTGTCCCCTTAACGCCTTAAATTTAAATTCGTCATACTTATTATTATTTTTGGTATAATGAATCTGTCTTTTTAAATTTTATTTCTATTGTCAGTAAGCAGCCTGACCTTTGTCATACGCGACAGGTTCTATTCTTTTTCCGCTATCTTACACTGCTCTGCACTGAACCCTCAATTCTTGGTTACTGTGTCATTCAATGGAAGAGATACGTAGACCTCAGAAATACTTGAACTCCTCCTGTTCCTAGCTTGGGCTTGAAAAGTTGAAAACTAGATAAGCGGCTGGAATTGATAAGATTTCTGGGGATATACTAAAGATAATGGGTTGGGATATAGTACTATATCTGAAGAACTTATTTGATTATTGTTCGCTTGAAGGAGCTATACCAGATGAATGGAGAGTTGCTATAGTAGCCCATGTGTATAAAGGAAAGGATGATAGACATAAGGCTGAAAATTACAGGCCGGTAAGTTTGACATGTATTGAATGTAATATTTGGGAAGGCATTCTTTCTGATTATATTAGACATGTTTGCGAAATTAATAACTGGTTCGATAGAAGGCTGTTCAGTTTTAGGAAACGTTATTCCCACTGAAGCTCAACTTGTAGGATTCCAGCAGGATATAGCAGATATCTTGGACTCAAGAGGTCAAATGGACTGTATTGCGATTGACCTGTCCAAAGCATTTGATAGGGTGGATCATGGGAGACTACTGGCAAAAATGAGTGCAATTGGACTAGACAAAAGAGTGAATGAATGGGTTGCTATATTTCTAGTAAATAGATCTCGGAGAATTAGAGTAGGTGAAGCTTTATCTGACCCTGTAATAATAAAGAGGGGAATTCCTCAGGGCAATATATTTGGACCTTTATGTTTTCTTATATGTATAAATGAGTAAAGAAGTGGAATCAGAGTTAAGGATTTTTGCAGATTATATTATTCTGTATAGAGTAATAAATAAGTTACAAGATTGTGATTAACTGCAACGTGACCTCGATAATGTTGTGAGATGGACAGCAGGCAACGGTATGTTGATAAACGGGGTTAAAAGTCAGGTTGTGAGTTTCACAAATAGGAAAAGTCCTCATAGTTTTAATTACTGCGTTGATGGGGTGAAAGTTCCTTTTGGGGATCATTGTAAGTATCTAGGTGTTACTATAAGGAAAGATCTTCGTTGGTGTAATCACATAAATGGGATTGTAAATAAGGGGTACAGATCTCTGCACATGGTTATGAGGGTGTTTAGGGGTTGTAGTAAGGATGTAAAGGAGAGGTTATATAAGTCTCTGGTAAGACCCCAACAAGAGTATGGTTCCAGTGTACGGGACCCTCACCAGGATTACCTGATTCAAGAACTGGAAAAAATCCAAAGAAAAGCAGCTCGATTTGTTCTGGGTGATTTCCGACAAAAGAGTAGCGTTACAAAAATGTTGCAAAGTTTGGGCTGGGAAGAATTGGTAGAAAGAAGACGAGCTGCTCGACTAAGTGGTATGTTCCGAGCTGTCAGCGGAGAGATGGCATGGAATGACATTAGTAGACGAATAAGTTTGAGTGGCATCATTAAAAGTAGGAAAGATCACAATATGAAGATAAAGTTGGAATTCAAGAGGACAATTTGGGACAAATATTCGTTTATAGGAAGGGAATTAGGGATTGGAATAACTTACCAAGGGAGATGTTCAATAAATGTCCAATTTCTTTTCAATCATTTAAGAAAAGGCTAGGAAAACAATAGATAGGGAATCTGCCACCTGGGCGACTGCCCTAAATGCAGATCAGTAGTGATTGATTGATTGATTGATTGATTGATTGATTGATTGATTGATTGATTGATTGATTGATTGATTGATTGATTGATTGATTGATTGATTGATTGATTGATTGATTGATTGATTGATTGATTGATTGATTGATTGATTGATTGATTGATTGATTGATTGATTGATTGATTGATTGATTGATTGATTGATTGATTGATTGATTGATTGATTGATTGATTGATTATACATTTAGTAATGAGGTGATTAAACATATTCTGAGTTTTAATCCAAACAACCAATATCATAATAATTCATTGTCCCAGAACCCCTCTGTAGATAGCCAAGACTTATTTAAATACTTATCATGCATGCCATTTTCCGGTCTCTATTACGTGTGAGGACAAGGAAGGTAATTCATTGTATACAGAATTCTACAGTGGGTTAGGTAGTGTACATGTTGTGAGCAAGATTATATATGAAATTGCTTAGATCTTAACGTTGCCCTAGGAACGCGACGGGGAAGTCACCAAACATCTTTTCTCATATGAAGACTGGGTTAGGGAATTTTCATTGTAATGCTAGGCCCACTTGCCTACTATCAATCACAATCAGTCTGATGAGCTTTCATCATAATGGCAGACACTCACTCACCACCTGCCTTTTTTACATCCTCAGAAAGATTCTCTAAGTGGTTTTCCCAACTGAAATGAACATCGGTCATTAAAATGACGTCAGTAGGAATTGCGCGAATAAAAACAATGCTTTCAGATGAAATACTCGATCAAATGAAAACCACACATTTCTCACTTTTAACGAACAGTACTATGCTGCCGATTACCAGTCCAAAGTTCCAGAGCTGGAATGACCAAGCCGCAGACAGCCGTGATCCGTGAACACACTTCGTTTTTTTCGGCGGGGGGGGGGGGTTCGAATAGTGGAGAGGTGCAGGGCAAAAGCTATGCCCGTTTACTAATCTGTTTCCTAGAAGTACCCGATGAGTCGAAACATCTCAGTTCATTATACTGGCAGCGGAAATATCTATCTGACCTGGAGGCAAATTTTTCCTCCAAGCCAGAGGAGAAAGCCCCTCTTCACTGCTAATTTGGAATAAAGTGAATGAAAAATTTAACAAAAATGAAGAAGAAGAAGATTTCTTAAGAAACGGCTCTTTTCAGGGTTGAATTTTGAGTTTGTCAGTGAATTGTCGTGCTATAATTAGGAATAGGCCTAAATTGTAATTCTAGACAAGGTCATACTACTACTAAGTGAGCCTCTGCTTTAAGTGTGCACACTGCTCATTCAAAACAGCGCGTCAGAGTAGGTCGAATAGCTGGAATACTATGATGAACCAGTGTGTTACGAACCGGCAGTATCAGAAAATGTATGAACCAGAGGAATGGCATACTAAAGAAGAAAGTTTTTCTAACTCCCCAGCTATTTCCTGCCAATATTCGGTCAGGCTGCTATACTCGGTACGCAGCAGTAATCCCATTTATCGGAGCTGAGTGGCAGCATAATACACAAAGAACATCACAACAAACAATGGTTAATGTAATGTTATTGTTGATCAATGTTATGCGCTTTCGATATTGTAGGCCTTCACATTTACTTTTCTACCGACTCTGATATACCACTCTGATCATAGTCGGTACGGTAAAACTTAATAATACATAAATGATCGGAAAATGTATTGTCTATAACTTTTGTTACGTAGTACTTTTCGATAGGACCAATAACATAGGTATTTAAAAATTAAATTTAAGGTGCCTTCCCATAAAGTACAATTTCATCCAGGGTGAATAATTTTTTATAGCTGAGATTGTAGTTTCTTATTCCCCGACTCTATATACCGATATTCATTAAATTCTGTTAACACATTTTATCGTGGCTCGACGTTGATATGGACTTAGCAACAGAAATACAAATTCATGAATATCTGTGTTATCATAGCCGGTACAGTAAAAATGTATAAGACATGAATGATCGGAAATCTAATTCTATATAGCTTTAGTTATGTATTATTTTTCGTTAGGACCACTAATAATATAAATATTTGAGAATTTGCTGTTCGGCCTTCCCCTAAACTACCATTTCACTGAGCGTGAACAAAATAATTTATAGCCTAGATTGTAGTGGCTCATCCCCCAACTTTACATACCGATTTTCATTAAATTATCTTCAGTCGTTTTCTCGTGATGCGTGTACATACACACATACATACAGACAAATAGCCAGAAATTACGGAACATTAAAAAGTGCATTTCCTTATTATTGTGGACATCACCGATACAGAAATACCATTCTTTTCAAATTCTGAGCAATTTTCATACAAAACCCTTACTATATAAGATTATCTACTCATCAGATTGTATGGTTAACAAATCTTTTATGCTACGATCTTGATTTTAAGAGACGAAAGAATGCCAGGTTGAGTAGCTCAAGCGGTAGGAATGCTGGCCTTCTGAGCCCACGTTAGCGGGTTCGTTCCTGGATCATTGTTGTGGTATTTGAAGGAGATCAAATATGCCAATCTCGTGTCGGTAGATTTCTTCTTCTGCTTATTTGTTTTGCTTCATGGCTGAAGCATAGTGACTTTCATAATTCAGCCAGCTAGCTGATGAGCCATACTCCGTCATTCTCCTCTGTTCAATGCCTACGGCGTGATTACTCAAAGGTAATTCTGTAAAGTAACATTCATCTTGTCGATCCATCACGTTGGTAATTATCCTCGTGGTCTGAATCCTTGGACTTTGCCGTCAACAATAATCTTTTGAAGACAACCTTCTCGGCGCATCATATGTCCAAAATAGCGTATGAGAGACCTTATATGATAGACAAACTTTTATCTGAATTTGTCGTCGCCATAAGACCTATCTGTGTCGGTGCGACGTAAAGCAACTAGCAAAATAAAAAAATAAAAAAAATCTGAATTTGGTTCACAATCGACATGCTTGTGCGATGAGTTGTCTGCGGAATCCTGAACATTTTCCTCCAGCACAACATTTTCAAGCTTTCTATTATTCCACGATCGGATTTAAGGATGGTCCACGTCTCTTTGCCATACATAAAGACTGAGAAGACTAGAGATTCAACGAGCTTCATTTTTGTGTTGATGGTGATGTTATCATCTTTCCAAATCTTCCAGAGACGGATGATTGCTACCTTTGCTAGTTTGATCTTTCATTTCGTTTTATTCTTGGAACCACCTGAATTGGACAATAATGAGCCTTGATATACGTACTGATTTACAATTTCACATCCTCCAATCTTCTGGATATATGGACTGTTGTTTTTACGATCAAAAATCATGACTTGGTTTTCTTTCGTTTTAGACGTAATCCAGTTTCTAGGCATTTTTTCTCCACTCTCTTCACAAGTTCTGTCAAACACCTCTTCAGGCGATGCTACAAAGGTTTTGTCATAACCAAATCTGAAGTTGTTATTATTGCATCCCCCAATGGGAAATCCATTATCCTAGTCATCTAATGCAGTTCTCATTGCATATTCACCATAGAGATTGAAAAGTAGTGGTGACAAAATACAGCCTGGACGGACTCTAGCCTTCGTTCGAAACTGCCGCGACTATTTGTTCTGATCTTAACCGTGGCTGAATATTCTTTATACAGGGACTTGGTGAGTGGCAAAACCATATGATCCAAAGTTTTCCAGAGATGGTTGCATTTGACAGTACCGAAAATCACTTGATAGTCAAAAAAGCGCAGATATGCCGGAACACTGAATTCCCTAACTTTCTCAATTATTTGTCTTAGATTTAAGATTTCTTCACGGATGACTGTTCCTTTCAAGAACCCAGTACGTTTATCAAAATGCAAAATGACTCTGGGAAAAATGTCCGGCGCATCGGTGTCTCCGAAACGCAGTTAGGGATACGTAAACCATTAAAATAATAATAATAATAATAATAATAATAATAATAATAATAATAATAATAATAATAATCCCGGACGGATTTACATGACACTAACTACCTTTAAGGTATTTGGAGATGCCGACTTGCTGCGATTTTATTCCGAAGACGTTCTCTTTTACGTGTCAGCAAATCTACCGACAACAGGCTGACGTATTGGAGCACATCAAATACTACCGGACTGAGCCAAGGTGAATGAAATTGGTTGAAGGGGTGGAGGGAATCGGCTGTAACCTATGAATAGAAACTGTTCTGGCATTGGCTGGAAGCGAAAAAGTGGAAACCACAGGAAACCATTCTCAGGATAGCCGATGGTGGGATTCAAACACACAGGTTTCCCGAATGCAGAGATCGGCTCCATAGCCGTAGCGCATTGCTGGGTTATTGTTGCTATTTCCTTTCTGTCTCTTCTCAAGACTTTTGTCAATAAAGTTTGTTTTCTACATGTCATGTTTAATTTTCAGTATCCTAAAATCCTTCGCTTTTTTAATGTATTTTCCTTCCTTATGCTAAGCTCTACTCATTTTCCGGATGCACCACCCCTGAGAGGTCTTATGCTTGGAATGAAGCTAACGGGTGTGGTATTTAAGCCGATGTATGTGTATACGGGTGGGAATGAAGCGACTGTGGTTTTGATTAATATACAGAGGTACTGGTAGAATCTCCCTGATCTGAAAAGGGAAAACAACGGAAAATCATCTTCACGGCTGCCGACAGTGGGATTTGAACCCTCTATCTCCCGGAATGCAAGCTGATGACCACGTGACACAAACAGCGCAGTTACCTGCTCGGTGTGTGTATGTATGTACGTATGTATGTACCCACTGTGGATGGGATGGTAGAATAAACCCATGGTATCCCATGGGTTTGTCCAAAGACGGGACTGAAAGTGGGAACCAGAACCTTTCGAACTTGGAAGCGTGGTTTGGTGTTTCTTCCACATACTTGAACAGACTCCTAAATTTCAACTTTTCTATCCGACCTCCTTTGGTCAATTATTCTCTACCGATCCCGATAATATTAAGTTTGCGAGGCGAAGGGAGTCTTTCATTTTCACGCACTTCATGGCCCTTCGTTCTCTTTTTTCCTATACCGTCAGTTTTCTAAGTGTTGCACCTCTTCCATTTTCATATCTGATTAAGGTTAAGACAGGATGGTTGCCCAGTTGTACATCCTCTTAGAACAATAATACCACCAATGTGTATATGTATGTAAAGAAATCCATACCGAACGTTCTCAATTTTACTACGTCCCAGTACGATGTCTCTCTCTGTTGAATAGGTCACGAATTCCAGTTGTTTTAATTGCTCAGAGTAAAACTTTTAGTGAAGTCTACTTTCTTCATTTCCATTAATCCGCTCCCAACTTCATTTCAAGTTGAACTTTACTAATTTAATTTATCTTGACAATGAAATATCATTAACATTAATGCCCCAGAAATCATTTAAAGAAAGATTAAATTAGTTAATTAGTTACAGCTATGTATCAAAGATGCTAATGAAGCATTCTACACCAGAACAACAAGTGCTTTAACTTTATATTTAGAATGAATAACCTATCATTATCTACAGTACTTGTAATTATTTTGTATTACGTATATATACCTGATAAAATAGTTTGGCCATTTAAAGTCTGTAAATCAGATATACAATATCCCAAACATATGGTCTGTTTGATGATTTTAATTACTATATCACATATTTGACACATGCAATTGCAAATGCATTGTCGTTGTGCATATTTGGCAACAATGTTACGTTGGAAATAAATTTACGCTTTAAAATCACGCTTTATTTAATACTAGCTGATGTACCCGTGCTTCGCTACGGGGTTCTCAGAAAGACTGACCTTGAGGTTTTCTTAACTGATGTCAACTTAGGTCATTACAAAAACGTCAGTAGGAATGTAGCGATTGAAAGAAATGTTATCATATAAAATACTCGATCAAATGAAAAATCGCACATTTTCTCACTTTTAACAAACAGCACTACGGTTCCGATCTAACAGTCCATAGTTCCAGAGCTGGAACGACCAGGCCGCAGACAGCCGTGAACACTCCTCTGCCATTATTCCGTTAAAAATGCACACTGCTCGTTCCAATCAGTGCCTCAGAGTAGGGATTGAATAACACGCATGCTATGATGGACCAGTGTGTTATGTACCAGTAGTATCAGAAGATTTATAAACCAGAGGAATGGCATGCTAAAGAAGAAAGTTATCTAACTCCCCAGCTACTTCCCGTCAATATTTAGGCAGACTGTTTCACTCGGTACGACCGGGCGAGTTGGCCGTGTGGTTAGGGGTGATCAGCTGTGAGTTTGCATCCGGAAGATAGTGGATTCGTACCCCACTGTCGGCAACCTTGAAGATGGTATTCCGTAGTTTCCAATTTTTACACCAGAAAAATGATGGGGTTGTACCTTAATTAAGGCTAAGGCCTCTTCCTTCACACTTCTAGCCCTTTCGTATCCCATCGTCACTATAAGACCCATCTGTGTCGGTGCGACGTAATGCAAATTGTAAAAAATACTCGGTACTCAGCAGTAATCCTATCTATCGGAGATGAGTGGCAACAGAAGACACAAAGCACATCAGAACAAACAATGGTCAACGTAATGTTATTGCTGATCAATTTTATGAGCTTTATACATTGTAGGCCTTCACATTTAATTTTCTTTGGACTCTGTGAGATTAGGGTGTCTTATAAACATATTTGTAGCGTGGAGGACCGTAGTTCCTTATTCTCCGAATTTACATACCGATTTTCATTAAATTGTGTTTACCCATTTTCTCGCGGCTCGGCGCTGATACGGACCTAGTAACAAAAATCCAAATTCATGAATATCTCGGTGATCATAGCCGGTACGGTAACAATGTGTAAGACAAATGATCCGAAATTTAATACTATATAACTTTAGTTATGTGGTATTTATCCACACCACCGATAATAACATAAATATTTGAGAATTAAATTTTTGGCCTCCCCCTTAACTACCATTTTACTCAGCGTGAATACAATTATTTATGTCCTAGATTGTAGCGACTTATTCCCAGACTTCGCATACGAATTTTCATTAAATTCTCTTCAGCCGTTTCCTCGTGATGCGTGTACATACAGACATACAGACAGACAGACAGACAGACAGACAGACAGACAGACAGACAGACAGACAGACAGACAGACAGACAGACAGACAGACAGACAGACAGACAGACAGACAGACAGACAGACAGACAGAAATTACGGAAAATTAAAAAGTGCCTTTCCTCGCTACTGTGGACACGACTGATACAGAAATACAACCCTTTTTAAATTCTGAGCAATGTACAGATAAAACTCTTATTTTATAGATATAGATGCTGTCTACTCTTTTGGACAGCACAGTATTGAAAACTTGTAATAATATTAGAAGCGGAATATTGGTAAAGAATGTTCGATTTCTGAACTCTAGATACTTGAAAAGTTTTTCCTTTGAACTATGATGAAAGGTTAGCCACAGCAGCTCCACCTGCGATGCCCCACAGAGTATTAACAGTAGATGAAAAATTGTTAAAACTACTGTATTTAAGTGACTTACCACGTCCACAGCTGGTTAGGGGTAGCGAACTTGCCTCTTATCCGAAGACCCGGGCTCGATTCTCAGTCAGGTCAGCGATTTTGGCCTGGGTGTGAGGATTGTCGAAGTACACTCAGCCTGCTTGTGAGAAACTGAGGAGCTCTATGACGGTGATATTGAGGCACCGATCTAGAGAGCCAACAATAACGACCTAGAGGATCCGTCGCGCTCAGCACGTGCCACCTCAATCAGCAGACCTTCGTGGTGAGCAGTGGTTGCTTAGTAGTACAAGGCCCATCAGGGCTGTAACAAAGTGGGGCTGGTTTGGTTTGTTGTCATGTCCATGCTCTGATTCATAGTAATCAATTGTATGTTAATTAATGGTAGAGTTTTAAAGTTGATTACAATGCCAGAATCAGATGTCATATGTTACGAATGGGAATGTCTCGCAATATCCATATTTTAATATACTAAAATTTGATGATGGTGGGGGTAGTAGTTGTTTCAAAGGGCAAAAATTGGATAATATATATTTGGAAATGCACACAAATGTGCAAGTACAATTTATGTAATTCATTCTTTACTGTAAAAGACTGTCAATCTCTCTCTCTTGTCGCAAACAGTTATATGATACTTGCCACAGTGTTTTCCATATAATACAAACACGCACTCAATACTTGGCTTAAGAAATTTCTTACTAGTACATAATTTATGATGAAAGCCATGAATTGCGGGTCTTGTTAAAACAGATCTTAATGGTTGGTTTTCGTTCGTCCATCTCCTGTCAATTATTGCGTCAGTAGCGTAGAATTCTTGAGGTATTTATGCATGTTTTTGTCTTCTTCTCTCAATCACCTTATTTGCAAGATTTGTTGCAGGTAGTGGTAGATTGAGCCGCAAATATTCTAAATAGAATTGTTCTCTTGTCAGTTCATAAACTAGACGAGAAAATGCTGTACTTGAGACTACCAACACTCTTTTCAGGTATGCTGCATTTTTTCCCTGTGTAGTTAGTTAAAGATAGTTGTTACCAAATCAATTCTATTTTGTAAGTTAGTATTGGCGAGATTTTTGCGTTGAATAGCGTTAAGGCTGTTTGTAAAGACAATCTGGTAATGTTCTTAATAGTGAATATCTCTTTGATAGCAGCTCTCCTTTATGTTGAGCTGGAATGAATTACGTGAAGTCTGTAAGGTAATGCCAATATATTTATGAATGTACAGTCTCAGTCTCTTTGTTTCTAGGGTCACTTTGTATTCTGCTGGGGGTTTCATCCCTTTTCGGCAGATCATGTTCAATGTTCTGGTGAAATTGATGGTGAAGTAATTTTCATCAACCGACAGATATAAAGAATTTAATCTTTCTTATAGTTCATACTTGTTTGATGAGACCAGAACCACATCATCTCCATACATATTTAAGGATACTGATTTGGTTGCCTCTCTGTAATATCTGCAGTTGCAATATTGAACAATAAAGGACTCATTGGGCCTCCTAGGTAAACCCCATGTGTTTGGGTAATCTCTCGTGATCTAGTTAATCCATCCCTTATTTCCAAATTGTTGAAAGTTAATTTTTTTTTAACAGCTCATGTGATTTCATTTCCTCTTTCCGCCATGGCATCCAGTTTTTCTAAAAGTTTCTGTTGATTAGATTGAATGTTTTGATGTAGTCAAAGAAAAAGGTCTGAAACTTTCCTTTCGGATGTCTTACAGCTTGATCAATGTCAATTAGAAGATGGCCTATGGCTTGTAGTGTTGATCTCCCTTCTCTGAAACTAAACTGATCGTCAGGAATTAGTGGCTCTATTATCTTCGTGAGTCTCTCAGTGAGTAATTTAGAGTAGATTAAAAAATTTCAAAGCTATTCCAGGATACGAATTTGGACCCTTAGCGTCACCTTTCCCCTTATAGATTACTTTTATTACAGATTTTCTCCATTCTTCTGGAATATCACTTGTGGTTAAACATTTGTTGAATAGTTCTGTCCAAATTTCGATTAGTACATCTGCCGAATCTTTTAGCACCTCAATATAAATCATATCTGGGACTGCAGCTCTATTGTCTTTTATCTTTATTGCCGATTCTATTTCGTTTGCTGTGAAGAACGATATCTTCTATATCTCGAATGATTGTCTTGTATCGGGTGCAGTACCTGTTTGTACGGAATTCAGGATCCGTGTGGAAAAAAAAAATCTAGCACCCTATACCATGGACCACCTGTCACATTACATGCACGTTTCAACAAATTTATTTTCTTAAGTTAGAGGTTATTATAAATGATACGCATTTACGCAGCAGATGTTAAAAAACACATATCACGAGGTTATAGTAACAAACACTACTTAGCGTTACAAAGCATAATTATAAAATGGAGCGAAATATTTACCTTCGATCTGGTTGAAATTGGACTCACTAGATAGCAGCACACAATCAATCAATCAATCAACCAATCAATCAATCAATCAATCAATCAATCAATCAATCAATCAATCAATCAATCAATCAATCAATCAATCAATCAATCAATCAATCAATCAATCAATCAATCAATCAATCAGTCAATCAAGTTTAAACTTGTAGCTCTTGAGGTTGTTTATGGATAGGTCAGGATGACATTTCAACCATCTCCTCATCTATTTATTTTCAGTTATTTCCTGTATACTCCATAACCGAGGGTAATACCATAATAACCGTTTAGGTCAAACCATAATTAATTTCTGTGTGGATATTCAACTCCTCGATTAAAGGAAACTGTTGTAGCATACAACAATTTTTCTTGTTTTAAATTTCGGGTTGTAGCATTTTTAACCCCATAAATGCTGACAATAAGTACCGGAGTTTCCTTTAGCTTCCTGTTGATACTTTTCTGTATTACAGTGCTGCTAGGGGTAAACGCCAAGAATCTACTAACTGAATATCGGCATTGTAACAGTAAAGTTAGGGCCCCCTTCTCCCCGGCCCATAACAAGATGTGTCTCGTCGTTTCCCATCTGAAGTATAACACTGTCTCATTTGGATTGGAAGATGTAAATTTTGGAATGTTAGAAATTTTATTTGTTTGATCAGCCAGAGGGCGAAGCAGCACCAAATGACCCAGCATTGCCCCATACAGCATTCTAGCCTTAAAATGAACTCAAGAAAACACGAATGCTCAAGGATTGTGCATCCTGGTTGTCACCAAAATTGTGACAAAGATGCCAAATTTGGCAGGTATATCCTCAATCTGCACAATTACTTTCGGCGCTACTAACGTTCCTGGTGCTCGGCCTATAGGCACTCATTTCTTGCCACAATTTCAAATTCGTTCAGGTGGGATGAGTCCAAAGTGGCGATAGATATCGATGAACAATGCAAGATTTTTGGTTAAAACTGATCATTGTTTAAACTGGTAGCTCTTGAGGCTGTATAAGGAGAGGTCAGGATGACATTTAAACCACCTCCTCATGCATTTCCCATCAGTTATTTCCTAAAAACTCCATAACCGAGGGTAGTACCATAATAACCTTTTTGGTCAAACCATAGTTCTTTTCTGTGATTACCTTCATGTTCTTCAACAAACAATTTCCTTCGACCTCGTAAAATATCGTACTTTTACGCTATCCAATTTTGAGTTATAACAGAAGTTTTCAGCTTTTGACTTGTCTTGACAGAATAGCTAACTTCCCAGTGTACAATTAGCAAGCTTCTCTAATAGAAATTGGTTCCTGGAGGATGAGCCCAAGTTGATTCAACGGCTTTCTTCAAGTCATCGAGACCATTCGGACCCCATTAGACGCCCGAATTACTGCTCGGCATAAAGGAGGAGGCAAGAAACGATAGCGCCGTATACCATGGACCACCTGTCATGTTACATCCACGCTTCAACAAATTTGGCTTCTAAGAGGTTATAAAAAATTATACGCATTTACTCACCAGATGATAAAAAACACATTCACCGGGCGAGTTGTCCGTGCAGTTAGAGTCGCGCAGCTGTGAGCTTGAATCCGGGAGATGGTGGATTCGAATCTCACTGTCGGCAACCCTGAAGATGGTTTTGCGTGGTTTCCCATTCTCACACCAGGCAAATGTCTGGGCTGTACCTTAATTAAGGTCACAGCCTCTTCCTTCCCACTTCTATGCCTTTCCTATCCCATTGTCGCCATAAGACCTATTTGTGTCGGTGCGACGTAAAGCAAAAAAGAGCAGACATTGCACGAGGTTATAGTAACAAACACTACTTGGCGTTAAAAAGCATAATTATAAAGAGAAGCGAATAATTTACCTTCGATCTGGTTGAATATGAGATCAATAGATGGCAGCACACAATCAATCAATCAATCAATCAATCAATCAATCAATCAATCAATCAATCAATCAATCAATCAATCAATCAATCAATCAATCAATCAATCAATCAATCAATCAATCAATCAATCAATCAATCAATCAATCAATCAATCAATCAATCAATCAATCAATCAATCAATCAATCAATCAATCAATCAATCAATCAATCAATCAATCAATCAATCAATCAATCAATCAATCAATCAATCAATCAATCAATCAATCAATCAATCAATCAATCATCAAATATCGGAATTTATGGCTGTCGCCTGGATGGCAGATTCCTTATCAATTGTTTACCTAGCTTTTACCAAAACGTTTTCAAAGAACATAAAAATTTATCGAAATTTTACCTTGAAAATTTATTCCAATCCCTTACTCCTCGCCCTATAAATAAATATTTGCCTCAATATATCCTCTTATATTCCTACTGTACCTTCATATTATGATTTTTTCTACTTTTTGAAACTCAACTCAAGCTTATTCATCTACTAATATCATTCCACGCCATCTCTCCACTGACAGCTCGAATCATACCACATAGACGGCCATCTCGTCTACTTTATCACAAATCTTTCCAGCCCAAAGTTCGCGACATTTTCGTAACATTACTCCTTTGTCGGAAATCATCCAGAACAAATTGGATCTTTTCCAATTCTCATATCAAGTAGTCCTAGTTCGAATTCCATACACTGGAACCATACTCTAATTGGAGTCTAACCAGAGACTTACACGCCCTCTCCTTTACATCCTTATTACAACCCTAAATACTCTCTTAATCATGTGAAGAGGTCCGTAATATTTCTTAACAGCCTCGTTAATATGATAACCCCAATGAGGATCATCCCCTTATATTAACACGTAGGTACTTACATTGTTCCCCATGAGGTACTATCACCCCATCAACACAGTAATTAAAACTGGGAGGACCTTCCCTCTTTGTGAAACTTAAAACTTGACTTGTCATTCCATTTACTATCATACCATTGTCCACTGCCCATCTCAGAACGTCGTTTGGTCCTCCTGTACTTCCATAAATCCTGCAGATAATTTGCTACTCTATACTGTATAATATTATCAGCAAATAGACTTATCTGATATTACAGCTCTTTATTCATATCATTTATATATATAAGACAGTATAGAGGCCCAATATTACGGCCGTGAAAGAACACCTCTTAATCATTACAGGATCACATAACACTTCACCTACTCTAATTCTCGCCCGGTCTAGAAAGCCAAGAATAACGGCCGAAAGGATTCGTCGTGCTGATCACACGACACCTCACAATCTGCAGGCTTTCGGGATGAGCAGCGATCACTTAGTAGGCTATGTCCCTTCGGGGCTTTTGTGCCATGGGGTTAAGGTTACTCTAATTCTCTGAGTTCTATTTTCTAGAAATTTAGTCATCAATTCATCCACTTTTCTTTTGTCTAGTTCAATAACCCTTACTTCAGTGATCTCCCATAATCTACCCGATTAATAATCTTGGATAGGTCACGAGGGACAGAACAAACCAACAAAATACTGTTCTAAATTAAAATATGTTCAAGGTACAATAGTCTCGCTTACTCTTCTATATGGTATGGAGTAAGGATACAAGCTAGATGATAAAACCGTCCTATAAAAAAGTGTACAGGTGTGATTGTAAGAAATTGTATTTGTTTTGAATTACAAATGCGTCACGTATACTAGTTCACTGTATACATTAATCGATTAGCCTACGACGTCCTTACTTACCATTAGTGTGTTAATAATAACATATCTCTTTTCTTAGAATTGGCTTTATTTCACAACGACACAAGATAAGCCTTATGGCGACGATGGGAAAGGGAAGGCTTAGGAACGGGAAGGAAGCGGCCGTGACCTTGATAAATGTACAGCCCCAGCATTTGCCTGGTGTGAAAATGGGAAACCACGGAAAACCATCTTTAGGGCTGCCAACAATGGGGCTCGAACCCACGATCTCCCGAATGCAAGCTCACAGCTGCGCGCCCCTAACCGCACGGGCAACTCGCCCGGTGTTAATAATAATAATAATAATAATAATAATAATAATAATAATAATAATAATAATAATAATAATAATAATAATAATAATAATAATAGTTTCCCTTCAACTACCTACTATTACGATTTTCACCGTCTCTGATGTGCTGGAATTTGGTACTGTATGAGTTCTTTTACATACCAGCTTGTTAGTGTGGTGGATGGCAGTGTTGTGTGTAGTGTGCGAGTTGCAGGAATTTTGGGGACAGCACAAATACCCGGTCTATGCGCCAAGGGAAATAACAGTTTAAGATTATTATTAGTCTACCCGCCGCGAAATTGAACACCGGTGCCCTGAGGATTGAAGAATAATACGCTGACCACTCAAGGAGCCAGAATATTCCAGTGGAATAAGTGGTACTTAATTGCTTTTTGGCATAGTGTAAAAGAAAATTAACAGTATCTGACCTCACAATAATTCCTTCTTAATTCCTTATTTTTGAAATATTTTACATTCCGTTGAAGCACAGGGTTGGGAGACGTGTAACTTCAGTTCTACCATAAGCAATCTCCGAAACGGTTTTCGATGGTTTCTCATCTCCAACTCCAGTCATTTGGCAGGATAGCAACTATTCGAAAATACCACTTCACTTTCTTCTCTGTAACATACACAGCCTCCCTCCTTCTTGATTTCACACGAAGACCTGCGTGATAATCCCATTGTCTCTCCGCAGTTGTGCCCTGGAGAGAATGGTCCAAACCTTCAATATATTGCCTGTTAGAGAGGTTAGGTAATTACATCCCACATACTCTGTTGGGAATACGTGGGGGAATACCGCCAAAATAAAATAAAGGAATAAAATAAGCATAAGTTAAACTAATTCCCCCTCTCCCCCCCAAACAAAAATTCGATTTAGTTTATATAATTATGAAACTGTCTTCAGGAAGTAAGATGTGATTGGTAAAGGCCTTGTATTTGTTCATCGTTCACTATTTTCTCAGTTGACGGTTCATGAAATATTTAGAGTCTCCGCTCCACATCCCTTCAGTCAAAAATAAAAAATTTGGCTTCCGATGCTGAGATTTGAATCCTGGAATCTCGCTACCAAACGGCAGATAATTAGCTAGTGTTGACTGAGAAGTTAGAAAGCTGCTCAACTAAGCTAGTGATTATGATGAATTACATTCGTAACGCAGCAGTAGAGTTTGATTTTCACCCAATTTCTGCATGTCATTTCACAGGATACCTCTCACATTTAGCTGCACACTCTACTATGCACCACATGGAAGCGTACATGAATGACCGTTGTAATGCGAGGTTACATAAATTCTCCCTTAGCAAGATTTTTTTTTTCGCTAGTTGCTTTACGTCGCACCGACACAGATACGTCTTATGGCGACGATGGGACAGGAAAGGGCTAGGAATAGGAAGGAAGCGGCCGTGGTCTTAATTAAGGTACATCCCCAGAATTTGTCTGGTGTGAAAATGGGAAACCACGGAAAACCACTTTCAGGGCTGCCGACAGTGGGGTTCGAACCTACTATCTCCCGAATACTGGATACTGACCGCACTTAAGCGAGTGCAGCTGTCGAGCTCGGTCCTCAGCAAGATTAGTTCAACTTAAAACCTACAGTACAGTACAGTACGGAAAACTAGGGATAATGTAGATTAGTGAAAGTCTGCCAGGAAGATGAGGATAATTTGGTAGTAGATACAACAATGAAAGCACAACTTTACCCCCAAGATCATCTGACGTCCGATACGAAGTAAGCCTTACCACCGACGTCGGGTACTGAGCAAAATGTTCATTACAACGTGTTGTCACACTACTCAGTGGCGTTTGTAATAACAAAAAAACGTAGAATATGAAGCTCCACTTGACCATCAAAACACCTACTCTCGTCATTGATTCATTGAGTTTTCTGTTGTCCTGGAACACTCACACGACTCTACCTCAAGCATACTTGATAGGGCTGAGATCAGGGCAACAGACCGGCGATATCCGTGGGAAGAGAGGTAGCAATCTACCAATGCAACTCGAAAGGAAATGCACAAAAGGAAATCTGAGCAAGATGGAGTAATGTACAGTGCAAGCAGTATTTCCCTTTTTGCTAGTGGTTTAACGTCTCACTGACACACCAAAGGCTTTCTGCGACGAAGATTTGTGAAAAGTTTAGGACTGGGAAGGTAGCGATCGTGGCATTAATTAAGGTAAATCCGCAGAATTTGCCTGGTGTGAAAATGGGAAACTACGCAAAACTATATTCAAGGGTGCCAACAGTGAGATTTGAACCCGCCATCTCCCTAAAGCAAGCTCAAAGCTGCGCGACCCTAACCGCGTTGTCAACTCGCTCGGTAGAGTAATTGAATGACTGAAATAGTGGCCCTTATTTTAATAATAATGTTATTCGTTTTAGATCCCACTGACTAATTTTCGGAGACGCCATGTTTCCGGGATGTTTTCCCGCTGGAGTTCTTTTACGTGCCGGTAAGTCTACCGACACGACGCTGGAATTTGAGCACCTTCGAATACGCCGATCTGAGCCGGGATCGAACCCGCCAGCTTGAACTCAGAAAGCCGATGCTCTATCACCTGAGCTATTCAGCTCGGCACCTTTATTTTATAACTTACTTAAATTCGGAGATTTTTAAGAAATAACAAAGGCTGAATATAACGCCTTTGAATTGCCACTGGTCTTGGCAGTCCTAGAATCCTTCTCTGGGCGCTGTTTACCTTGATGTTTGGCCCCTTAAATAACATTAGTTATTATTTACCCTTGCCTTGAAGCGTTCGCCAACTTGGATGAATTAGTGTGTTGGTCTTCGGATTGAGGGCTCCCGATTTAATGTCCGTCCTGGTCTAGGAATTTGACTGCGTACGGTTAATTACTCTGGTTTGGGAACTGGGTGTTTTGTGCTCATCATAATACAGTTCTCTTCATGTACACACAACGTATCATACAACCAATCACCACAGGCGCTCACAATAGTGAATACATCACTTCATGGTTGACGTCAGGAGGGTATCCTACCGTGAAACTGGGCCAAATCCCTATCAAGTGCTGGCCCCAATAAATTGGAATTAAGGTCTGGAAGAAAACAATTGCTTTGGAAAGAGTTTGCAAAGCATGCAAGAAAAACAGGAGTCGTGACACTGAAATAACAACCAGCTGCATCAGAATTCATTCCGGGAACCACGAACGCAGGTAGCGAGAACGTAATCATCTGAGCTTTGCAACCATCCTTAATGTCTTATAACGGGACGTCTTTCAACGTAGTCCGACAAGGATGTAACTCAAGATTTTCAGCGTAATGTGCTGTGCAATGTGAATTTCTGGAGGAAAATTCCTAACTTTTGAAAATCAGACCTGTGTTGAACCGTGCGCAAGAGACTAGATAGAGTCAGCAAAATATGGTCACTGAACATCGCACCTACAATTTATCTGAGCTACACGCTACCTGTGCTACACCATTCACAGTACTTTTCACTCATTGCATGATTACTTGAGATAATGGTGAGGGTAGAGTAATCCTTATATTCGACCAGCAACGACAATCAGGATCTCAAACTTATGATACTGAGGGGGTGATCATGAAGCCAAGTTGCGCTATTCAATTTGCTATTCGACCTATCATAGTCAACACCAGTTCTCGTTCGACCCCAGCGGTTTTAGGCTTGCTAGGGTCTAATTTCCCGACCATTTACGATCCTTCTTTTCCTTAAATTGATATAGGTTATGATACAGATTATGAGTTGCTACCACCAGCAAGCTCACATTCGTGATTCTTCCTAATTATTCTTCTTCTTGTTCGTTTTTTCAATTGCCTGAGCACTTTCTATGTATTTAGCCTTAGTCCAGTTTCAAGGCCGTATGATTTTCCTGACGTCAACGGTATGTGGAGGCAACTATATGGTAGCTCGTAGTGTGATAAGTTGTCTGTAAATGACGATGTGTTTTAAACGAACACCCAGTCTCGGAGCTAGATAAATTAATCAGATGCGGTGAACATCTCCGATTCAGCCGAAAATCAAATCTGTAGCCCTCTGAAATGAAGGCCAGTACGCTGGCCACTCGGCGAAGAAACCAGACTGACATATTTCTAATAATAATAATTGGTAAATAGTTCAAGTAGCGTTATTTACTCTGTTGGCTGTAGTTCACATTACTGATGGGTCATGCTGGTGAGATTGACACCATTTATGTCAGTTATTATTATTATTACTACTATTATTATTATTATTATTATTATTATTATTATTATTATTATTATTGATGCTTTCACGGCCCGTACTTATAGACATAATATAGGCATTTGGGCTTATGCCATGTCAAGAAAATAAGGTGAAATTTTTTCGTTTCTCAGAGAACTTTGCTCTGCGTCATCAGAAGAAAATCTCAACATGTGACCGAAGCAATTTGCTTTGGTATTTAGCCAGAGCAGACGTAGGAGAACTATCGCACTAACAATAGGTCTGAGGGGTACATCTTCTTTACGGATCTGCGGAAGTCCATATTATCATCTAGGTGGCACTGCGTCCCCCGGGGACTTAGGAATCGAGGGAGTCAGCTAGGCCCAGACCAAGTCAACGTCTTATTATTAATATATAAGGAAAAATAAATAATTATTTTGCATATTATTCTCAATTTGGAGACAATAGTAATAATAATAATAATAATAATAATAATAATAATAATAATAGCTGACGTAAATGACGTCCATCTCACCTGCATGACCCATCAGTATTATGCACTACAGCCAACAGAGTTTCTACACTAGTCATATTTCCTTTGATAGAAAATCTTGAGTAAAGAGAATTTTCTGCATTAATTTTGAGGTTAAGATTTAACTTCATGTGTTATAATGTTAATTTGCAAAGTCATTATTTCAGAGTTCATAACTAATGGTTATTTTTCATAAACTAAGTTTTATCCATTTATACACGTGTTTATATAAAATATATTTCACCGGGCGAGTTGATCGTGTGGTTATGGGCGCATGGCTGTGAGCTTGCATCAGGGAGATAGTGGGTTCGAACCCCACTGTCGCCAGCCCTGAAAATGGTTTTCCATGGTTTCCCCATTTTCACACCAGGCAAATGCTGGTTCTGTACCTTAATTAAGGCCACGGCCGCCTCCTTTCCACTCCTAGGCCTTTCCTATCCCTTCGTCGCCTTAAGACCTATCTGTGTCGGCGCGACGTAAAAACAAATAGTATTATAGCATGTCTTTGGTATGGCCAGTAGTGAAATATATGGTTTATGCATTAATAAAGATAACCAAATAATGTTTGTTTAGTTTCTGTATATAGGAACAGTGATGTACACTAGCCAGGAGGAATACGTGTGGCAGCACGTGAACTTCATTAACAATTTCTCCGGCAGGTGTGATATTTACTTCCCTATTTCCAGTTTTCTTTACGTATGAAGCACCCCAACTCAGTCTAAAATGTATGAATTTACCTACTGACAATTTCATGCCCAGTTATGAGTCCACCATTGAGTCAAAAGCTTAATATTTTTAGAGATAAAGGTACGCGAGACAAACTTACATCGTGTACGGCTAAACAAGGGCGGAGGGATGGAAGCACTTCTAACATTGACTGAGATAGTGCGTGAAGGAACGAGTATCAAGGGACAAGCTCGAACGAACATAGCTCGCCTCGCCTTAGAGAAGCTAACTTCAGTCGTGGTCATGCTCGATAAATATGAACTGAGCATAGAGCGTGCTTTGAATGACACTAGTACAAATCCATTATATGCTCAATGCAAATCTATAACTGCAGGACCTATACCGCGTAGCCAACTCATTCGAGGGATGTATGTATGTATGTATGTATGTATGTATGTATGTATGTATGTATGTATGTATGTATGTATGTATGTATGTACGTATTGTACCGGTTACGACCTGTACATGAGTATATTTTGAGTATAAATGACATTTAATTATCGCGCGTGATGTTCTGAGCACGCCTGGTTTGTTTACCGTCAGCGGGGCAAGCAAGCGAGTGAAGGACAGCTGTGAGCTCTGACGTAGCCACAGGGGCTAGCTAGACCGCCCGCCCGTCACACCACGTGTTCCCAGCCTGGACTCGTATATTCTAGATTCCACGTCACATCTTCCCGAATGTTCGACGGGGAAAATTTTGTAACTCCCGTAATAATTATGCTAGCGGCTTGAGCGATATGTCATCTTATCTGGGATCACCTGAACGTCGCAATGCTCAAGTTTCAAGTAAATCCATCGAGGGATTCAGGAGATATTCAGTCAAGCCGTATTGTGACGTAGACGTCCCGGATCGAATAAAAAGGAGGGCCCACTGTAGCCTGTTCACTCAGTTACAGCTGAGTAGTCAGCGTGGACACTCTCGCTGCTACTATAGTCGTGTAGTGAAAGTCCCGACGAGGAACTCTGTAATTTTCTAAGTATTCATAAAGTGAACTTGTATTTTCTTCGAGTGTGGGAGAACGAATTCTTCCGAGTATTCTCAAGTGGACTTGCAATATTTCGAGTGTTAAGGAACATTTTCTAAGTCTTCATAATTGAACTTACAATATTTACGGGTGTTCGAGACTGGAACTTTTCCAATTATTCATGAAATGGACTTGTATTATTTACGTGTGTTAAACTCATAATTGGACTTGTATTATTTACGTATGTTAAACAACGAATTCTTCATAAATTGAACCTGCAATACTTGCGAGTGTTAAGAGACTCATTCCTCTAATAAACAGTGATTTACAAACTTTGATAGTGATGATCACTGAATGTGCTCAAAGTTCCCGTAAGCATAAATTTGTGATTTTGCCGGTACTGGTTCAAAGACTTATAAACTTTGCCGGTGATGAACTCTAACTTTGGATACTTGATTATCTAAGTTTTTATTACTTATAGCTGGTCTTACATTCAACGTCTTTAAAACATAAATTTAGGATCTCACCTGTGTTTATTCAAAGACTTTGATACCTTGCCAGTGATAGACTATACATTTATTCATGTGGATGGACTTGTGTTTTTCGTCCATGTTCATTCAAAGACTTGTACATTCGCCAGTGTTGATTCAAAGACTTATAAATTTCGCCAGTGATAGACTGTAAATTTATTCATGTGGATGGACTTGTGTTTTTCGTACATGTTCACTCGACTTGTACATTCGCCAGTGTTGATTCAAAACTTTATAAATTTCGTCTGTGATGAACTTTAAATCTATTCAGATTTTCATGTGGATGGACTTATGTTTTTCGTCCGTGTTCATTCAAAGACTTGTACCTTCGCCAGTGGTGAACTTTAAATTTGGTCATAGTTTCATGAGAAGGGACTTGGGTTTTTTTTGCCAGTATTTATTCAGAGACGAAGACTTTTGCTAGTGGTGAACTCTGAAATTATTTTCCTCGTATACAGAGACATATCATTTTTACGAGTGTTAAATTTTGAATGTCTTGATGAATAATAACTAGTGACTTCGCTAATAGGTTAATCACCCAAGGTTTTTATGAACTCAGATTTATCAGTACTGCGAGTGACCTTGGAGACATCAACCCTCTCAGTCACATTGGACTGAGGTAGTAAATGATTATCTCAACATCACCAGGATCATCGGGGTTCAACCTGGGCCTCGAAAGTTCGAGGCATCTCTACCTTCTACCAACCCAGACAGTCCAGCCGCTTCTGTACGGAGTCCCTGGAATCTTCTGGAGCGTGATCCAACCTGCCCGGCTTGGTGAGCTGGAGAATCCGAGCCATATTATAGGACTATGTGGAAGACAACTTATATCTACCTGGAGGTGATGTGCAATTTCATGTCTTATATGAATAAACTCATGTTCAGTCAAAGTCAAAGTTTTCTTGTAGATAGGACCCTACCTCCTGTACCGAGCCCTAGCTACTAGTCACCCAGTTTTTGCCCTGAGAACTATATACTTGCTTACTTTAAAATATAATCTGACAGTCGGGCTCTTTTATCGGTACTGTATGTATGTATGTATGTATGTATGTATGAATACGAAGTAAATATCTAAATAAGTAGAAATATAATTAAATAAACATCTACTTCCAATGATTAGATCTGCATGCAAAATACCATTCTGAGTATGACACAATGTTAATTCTTCACCCGTTCAAAATTTTAATTTTGTTTTATGAGGGAATTTATTGACTTATCCCTGTCCTTGAATCTTTTAATCATTTTAGGAATGCAAAATCTGTCAATTACTAACAAAGAGGCGTGACAGTTAACAGTACGAACAATTTCAGTTATATTCGCAGTTACACATTTAATCAGATAGTATACACTATAGCGGTTCCTTAAACATATCTAGAGTTCTGAAAATCGCTGTAGGGCCGATGACCTTATATGTTAGGCCCCTTTAAACAACAAGCACAACGAAACCGCAGTACTTACAAAACCCGGAGTCTCACATTATGTTCATCCGTACAACCTCCACCTCCTATTTCAATGTTATCAGTCAGCCGCTCGGTGATATTCTCCATATTGAACTCATGATCCAATAATGATCGTTTATTTTTATCTTGCAACTATGTCACGAGAGAACGATTAATCAAGAGACATTGAGAGAGAGTCCACTAATCTAAAAATATGCACATTGGACGTAGGCCGCCATGTGCCATGTGCAGATATAACCAGAGACATGGATGATATCGCTAAATTCCCTCCAAAGTAACATTACATTTCAACACTGGGTACACTACAATGTTCATATGGTCAAGCTAATTTGCTGGATGGACTTAAGACGCTCGCTAACAATAGTTTTTGTCAATGGATACTGAACTGGTTCTAGAACACCAAATTCAATGGTGCTACAGACCTTGGTCTCCCGATCGACAGAGATCTTCCATGAGGTTTAGGGTACTAGGTCACCTATTTATAATCAGTACGCCTTCAATAATTACGTATTCTGAACGTACAATCTATCGTCTTCAAGACGGTTCGATCGTCAAGTGGAGCAGCGACAATGAACCTGTATGCCCAAACTACAGTTCTACAGTCTACTGGGACCCTTCATATGAAAAAAAGTAGAGTTCCCATTAGTGTGACACTAGCTAGGCTATGTGCAATAATTCATTGCCAACATTTTGTGAATGTTGTCCTTAAGCCACAAATTATCGCAGTGGTATAATAAAAATCTAAATACCACTTTCAGGATATCGAAATAATAGGGATAATTGTCGTAGCTCGCGGTACCATACCTCGTCACTTCGTCGCCACATGGAAGCGCTTCCAACTCCCAATGGAGTTAAATTTTGACATTTTCTTTAATTAAATGATATGTACAGAAAATCTGATATGTTTTACTTTGTTCTTAGCGACAGCCTGTAAATACAGCAGGTCTTTCCAAAATAAATAGAAATTATATCGTTGTACAAATTAAATATTTATGTTGGCTTAATTTATTAATCTACTAGTTTACCTACTATCAGATGTACGTTTTCAGATGTGATGAGGTAGAGCCTAACATCGTATATTGATTCCAGAATCATCGGACACAATCTGAAATCTGTTGACTCTAAGTAACGTGCTTTATTTATTGTTAACATTTATATTTATTTGCGAATTTGTCCTCCTGGTGCCCAACACTTATGTCATATCTTATTCGGTCACAGCCGGGGGCTTGTTCCATTGACAGATTTGTCATTTACAAGCTCATTTCTGCTTCATAAATAATCACAAAGTTCCACAATATGAAAAATGCATTCTATAAAGGAATTAACTGTGTCATTTCATGAAGAATAATTTACAAACACAAGTACTTCTGAAATCAATACAATTCCCACAAGAGTTTAGAGGACTGCTAAAATACTACACGTGGGTATTGTAAAGCAAAGCAAAGTCATCTCCGTACAGGCCACGAAGGCCCTTGGAGGGGTGGAAGGTAAAGGCTTCCACTATCCGTAACTTCGGCACTTGATGGGGTAGAGTGGTTAGCTCTACGCCCGGCCGCCTTTGCCCCCAGGAATTAACCTGATACTCATTTTCGGTGTAGGCTGAGTGAACCTCAGGGCCATATGCACTTCCAGAAATGGAAATCTCATTTCTTAAATTTTACGACTTCCTGACGTGGGTATTGTATCTATAAAATACTATATCAATATTATGGTTATTAAATACAATATTTGTGTTTGTACTTATATTTAGGAGTGCCGAAACTGAGCACATTTTGAAAATTTGATTTACTGGCATTGTACGATATTCTACATGACTCATCTGGTGAAGAGGTTAATGACAGAAGAAAGGAACGTTTAGAGTATTTCGAATCTTTTTTTTTTTTTTTTTTTTTTTTTTTTTTTTTGTTATTTGCTTTACGTCGCACCGACTCAGATAGGTCTTATGGCGCATTTGCCTGATGTGAAAATGGGAAACCACGGAAAACCATCTTCAGGGCTGCCGACAGTGGGGGTCGATATTTCGAATCAAAGATTCATAATATCTATAAAAATACAAGCTCTTTTAGATTAAATATAACATTTTTTAAAACTAACGTTATGGTACCATAGAGCTCTCTCGTCCAAAGAACAGCTGTGTATGTTCCATCATTGGTTTGTAAATTATGGACACTTGCTTGCTTTCAACACATCACATAACATCTTTCCTATCTTTAAAAGAACTGAGAATTTTGATTGTTTAGCAATCCTGTTTGTTTACATTTGAACAGCAAAGATTGCACCAGCCATAGGAGTGTTTAATATACCGGGTGGTACAGCTGCCTCTATTTTTTCCTAAACATATACAACCATCTAGGAATTAAATGCCTCTTAGTCCTATCTTGCGCAAAATATTACAGCAAGTTTATGTGCAGTTACTCCGATATAGACTCCCCAGCACAATGCAAAAACAGTACAAGAGGCAGTAAGTGAGACCCATCTCAAAAACACTGTACAATTTTATGTAGAGCGGAGTCCAAAACTCAAGTCATTTTTAGGAAATCTTACTATACTGTACAAACCACAACCACTCCTTTAGCTGTAGGTACAGAACTGCGCACCTGATTGGTTTAACAGGCTATTTTCTTTTGACAGAAAAGGGTGGCCACAATATCGTAGAAAACGTGATAGGTCAGGACCAATTACAACCATGTAAATTCACCGCCATTTTGTATAGTCTCATCACACCGAAATTAATAGAAACGCGTTTTTCACAGTATTTAATAATGTATGGCACGCAAATGCTGTACAGCTGATGTGATAGCTTACGCCATGTAATTACTACCGTCAACGCGTTCAATAAAGTCATAAAACTGGACCATAAGGCTGTAACACATCAGTAACTTTACGAAGCGAGAACTTCCGCTCACGTCGTGAATACAGAGTTGTAAGAGCTGGACATTCAAGCAAGAAGTAGCTGCGCGGAATTAGGCATGATAAATGCACGTGGTCCGCCTGTGTGGTGTAGTGGTTAGCGTGATTAGCTGCCACCCCCGGAGGCCCGGGTTCGATTCCCGACTCTGCCATGAAATTTGAAAGAGTGCGACGAGAGCTGGAACGGTGTCCACTCAGCCTCGGGAGGTCAACTGAGCAGAGGTGGATTCGATTCCCAGCTCAGCCATCCTCGAAGTGGTTTTCTGTGGTTTCCCACTTCTCCTCCAGGCAAATGCCGGGATGGTACCTAACGTAAGGCCACTGCCGCTTCTTTCCCTCTTCCTTGTCTATCCCTTCCATTCTTCCCATCCCCCGCCAAGGCCTCTGTTCAGCATATTAGGTGAGGCCGCCTGGGCGAGGTAATGGTTATCCTCCCCAGTTGTATCCCCAACCCAGAGTCTGAAGCTCCAGGACACTGCCCTTGAGGCGGTAGAGGTGGGATCCCTCGCTGAGTCCGAGGGAAAAGCCAACCATGGAGGGAAAGCAGATTGAGATAAAAAAAGGAAAGAAAGAAAGAAAGAAAGAAAGAAAGAAAGATGTACGTGGATAAGGTACAGGGAGCAGTGAGGGTTCGAAACCCTATTTTCTATTTTTTCGCACACTTCCATGCATCCTGTACGAAGACTTGACTTTCCTGAAGTCTCAGATATTTTTCTGAGGAAGTTATAATAAACAGACATAATAATTATCGCCACGTAAGCACGACTACGGACAAATTTATTGTGAATAACACCTGAAACATAACGCTGGACTCATTTAACCAAGTAACCAACGTCCGCCTCTGTGGTGTACTGGTTAATGTGATTAGCTGCCACCCCCGGAGGCCCGGGTTCGATTCCCGGCTCTGTCACGAAATTTGAAAAGTGGTACGAGGGTTGGAACGGGGTCCACTCAGCCTCGGGAGGTCAACTGAGTAGAGGTGGGTTCGATTCCCACCTCAGCCATCCTAGAAGTGGTTTTCCGTGGTTTCCCACTTCTCCACCAGGCAAATGCCGGGATGGTACCTAACTTAAGGCCACGGCCTCTTCCTTCCCTCATCCTTGTCTATCCCTTCCAATCTTCCCATCCGCCTCCAAGGCCCCTGTTGAGCTTAGCAGGTGAGGCCGCCTGGGTGAGGTACTGTCATCCTCCCCAATTGTATCCCCCGACCCAGAGTCTGAAGCTCCAGGACACTGCCCTTGAAGCGGTAGAGGTGGGATCCCTCGCTCAGTCCGAGGGAGAAGCCAGCCCTGGAGTGTAAGCAGATTAAGAAAGTAAGAATAGATACACACTCGACTCGTAGAGAATGGTTGCAACTATCTGGGCTTAAGTGAGACATGATTCTTTAGCACGCTGTGGTGTTTGCAGCAAGGTAAACCTTTCTGCACATTCGAGTTCAGAACATTTAACATACAAGATCAGTTTCGAAGCGAGAGTGTAGATTATTCCATTAGTACAGAGATACGAGACCTATTATTCGTTGCCTGGAGTGGCTACATGGTGCTAATCGCAGCCAGCATGTGATTTTTTCCGACGGATTCACAGTTCCAATCTAGCTGCGACCTTTTCATTTTTATCTTTATACTCTTAAGGCATTCGTAGTTAAGGTTTAACTTCGTGAATTCTCCGAAGTCACTTTTCACCTTTAGATGGAAAGCATAAATCAGAAAGGAATAAATATGTGACTTGTATATGCCAAACGGCTACAACGAATGAAGCGCACTGCACTTATTGTCAGTACTATGACACACCCATTCAAGCAAACAACTGCGCACGTTTAACTCATGTGTAGGGCACATGAAACAGCACATAGTAATCTTTACAGCAAAGTGCAGGCAGGTTCCACGACATACGCTGCAGCAAGTAAGAATGACTCTTCCCTAACGTACTCAGATATGAATTAACGAAGGGGAAGGTCATTTTGAACGTTAGCTTCATTAATCGAAAGACCATGCACAAGCCCATTGCACCACTGTCGGTAACAGCTTATTTTACTGCAAATAGCTCTTTAATTAAGATCTACTTAGAAATGAACGCAACAGAGCACCTGCAACATGAGAACCGATCATGATTTAGATTTGTCTTCAACATGGCGACAAACACAATCATTTAACAACGAAATAAGATAATCGTCCTATATCAGACTCGAGCCGCCGACTAACGGATACCGATTTCCTCCTCTTACTTCAAGCACGTTCGGCTATCACGAGCTGTCGTTTGCTAGCGTGATATGAACACTACTTATAGTCATTCAACCATCATATTCTCTGTACATGAAGTTTGTGTGATAGAGAATGTTCAAGATTCTTTACAATAAATCGGTATTGTATCGTTAATGCTCATTTCGTTGACACGAATAAAAGAAGAATATAGAGCGTAGTAAGACCAGACATCGCTGTGAGCAGCCAAGGTCAATGTGTTTAGGTTAGGCTATAATCTGTGGGTTACATAAAACTGAATGAATAGCGGCAACTGTATCACTCGGTATAACTCACCATTGAGGTTATGATGACACTACAGTACTGAATGCAGCAGCAGTAATAATCAGCTGTCTTGTTAAGAATGTTCACAAGCACATACAATTCACAAGCGCCAACTTTTGTTTTGTGAAACAGAAATTAATCCATTTGTAATTTGTAAATTGTGAACTCGCAACTTGTGATTTGTAATTTGTAACTTTTATGAAATAGGCCCCAGATAGCACTTCATGTCGAATGGTCATCTCGATAGTCCCCACTGTCACAAATATCAGTTTAATTGACAGAAGTCGGTACCTTTTGGACAAAATCACTTCTTTATTGTACTCTACATAGTCTTAAACAGGGGTGGATGATCTAGATGCCAGGGCCCTTTAAACAACAAGCATCATCATCCTCAGTTTTAAACATGTATGAAATTGGAATAGAACTTAGGAACTAACACATATCAATTCACAACACTTACCACGCTGTTAAATTATATTTGGAACATTAAAAGATATGCAAATTTAATTTCCTGGTATATTTATTTATTTATTTATTTATTTATTTATTTATTTACAAAGAGTCTATACAGAGCTCTCCTCCAACTTATACCCTGTGCTGTTAGTAGCGAACAAATCAAATATAATGTACAATTATAAACAAGCTGGGATAGGTATAGTGGGCTCTCCACGCAATGATCACTCCCCGGTGGAGCCTGGTGTTTACCATAAATTCCGCGATTGCCAGGGAATCGCGAGGAAACTCACGATAATAATAAGAGTTTGTAATAATAGCTCCCTCCTGCAGTGATAAGTGTTGGATGGAGCCTGGCGATTAACAAAATAATAAATTGTAGTAGGTATAGCGGGCCCTCCATGCAATGTCACTGCGCGTTGGCGTCTGGTGGTTACCAGATATTCGGCGATTGCCATAATTTCCTGGTATATAAAATGCTAACTGTAGCTAACCCGTGCTTCGCTACTGATTAACAATGTTTCAGCGTTTTGTAATTTTTGAGGAGTGACTGAACTTGGGCCTACTTAACACTTCCGCACACAATTTCATGTCCCTATTACACTAACAGCAGTACCCGTCGTTGATGCGACAATTACTTTGCGTGTGCATGATCATATTTTTTGTCCACCTCTTATGTTATTTTCCAGTTTCTGAGGCGCATAAGTCAACATACCTCTCCCTATCCCTTGTCATGACGTATTCGCTTCCTTGCTGTCTGCGGCCCTTCGCAGTTTTGTATTGTTTTGTATTATTTTTTATCTTGATTTGAACTCTTCCTTTTAGTATAAAATAAAGCCGAGTACCGGTTGTACTGACGTGCACAAAGCCTTTGAAACATTGCGGAAACGATCTCCATAGCAGCTCTGTTTACAGTCTATAGTTACCGGCTCTTGAACTTAAAACGTGTACACTATTCCCACTGATATTTCCTTTATTTGTGGCTGTATGGTAAAAGGTATAGAACAAAAATACCATGAGCTATTCTTTTTCCTTTTCGTACAATTTGCTTTACGTCTCACCGACACAGGTAGATCTTATGGCGGCGTGGTATACAGAAAGGCTGGGAGTGCGAAGGAAGTGGCCGTGGCCTTAATTAGGGTACAGCCCAAGCATTTTCCTGGTTTGCAAATGGGAAACCATGGAAAACCATATTCAGGGCTGCTGACAGTGGGGTTCTAACCCACTATCTTCCGGATGTAAGCTCACAGCTGCGCGAACCTAACAGCACGGCCAACTCGCCCGGTAACTATTTTCTTGTAAAATCATCTGTTAGGGTGATAAAGCGATTTTAATGCTGTAGAATCCTTCTGAAAGACCCTCTCCTCCCGAAAGGTTTTGAACAACGTAAAGCTAAGGTCTGACTCAGTCTTATTCCAAAGTGAAATACTAAGTTTCATTAAAATCAATCAATCCATCCATCCATCCATCCATCCATCCATCCATCCATCCATCCATCCATCCATCCATCCATCCATCCATCCATCCATCCATCCATCCATCCATCCATCCATCCATCCATCCATTTTCCCATGAAGGTGTGACAGACACCGTCAAACTGAGCTTGATGTAGGCCATTACAGTGACGTCAGTATTCTTGTCAAAATACAATATTGACAGAATCCAAGGTCGCGTTTAAAAGCAATGCTATCATATGAAATGTTCGACCAAATGAAAAACGGCACAGTTTCTCATTTTTCACGAATATTACTACACTGGTTTTCTATTTATGCCAAGTTCCAGAGATGAACCAGGTGAATGGCATGCTAAGAAAAAGGAAGCCATCTATCACAGTAATAGTCTGGCAGGCTGTTACGCACAGTAATACCATCTCTAAGAGGCCAGTGATAGCAGAAGAGACAAAACACTTTACAACAAAAATAGTCAATGCAATGTTACTGTTGACCATTCTTGTGAACTTTCGATATTGTAGGTCTTCACGTCTAGTTTTCTTCTGACTGTGATATTAAGGCATCGAATGTAAAGTCCTTCTTTTTCCTTTCATTACGTTACTTCACGACTTGTTATCATTTAGAATCATCTTTACAACGTTCCTTGCCGATATGGGCTGATGAGTACGTTGTTTTTCATCTTAAGTCAACCATGACAAAAATCACCGCAATCACCAGTTAACATGATTCAACAATATTTCCATGTCAACGATGCCCGTCGTTGGCATGGAATAAGCAACAAAATTCTAACTTATGAATATCTCTGTTATAATAGCTGGTACGGCAAAAGTGTATTAGATAAAAATTATCAAAAATTGCGCATTTTCTGAGTTCACAAGAACCTCGTTTATCCGCATTAAATGGAACCGGAACTGATCCGGAGTATTAAAAATCCGGATAATCCGGAAAAACTAAAAAATAAATACAGTACATGTTATATAATATGTCAACATACAGTAATACCTTTAATTGCACTAAAATAATGTGTGAGTTTTTATGTTTTACATTTGTATAGCGTTTGCGCGCAGCACGATCATGAAGTCGTTTTACTAACATGAGTTCTGCCGGTGTGGTTTCAGTCTGTGATTTTTTTTTTATAGTTGCTTTACGTCGCACCGATACAGATAGGTCATATGGGGACGATGGGACAGGGAAGGTCTAGGAGTGGGAAGGAAGCGACGGTGGCCTTAATTAAGGTACAGCCTCAGCATTTGCCTGGTGTGAGAATGGGAAACCACGGAAAATCATTTTCAGGGCTGCCGACAGTGGGGTTCGAACCTATTATCTCCCGAATACTGGACACTGGCCGCACTTAAGCGGCTGCAGCCATCGAGCTCGGTGTCTGTGATTCTAAATAGGCAATCAGTTTGTCCAGCTGCATTGTTGCCTCTCCATGACTTATTGTTTCTTCTCCTGGAGCGCCGGTTTCATTTTCAAATTCCCCATCACTCTCGTCATTACCTGCCAAGGCTGTCATTATGCCGTAGCCTGAATTGCAGTCATTTTTCAACCAGTCATTTACGTCGTTCACATCTTCGTCCGAGCATCCGGGAATGCGTGCAAATGTGTCAAGGAACTCAGAAAAGTCTACGGTTCCCCCATTCTCAATTCCAGGCGAATGCCGGGATTGTACCTTTGATAGACCGCGGCCGACTTACTTCCAATTCCTGTCCTTAACTATCCTTGGCGGAGAAGACATTCTAGAAGAATCGACCCCGTAAAAGAAATACTGTACACGTAACAATAAATTTGTATTATTTTCGATCCGGATAAACTGGAGATCCGGATTAATGAGGGCCGGATAAACGAGGTTCTTGTGTAGTATTTATCTATAGGATCACTAATAACATCGATATTTTAGTCATCTCGTGGTTTGGCGATCATATCGACTGAGGAAAAAAGTCTAAATTCATGAATAACTATGCCATCGCAGCCGGTACGGTAAATAATAATATGTAATAATAATAATGTTATTTGCTTTACGTCCCACTAACTGCTTTTACGGTCTTCGGAGACGCCGAGGTGCCGGAATTTAGTACCGCAGGAGTTCTTTTACGTGCCAGTAAATCTAACGACACGAGGGTGTCGTATTTGAGCACCTTCAAATACCACCGGACTGAGCCAGGATGGAACCTGCCGAGTTGGGGTTAGAAGGCCAGCGCCTTAACCGTCTGAGCCACTCAGCCCGGCAATAATAATATGAAATGATTGTCCACTGAATAAAATGTCATAATATTACAAAGTACATTCGCGATGTGCCTGGCGTGTATTTATCTCATCTTTCGTAAACAGGCATAAATGATCCACTAGATGGCAGTAACACAAGTTTTAGCTATCTTTACGAACTCGTTTGCTACAGATAAGCAATCAGAGGTAATCTGTGCGTGCAAAAGCATACTGTTGGGGCAGGCCATTAGAGCGCCATTCTGTCTAACTCCAAAATAGTTGTTTACTCTTGAGAATGCACACTGTACCCTCTAATTAGTGAAATCTTGAACTGTGCATTTATGTCTGTACCTTGCACAGGAAGAATTGCCACAAATAAGGTGTTAGAGGTTTTACACCAGATGTTTTCATCACGTGAAGTACGTAACGAGTAAAGAGGAATACTGCGAACACTATTTTCAGTTTGATGAAGAAGTTGAAGACACCACTATCTCTTAAATCCTGGAGTATGAAGAACTAATACAAATGCCTTCCGATGAAACTACTGATGTCGAGTTTATTTATGAGCCTTTAAATGATGATGTAGCCAACTACTATGTTCTTTTCGATTAGTTCTACTTTTATTCTTGTGAGACAGGAAGCCATAATTTTAAATTACCTTTCGATTATATCAAGAAGGTCACTAAAGCTAAGGGAAGGGCTAGTCATTGAAAAGAAGCACGCATAAATTCAGGAGAATCTCGTTATCAGAGATATTATGAACAACAAACTCAAGGTTGTATTGCAGCACTTGTGGTCTAATTTTCAAGAGGCGAGGGATAATCTAATTATCAAGCGGAGGGCGCGCACGAAAGCTAGAGCGCTTGGATTGACTGATTTCAAAGTTGGATCTACGTGGATTTCGAATTTTAAAGCAGTTCGTAAGATTGTTAGTCGCAAATTTACACATTGTAACTAACAAACATGTTCAATCGTAAGAGAGATTTAGAACTCTTCGATTGGGTCTTCCACTGATTTCACTGACAAAGCAGTTCGTAATTGTTTATCAGCTGAAATTCTGAATTCCGAAATATCTGGATTTAATTATGAAGTGAAGTAAGCAAGTGAAGTACACGTACAGCTGGGACCCTTAAATGTGAATGAGTTGCCTGAGCCATTAGTCCAATTAAACACTGGAGCAGAGCAGGTGTACTTTTAAAGTAAGTTAATATGAATTTTCTTCGCATTTCTTATAATTTCCGGGAAAATAATGTTTCTCTTCTTCTGACACACACTTTTGAGGGTTTGAGTGTAATGTCCTTACTTTGAACAAAGGAAAGAAAGCCACAAGATGCCGGAAGCTGTACCATTTAATTCGATAACTGTTACATTCGTGTGTGATTCAAGGCGCCCTCTTACACTCTCTCATGTTCTTTAACATTCGCAGTAACCAAGTACAAACCATACAGACTACAGTACAACTGACTCCGCTTCAGTTTGAAGACAGTACACTAGCGTCGCTTATGAGTCTACCTTATTTTGAATGTCTGCGGTTGGCAAGGAACATGAATAGATTAAACAAACGACGAAACAATAACAGGAATACACACGGCATGAAAGTTCAAGATACTGCACTAATATAATACAGTATAACAGAAATACAGTAGTTTTACCTCTCGCTCAGTTACAGCCTTCCTGATTCTTAATATTCTCCAAGTTGTTATGACAAATTTTAGCGATATGTCCTGGAAACATACTGTTCGGTAGAGAACCGTTTCATGAAGCCAATATTGCTTTCGAGTACGCGCGTGTTTAGGAAGTGGTTTGAACGAAATCTACATGAAGTTTTTATATTTTATATAATGAGTAATTTTATGGAATTAATTATGAAGCCACGCCAAGATTGGATCAACCTTGATGGACAGATTGTCGCTAAGACTTTCGGAAAACTACAGAAACAGTTTATCTGAGGATGTAAAAAGGCTGGTGGAAAGTGAGTGTTTGCCATTATAATGAAAACTGCTCAACTTGATTGTGAATGGCAGTAGGTAAGTGGGCCGGCCATCATAAAGAAAAGTCGTCAACTCGATTGTGACTGGCAGTACACACGGAGGACTGCCATTACAATAACAATTCTCCAACTCGGTTTTCACGCGAGAAACGACGTATGGTGACCTCCCGGTTGTGTTTGTGGGTAATGCCAAGAACTATGCGATTTAATAAAATCTTACTCACAACCTGTACACTACTTCACCTAGAATTCTGTACACAATGTAGAATTCCGTAGTGAAGCACGGTTCCATTAGCTATATAAATAGGAAAGCTATCAGTTACAGAAATTTCATTGCCCTCGGATGATGATTATTATAACAATCATCTACAGCACCAAAGAAAATTTATAGAGAGGTACGTCCATTGTCTGCATATAAATTTCACTTTCATTTTATGTAGTTATCTTCGATTTACATACTAGTTAGAATTCTACGTTCAACAAATATCATAATTTTTTATTTTTTAAGCATATGGCTTTTAGTGCCAATAGTGTCGGAGGACATGTTCAGTTCGCCTGCTGCAGATCTTTCCATCTGACTCCCATGGCCGACCTGCGCGCGTGGGTGTCAGTTGAAGATAAGAAAGTTAGAGAGAGGGTGAAACCCGGTGTCGGCACATAGCCTACTCCTGTCGGATAACATCAAGGAGTCATCCCAAGGCATAACAACTCCATCATCATCACAATCATCATCAACAGCTTCATTTGCCCTCATTCCATATGAACAGTGTCCGACTCGTTGGCTGAACGGTCAGCGTACTGGCCTTCGGTTCAGAGGGTCCCGGGTTCGATTCCCGGCCGGGTCGGGGATTTTAACCTTAATTGGTTAATTCCAATGGCACGGGAGCTGGGTATATGTGTTGTGTTCATCATCATTTCATCCTCATCACGACGCGCAGGTCGCCTACGGGAGTCAAAGAGAAAGACCTGCACCTGGCGAGCCGAACTCGTCCTGGGATATCCCGGCACTAAAAGCCATACGACATTTCATTTCATATGAACAGGGTGGAGACGTCTGGAACTGAATCCAGACTTTTGGCATGCAGTTTAGTGATTAGGAATGGCATATCTCCACCTCTCCTACCCTGTCCACCAACATTCGGATGGTGACCTTTTCTCCATCAACGGGACTCGAACCGACTAACCATGGTGTCAGACAATTGAAGAATTGACGGCTTAACAATCACGACCTCCGGATGGGCATAGTATGATGAATCCATGTTACCAACAGCACTGAGTGAAAATAAATCCTCCAATTATGAGACTGCTTATCGCAATTCAATGATGATAAATGTTCAGCCAGAGGCTGGTTGGATCCTCAACAGAAAACCATCGGCTATTACAGATGGCCTAGGAAATGGGGAAAGAGGTAGTTTCGAGTTTGTTTCCTTACCGAACCGGGAGTTAATACATATCAGTCTGCCAAGCCCACTGAAATGCATGCACCAACCGACCCTATGAACAAACCTTTCACACCATTAGTAGCAGGGAATGACACTACTAGAATCGCATATACGTCAGTCATCTTCATGCTGTCAAAACCAAGGGACTGAGGCAGATCAATGAAAGAAACAAATTTATTCTAGCTCATACCCGAAAATAGATTTCAATATGAACACTACGTTATGCCAACAAAGGCAGCACAATTCAATAACCTTTCACCGCAATTATAGCTATAAAACGTTTAAAATGTTTCCAATTACAACTATAACTAGAATTGTATAGGAGTTTCTGAGTATATGAAAATACTGTTCCCCTCCCTTATTGCGCACTGAGTTGCTGGCAAAATTCCTATCCTTAGATATACCGTCACTGCTTTTTATCTTTCCAGAAAAAAAAAAAAAAAAAAAGAAACTATAGTCCGGTTGTATGAATATTTCGATAATAATTATATACAGAAGAAGTGAAATTGTCCGCCTCTGCGGTGTAGTGGTTAGCTTGATTAGCTTCCACCCCGCAGGCCCGGGTTCGATTCCCGGCTCTGCCACGAAATCTGCAAAGTGGTACGAGGGCTAGAACGGGGTCCACTTAGCCTCGGGAGATCAACTGTTTAGAGGGAGGTTCGATTACCTCCTCAGCCATCGAAGTGGTTTTCCGTGGTTTCACACTTCGTTTTTCTTAAAGTTGCTTTACGTCACACCGACTCAGATAGGTCTTACGGCGGCGATGGGGCAGGAAAGCCTAGGAGTGGGAAGAAAGTGGCCGTGGCCTTAATTAAGGTACAGCCCCAGCAATTGCCGGGTGTGAAAATGGGAAACCACGGAAAACCATCTTCTGAGCTGTCGACAGTGGGATTCGAACCCACTATCTCCAGAATACTGGATACTGCCGCACTTGCGACTGCAGCTATCGAGCTCGGTATTTCCCACTTCTCCTTCAGACAAATGCCGGGACGGTAACTAACTTAAAGGCCACTGCTGTTCCCCTCCCTCTTCCTTCTAAATCTCCTCCAATCTTCCCATCCCCCCTATAAGGCCCCTGTTCAGCATAGCAGATGACGCCGCGTGGGCGAGGTCCTCCTCCCCAGTTGTATCCCCAACCCAAAGTCTGACGCTTCAGAACTCTGCTCTTGAGGCGGTTGAGGTGGAATTCATCGCTGAGTCCGAGGAGAAAACCAACCCTGGAGTTTAAACAGATTAAGAAAGAAAGAAAGAAAGAAAGAAAGAAAGAAAGAAAGAAAGAAAGAAAGAAAGAAGTGGAATTGCTTTTGAATACGTATCATGAGTTTAATGGGATTTTCCATTTTTAGATTTACCACAAAGAACAAAGCGAAATTGGAAACTAATTGGACATTCCAGGAGTGATCAAAATATATGCTTATTCTCTGGAGTTGGTACTAGAAAATTTCTAAATATTACTGCGTTTTAGAAGGAAAATTATAGGTCGAAAATGATTTGAATTGTTGCGGTATAAAATCTTTTTCTTCTCTTCTTCTTTTGTTACCGCTTTTTCCCCACACCTTTGGGGTCGTGGGTGCAAACTGTGTCGCACATATGGATTTGGCCCTGTTTTGCGACCGGATGCCCTTCCTTACGCCAACCCTACATGGAGGGATGCAATCACTATTGCGTGTTTATGTGGTGGTTGGTAGTGTGGTATGTTGTCTGAATATGATGAGAGTGTTGGGACAGACAAATACACCCAGTCCCTGAGCCAGAAGAATTAATCAGAACTGATTAAACCCACGACCCGGCCGGGAATCGAACCCGGGACCCTCTGAAACGAAGGCCAGTACTCTGATCATTCAGCCAACGAGTCGGACTGTAGCGGTATAAAATATGAAGGGTAAAACAGGATATCATACAATGGAGAACTGTTGGGATTCGAAAATTAATACTTTTCAAATAGCAACCGTGCCACCTATTGTAAGAAATACAGACTGAGTCTGTCAATTACATAGTGATAATGATGGTCCAAAATTTTCAGGTTCATGAATATTGTAATTGTGACTTAGTGTGTTTGTGATTTCTATAAGGCATTGTTATGACTAAATCGACATGATCGGCTACTGGTTACTTGGTTACTTGTTGAGTAAGTACAGACTTCCGACCTATGAACGAACTGTGAACTATTAGATTAATTTGAATTTTGGTGTTTATTGATAGGCTACATGGTTTTCACTATTATCGTGTTTGTTTATTGTAAAAGTGTATATTTATTCCTAATTAATTTATATAACATATATATTTATTTTCTTAATTTTAGTGGGACGTAAAATCAACTTCTTCTTCTTCTCCTTCTTTATCTGTTTACCCTCCAGGGTCGGTTTTTCCCTTGGACTCAGAGCGAGGGATCCCACCTCTACCGCTTCAAGGGCAGTGTCCTGGAGCGTCAGATTCTGCGTCGGGATACAAGTGGGGAGGATGACCAGTATCTCGCCCAGGCGGCCGCACCTGCTATGCTGAACAGGGGCCTTGCGCCGGGATGCGAAGATTGGAAGGGATAGACAAGGAAGAGGGAAGGAAGCGGCCGTGGCCTCAAGTTAGGTACCATCGTGGCATTTTCCTGGAGGAGAAGTTTTGGAAACCACGGAAAACCACTTCCAGGATGGCTGAGGTGGGAATCGAACTCACCTCGAACTGACCTCCGGGGCTGAGTGGACCCCGTTCCAGCCCTCGTACCACTTTTCAAATTTTGTGGCTGAGCCGGGAATCGAACCCGAGCCTCCGGGGATGGCAGCTCATCACACCAACCACTACATCACACAGGCGGACTGTAAAATCAACAACATTGAAATTTTCGTAATTAAGTGTAGGTATCGAAGATCATTGGTGAAACAGACCACATAAGGTTGCAACATGCTTTAGTCAAAGCCGAAATTTTCTTGAAATAAAATTGACTACCATCTTCCGATTTCCTGCATATAATAAGTGAACATTATCTCGGAATATATATAAAAAATGCCATAATTTGCTTTCACATTAGTGCGACTATAACATAGGGATATTTAGATAATTAACGCTCGCTAGGATTTTTTTAGTTTAATTGACTCTATATTTACCACCTTCTCCTCTACAGCTGAAATAAAATCGACAAAATTTGATTACATGACATTAATTAGCTTCTAGTTGTCAATAATGAGTAACCGGTCGATGACAGAGTAGAGTTAGTACCTGTTTGAACTGCCGGATGGCGCCATTGATGCGTAAGGAGTCCGCCGCGATGCCCGCGATGCCATCCCCTGGTTCCCTCAGTTGACGGAGAGAGGCGCTGGGTTGCGTCGCGGGACTGCCGTGCATGTGGTGTAGACAGTGGCCGCTGCATAGCGGCGCTGCGGAAGCCTCCGGCTGAGAGCTCTGCCGGATGATGCGGGAACTATAGGGGGAGGTTGTCAGCAGCAATTGCGGCGGGCGCGTGGTCGGACACGCTCCGCACGAGCAGGCATGATGATGGTGGTGGAGCCCAATAGAGCGCACGCTCTCCCGCGACACAGAACGCGCCAGCGGCTGCAGGGAGTGAGAGTCACGCCGCTCGCACCGGCAGCGAGAATGGGCATGCGGTAGTAAGTGGTAACCAGCCGAAGAAGAGGTGCGAAGGCGGCAAGCAGCAGCGGCTGCGGGATGGTTATGGTGACAATCACCATGACTGACACTGCCTCCAGCACCATCTAGACGACAATGCAGTTCGATGTCGGGCACGGAGCGCGTGCTGTTTTCCTCCAGACACGGGGGTGCGCCAGTGCTGTCCTGGCTGCCACCCAGCCCACCCGAACTAGACAGCTGAGGACCATGGCCATGGTGTGGGCTCGCCACGAGGTACGTGGTGCACTCCTGACGTGTCAACACAGGTTTGCTTACGTTGTTACTACTGCTGCTGGAAGTGACGGCGACTGTAGTACTTGGCACCACCGTCACTGACGGGGTACGAACCAGAAGGCTCGCCGTCTCATCTCCACTACCGTAGCCGGAGTTGGCAACGGTCTCTGAAGGCGGGGCGCTGGTCTCAGCGCTCATGACGACTCCATGGGTCAGGTCATCTTGTGCTGTAACAATGAAAGCCATGATTAGCTGTATGTCAATTTTAATTGGAATTTAACAGACAACATATATTTTGAAATATTTCATGATAAAGAGCGAATACAACAGTCTACTTTCTCATTAAATAAACATACGAGATATACCAGAACATGTTTCAAAAAATCCATTTAAACGACAGGAATTACTGGTTTATTACGATTATTAAATGCATATATTGGAGTAGGGAGTTTTGAGATACAGGATTAGACGGTGACACAAATTTTTGCGTATTCGGTTTGAATGTCTATGAGTTTTCATTTCAGCTTTAATTCGATGTCACCTGTCAGTTACATAATGATGATGAAGGTCGTCTTGGTTAAGCTGATGATGATAATAATAATAATAATAATAATAATAATAATAATAATAATAATAATAATAATAATAATAATAATTGGTTACCGGGCAAGTTGGCCGTCCGGTTAGGGACGCGCAGCTATGAGTTTGCATCCGGGAGATAGTGGGTTTGAGCCCCACTGTCGGCAGCCGTGGAGATGGTTTTCAGTGGTTTCTCACTTTAACACCAGACAAATGCTGGGCTGCGTCTCCTAGTCCTCTCACCCCCGAAGCAACAACGGAGGCGAACAACAGTATATTTTTTACCTGAACAATGAGATCACTGTGTAACGTAGATTATACTTTCTCATGTTCAAGTTTGGTATTTTAAGGATCCTTAAGTGCGAGAGACCCCATGCCATTAGATTCACGGCCAAGCTAAGGAGATAGTTAACAGAGCTAAATTTTGGTTTATCCGGCGTGTCATAAGATCGAAGGTACTACGTACAGAGATTATCATTAATATAATAATCGTAATACTTCTCCTTCTTCTACCGCTTTTCCCACACCTGTGGAGTTGCGGGTGCGAACTGTGGCGCACATGTAAAATTGGCCCTGTTTAACGGCCGGATGCCCTTCCTGACTCCAACCCTATGAGGGGCGATGTAATCACTATTGCGTGCTTTTTGTGGTGATTGATAGTGTAGTGTGTTGTCTTAGTATGAAGACGAAAGTGTTGGGACAAACACTCAGTCCCCGAGTCAGAAGAATTAATCAGACGCGATTAAAGTCCCCGAACCGATTCATTGGCAGAATGGTCGGCATTGAGGCCTTCGGTTCAGAGGGTCCCGGGTTCGAACTCTGAACAAGGCCTCAACGCTGACAATTCAGCCAAGGAGTCGGATGTAATTATTTAATTTACGCGATTGTTCCCCTTAAGGAGAGTGATTGAACTTGAATACATAATGTCATCTTCGGGCGCATTATAATAATAATAATAATAATAATAATAATAATAATAATAATAATAATAATAATAATTATTATTATTATTATTATTATTATATTAATAATTATATTAATAATTAATAATAATAATAATAATTAATTATATTAATAATTAATAATAATAATAATAATAATAATAATAATAATAATAATAATAATAATAATAATAATTATTATTATTATTATTATTATTATTATTATTATTATTATTATTATTATTGGCTCTTACGGCCCGCTAACTAGTTTTCTGGTATTCAAGTACCTTCAAAAACTACCAGACTGAGCCAGCATTCGATCCATCAGCCTGGGCTGAGAAAGTCGTCCGAGCCACTCGGTCAAATTATTATTATTATTATTATTATTATTATTATTATTATTATTATTATTATTATTATTATTATACAACTTGTTTAACGTCACACCGACACAGATAGTTCTTATGGTTACGATAGGATAGGGAAGACCTAGGATTGGGAAGGGAGCGACTATTGCACTTCGTCCGGTTCTTACAGGGGCTGCCCAAGCCAATTGATAGAACTGCATAATAACTTAACCCCATGACGCAACAACCCCGAAGGGCCTTGGCCTACGAAGCGACCGCAGCTCAGCCCGAAGGACTGCAGATTACGAGGTGTCGTGTGGTCAGCACGACGAATACTCACGGCCGTTATTCTTGGCTGTCTAGACCGGTAGAACTGCATAATATTTCGACATATTCTGAACTTCCAGTTGAAACTCGCAGCCAAGTTTTAGTGGCTGCCCATTTCATAGTGTGTAGATTATATCAGAGGAAGTTTAGGTAACTTGCTGCGATTTCTCAGCCAAGCTTCCAGTGTATGAGCATCTAATCACAAGAAAATTTGTGATAATATGTCTTGACTTTTACAGAGATACGGAAATAATAGTTAATTCCACTGAAAGTATAATAATATTTTTTATTTTTGTCTACTGTTTTTCAATGATTATTATAATAGCTGTAGCAACCCAGAGACTCTGTCTTCAGCTATATCGGGATGCGATCTTTGTTAGAGAACAGCACGCCTCTTTCAGAGTACCAACATTTCTTGAAATAATAGAATTCTTTGGCACCAGACACAAATGTGATTCCTTCCTGATTGTCGACGGTATCTAATTACATAACCTTGGAATGCAGAATTTCGAATATCTTGCCGATGAACGATTAGACAGAACAGAAAGCGGTTTTTTTCATTGCATGATTTCCACATTGAACGCACTTCCTTTTTCAAGCAGAAAAAAAGTACATTTTAGTGAATTAAAAACTTTTTTTGTATTCTACAATTTGCTTTACGTCGCACTGATACAGATAGGTCTTATGGCGACGATTGGATAGGAAAGGGCTAGGAGTGGAAATAAGCGATAGTGGCATTAGCATTAGTCTCGTATCCAAATCGAAAACTATGGAAAATGATCTTCACGGCTGCCGACAATGAGGTTAGAATTTTGTTTTGTTTTACGTCGTACGATTGGATTGGATAGGACTGGGCAGGAAGCGTCCGTGGCCTTCATTGCCTAGTATTTGTCTGGTGTAAAAATGGTCATCCAGTGAGAACCATCTTCAGGGCTAGCGACATTGGGGTTTGAATCCACCATCTCCCGAATGCAAGCTTACGGATATGTGGCCCATACCGCGCAGGAAACTCGCAGGAATTATTGGAATTATAAATTAATATCCGAAATCCAGTGTTATTGTTTACAGAGCACGACGAAGATTTGTGCTCACATTACATTACAATGGACTTTACATAAGCACACTGACAAACTGACAGATGATGAGAGTTATAAAGAATGGATGTATTTAAAGACCCGGTCGTGCGCAAAAGATCTTATTCAATATGAACTATTGTCCGCACAACATGAGACTTGCAGCGTTTATTCACGAGTAAAGCACCTTATCAGTCATATAAATATGGTTTCAGAAAGGTACATGAGTTATACATATGCCTATACTACGACTATGGATTCCTTTGGACTGGTTAATAGCTGCTAATGAAAATTAGACTTATTATTATTTCGCCTGTGAGCCATCATCGTTAAGGTGCGAAGTCTATATGGTCTGACACCGTGATTAGCCGGTTCGCGTCCCATTGGTGAGAAAAATAATTCGCCGTCAGAATGTTGGCCGGCGGGATTGGAGAGGTGATGCTATACAATTGAAGCCATGAATTCCTTAACAGCACAAGTCCACTCATCAAAGTTTTGAGATAAACATTTTTTTTTTGTATATCTTTAAACCTACTAAAACTATTCCTTTGATTTTTTATATGCGCAGATATTACAAGGCGTATGTGTCTTGTGAAATATTACATCAAAACTATGAACGGTTTCAGAATTTTTGTGCAGTTTTGGAAATTATTGGATTTTTTAAAATATAATATTTTTAACATGTGTTTAATTGCATACAGATACATGGTAAGAGTTTAATTTTGGTGAAAACATTTTCACAAAGATATCAGTAAATACATGACCTTAAGAAATGTTCAGCCTGAATCCCAGGCGTCACTCTCTGAGGCAGCATTTGCATTGTCCAAGCTTCCATAATGTAGTAAATAGTAAACTCGTGTCCTCATTCCGAGGGGGTGCAGCTCTTTTTAGGAGGTGAGCTGCATGTATCATTTTAACCACATACCAGCCCCCCTGCCTTTCTTAAATTTCTGGCAGTACCGGGTATCGAACCCGGGGCTCCGAGGACGACAGCTCATAATACTAACCGTTACGCTACGGAGGTGGACATAATGTAGTAGACGCTCAAAGTATGGCCGATGCTGTGCGTCAATGGATAGTATATACGATCCTTCATGCGTTCTTTATTGTTGTTTTCTTACGTAAGATCAGCCTATCGTTACTTCTAAATAGTAAGAAAATATTTGAGGACAAAAACTTAGGAAGGCCACCCTGTCATGGCTCCATTAGAAGTTCTCTATGATTTATCTCCTTTCGTGAGCTGTGCACATTCTTCTTTCCCAGGCTGAGTGGCTCAGACGGTTGAGGAGCTAACCTTCTGACCCCGTCTTGACAGGTTCGATCCTGGCTCAATCCGGTGGTATATGAAGGTGCTCAAATACGTCAGCCTCGTGTCGGTAGATTTACTAACACGTAAAATAATTCATGAAGGACTAAATTCCGGCACCTCAGCGTCTGCGAAAACCATGAAAGTAGTTAGTGGGACATAAGAAACCAGTATTATTATCATCATCATCATCATTTCCTTCTTCAATCGCTTTTCTCACACCAGTGGGGTCGCGGGTGCGAACTCTGTCGCACATATTCATTTGATCCTGTTTCAGGGACGGGTGCCCTTCCTGACACCAATCTTATGTGGAGGGACGTAATCACTATTGCGTGTTTCTGTGGTGGTTGGTAGTGTGCTGTGTTGTGTGAATATGAAGAGGAAAGTGAAGGGACAAACGCAAAACCCCACTCCCCGAGCTAGAAGAATTAATCAGAAGCGATTAAAATCCCCAACAGGCCAGAAATCGAACCCGGGACCCTCTGAACCGAAGGCCTCAACCGCTGACCATTCAGCAAGGAATCGGACCGTAAGCTGTATATGAACTTTCAAATACCGATAATAGGTTTACCAATAATTCTAATAAGTTAGATTCTAATCGGATGCTATGTCGTGAGATTAAGCTGAAAAATTTACGAAAATGCGATATAATTAGGAATATTGACTTCGATTCGGAGCATTCATAAACATTTTAACGACTTCAGTTTTCTGAGCAAGAATTTCACACGGAGTTACTGGCTTACCGTGTGGCGAGCGGTGGTGGATTATGAACAAGCGATCATCTAAACTACGAAGAGGCCTAAAACCTTCGAAATGACTAAAGTGAAGCCAATGTTTGGTAAGATTGGCAGAATATTCTAGGCATCATCAGGTGCATTCAATTTAATTCAGTCCACAACCTGCATATCTCCATATACAGTCCAATAACCATCAAAGAGATGAATATGGCTGTCTCGTTCGCTTCAGAGGAAACAAACATACCCATTCAGGGAGAGAAGGTACCGGTCTGACTTCCAAGTGCACCCATAGTGTGCTTCATATTAACAACCTCCAGCTGAAGGAAGCAACATTTTCAATAAATTCGTTCTCTCACATTACTGTTATCTTATCTACTCTCACCCAAATGACTTTTAAAGTAACACAGCTATATACAAATTAATATTGGCAAGAATCTTGTTATTTTTTAGTAGGCTTGACTGTCAGAAGAGGCTGTGATTATTATAAGATGACAAGGAAACCCTTATCTTAAGTACAGTATGTGCCTGCCGGGATGTGTTGTTCATTGTCAAACGGTTACAGTTGAGCCAAATTTGGCAGATTCGATCCTGGCTTAGCCCAGAGGTACTTGAAGGTACTCATAATAATATGTCAGCCTCATGTCAACAGGTTTACCAGTACGTAAAATAACTCCAACGAGACGAAATTTCGACTACTTGGCGTCCCGGAAGCTATGAAAGTAGTAAAGTGGGGCATAAAAGCAATAATACTATTAAGTACTAGTACAAAAGCCAGTCTTCGACTGTAAAAATTTATATTTGAAAAGTGATTGAAAATGATCATGATAATGTATTTTAACAATAAAAGTAGCACTTCACGTGTTTTGCGGTATAAGTGTCTATTGTATAGAAACAGAATTCGTATTATAACATTTACTTCTTTTCACAACTTTCTTTACGTTGCACCGACACAGATAGGTCTTGTGGTGACGATGGGATGGGAAAGGCCTAGGAATGGGCAGTCGTGGCCTTAATTAAGGAGCGGCCCCAGAATTTGCCTGGTATGAAAATGGGAAACCACGGAGAACCATCTTCATTGCTCCCACTATCTCCCGGATGCAAGCTCACTCCTGCGCGCCCCTAACCGCATGGCCAAATCGCCAGGTATAACATTTACTTATAAACCACTAGAGTATAATTTTAGATGAGAGATATACTTCGACGTCTAAGGATTTAGCTTTCCCAAGAGTTTGTAGATGGGCAGAATTTCTTCATGAACAGTAGGCTTAGTTTTGTTCGGCTTCAGCATAGCCAGTCTCCACACACAATCAACATATTCGATATTTAAAAGCATAGAAGAATTACTTTACGATGCATCCAACTTCTAAGTCTAACTGGCAAGATAATGTGTTATCCCTTAAATGTATGCTGTAGCTGATAACAACATGTTTGATGTCACTGTATATCTTAAACGGAGTTATGTTATTTTGGTAACTGCATAGTGTTGCTACTTGTACATCTTCTCGTGTCGCTATCGATTACTTACAATAGTTCATAGTTGGCGGAATAGTTGCCTTTGTATTCAGGAGATCAAATGGACTGAAACACGACTGACCTATCTAAGGCATTCATAGGGTAGATCGTGGGAGACTACTGGCAAAAATGAGTGAAATTGTACTCGACAAAAGAGTGGCTGAATGGGTAGCTATATTTCTAGAAAATACAACTCAGAGAATTAGAATAGGTTAAGCTTTATCTATCCCTGTAATAATTAAGAGGGGAATTCCTCAAGGCAGTGTTATTAGACCTGTACGGTACGTTTTCTGATGTATATAAATGATATGAGTAAAGAAGTGGAATCAGAGATAAGGCTTTTTGCGGACGATGTTATTCTGTATAGAGTAATAAGTTACAAGATTGTGAGCAACGGCAAAATAAACTCCATAATGTTGTGAGATGGACACTTGGCAAGGGTATGATGATAAACGAGGTTAAAAGTCAGGTTGTGAGTTTCACAAATAGGAAAAGTCCCTTCCGTTTTAATTACTGCATAGAGGGGGTAAACGTTCTTTATGGGGAGCATTGTAAGCACCTAGATGTTAATAAAAGGAATGATCTTCTTTGGGATAATCACATAAATGCGATTGTAATAAAGGGTACAGATCTCTGCACATGGTTATGAGGGTGTTTAGGGGTTGTAGTAAGGATGTAAAGGAGAGGGCATATAAGTCTCTGGTAAGACCCCAACTAGAGTATGGTTCCAGTGTATGGGACCCTCACCAGGATTACCTGATTCAAGAACTGGAAAAAATCCAAAGAAAAGCAGCTCGATTTGTTCTGGGTGATTTCCGACAAAAGAGTAGCGTTACAAAAATGTTGCAAAGTTTGGGTTGGGAAGAATTGAGAGAAAGAAGAAGAGCTGCTCGACTAAGTGGTATGTTCCGAGCTGTCAGCGGAGAGATGGCGTGGAATGACATTAGTAGACGAATAAGTTTGAGTAGCGTTTATAAAAGTAGGAAAGATCACAATATGAAGATAAAGTTGGAATTCAAGAGGACAAATTGGGGCAAATATTCGTTTATAGGAAGGGGAGTTAGGGATTGGAATAACTTACCAAAATACATGTTCAGTAAATTTCCAATTTCTTTGCAATCTTTTAAGAAAAGGATAAGAAAAAAATAGATAGGGAATCTGCCACCTGGGCAACTGCCCTAAATGAAGATCATGATTGATTGATTGATTGATTGATTGATTGATTGATTGATTGATTGTTTGATTGATTTTCTTCATGCCTCATCGAGTACCTCTTGTGTACGTTTATAAGGAGAGTTATCATGTGGTATCTGTTGTTCTGTATATATTTCTTCCGCTAAAAAATGGTCTCTATATTTTCAAAAGTATAACCATGTGATTTCAACCATAGGCTATGTTTCAATTCTGCAACCTTGTGAATGAAATAAACAATGAAATATTTATTTTTACATCACTTAACATCATCGCAATTCTGCGAAATCAGTACTAATACACGATTGCTTTGTCTATTTTCACTATGTTCACTTTGATGACATTAATGCTGGGCATAACATTCGTTCTTTCGAAAAATTTGAATTCTCACTTAGATACAAAGAAGAACCTAATACATTTTGTACAATATGAACTATGATTTTGTGGATCTTCATAGCATAATTTTGCCCTAGTTCTCTATTGCCGAGTTTACAAGCCGTTCACTGTGGTCATAATATATAACTCTTTCATTCGTCGTTAGTTTAAACACATACTTTGCCGAAAAGTAGAATATTTGAAACTTTACTAAACAGAACTCGGGAACAGCCTAGCTGTAAACTTATCCTGGTTCTGGAATTTGAACTGCTTGAAGTGGTTAAAAACTCGTGCAGATGATCTGAATTTCATTTTTCTGTACAGTAATGTATATGCAAATATCTGATTTTGTTTCCAAACTGCATTCCTTCATTTCTGTTTCAACTCATTTTAACACCTCAATAGACGCAAATAAGAGTATTTACTTCGAACTTCGCAGTCGTATATACATAGTAACCGGTCACCAAAGCTCTAGTCTCAGCAATATGTGGCCACACGTGTCCGTTGACTTCAACTTCGGAAGCACAAAGCGAGTGGCAGAACATAGTTCACTCGTATGTCATCAGATGATGTTAATGTTGCAACGTGCAAAAAGTGACCATTTCAAGTCGCTGAATGGGAGTAATTTTATATAAAAAGAACCAAACATGCTAGATTTCTACCTCACACTAATCAGATAATTATCCAAAATAACAACCATCAAATCGTGCAAGATGTCATTCTCCAATCTCAGCGGTAAGAATTCGATTACAGGTGGAAATAGTACGATTGTGTACTCAGGATTTGACTGAAAGAAGGCACTAAACCGTTCTAATAGGATGATCATCATTATATTGTTCTTGTGACGTAAATATGGTGCCAATTTCAGCCTTCCAGGCGTTCTCGTTTCCGCGATATCGTTGTGGAAAGCGTAAAGCTGCGTTTACATTAAGCGCAGTTTCCGCGCGAAATAATTTCGCGAGGGAATTGAGACTAGTGTAGACGCTCCCTCACCCCTGAGTAATTGCGGAGTGAGGGCCCTTGCTGCGAGCTGGAGCTCAGTCGGTTTTTGTCAGCGCATCAAACGGTTTCGCTCATCGAATTCCGCTCAATGTAAACGTGGTCCCCATAGTTGCGCGAGGGATGAATCAAGAACAGTGCTTGCAGCTCATCGAGCTCTACAAAAATCGAGATTTTATGTGGAATCCGAAAAAAATAAAAATATTTCAATCGCAATAAAAGAGAAGATGCGTTGAAGGAAATTAGTTCTCAACTAAACTTTCCTATTTCTATAAATACTGCAAACTTGTGTACGAATCACCAGTTGCTAAGAAACGCAGTGTGACCGCCAACCTTTCTCCCACTGTTACTGCTTCTTTGACTGTTATGTCTGTTTTTCCAACTTTTTGACTGATCAGTTAAGTGAGTTTTTAAAAATCTTGAGTACTCATGCGGACGAAGTTCTTAATTGTATCATGAATGGGTTCCTGTACAATTTCTCTCATGAGGCTGTTTCCATACTGGCTTCTTCCAAGGAATAATTGTTTGCTCCACCATCGTCGAGGGCGCGGATTTTTGTTCTTCCCTTTTTGATCAAAAATGGCATTGATATGATTTAAAACGCGGCTGCAGCGATTCTAGGGACAAAACAAGTTTCCATGTTGGCTGCAAAACCAGAACTGAAGCTCTTCGGCTTGTCGAAGGCGGCTCGCCCCACTCGCGCTATTTTTCGTTCTGAATTGCGCTCCGTTTTGGATAGTGCGAAATTTCACTCGAAGCGAGTAACTTTCGCCCGAGCGATTTTCGCGAGGGAGTTTCGCTAGTGTAAACGCAGCTTAAGAACTCACAATTGGCCGTAGGTCGAAATCATGTTGATAAATGGAAATGCGTGCGTGAACATCGCGAATATGGCACAATCAGTTTTCTGAAGGAAAAGTATGTTTCTTTCAAAATAACAAAAGTTGTAGGCCTGGGAGATTAGCTGTGTTTTTCATATAAATCGGAGGTAGCAATGTACATTTGGTGCCAATTTCAGCTTCTGAAACGTTGTTGTTTTCTCAATATCGCTGACAAAGTTCGACAGAATTATGATTTTATATATATAGCCTATCCCATGGTTGGTAATAAGAAATGTTTTCCGTTACTGTGTAATAATGAAATCAACGGGCACAGAAATGAGAAGTCAAACACACTGAAGTTGCTCAGAATCTACATGCCAAGAAAATCTGAATGCACTACTCGACTTCAAAGGAATAATATTTTCTTCTGCATCTCTTTCATTACGTACACTCCACCCCCCGCCTCCACATAGTTCATATTTCCCCATGTAGCCTATATCCGTCCGTTTATAAAGAACTCGCATGGGCCTACATTTTAATTTTTCAGGTGACAGTCTGCGGAAGGTAATGAGAAATTCATTGAATACTAGGAGTAAACACAAGGTTCCTTGTCGGTTGCGAGAGAAGAACACGCGTAAATTATTCAGGTACTTCGACGCTTCGCCTCTAAAGTAGGACAGGTATTGATGGAGACAGAAAAAGCTTGCAGACACAACTGTATGTTATGGATGCTGCTCTGTTCTCTGATACTCTGGTACTAACTATATATGAAAAAAGAAACTCTTTTATAATCTGATTGCATGATAATATTCTTAATAATGTAGAAATGTAATTGTATGGTATGTATGCTCCAGATCATCTCCTAAATCACATGACCGTTTTCAACAAAACTTATTTCACATATTACTTACTGTCAGAGAAAAAAATACTGTAAGAGTAAGATACGCCTACCACCCTTAGGGGTGGGGGTGGAGACGGGATGACGTCTAAAAATATCGAAAACCTCAACCAAACCTGGGACACAAATAACTTACTACCTCGAAAACAAATTATGTGGGGGTAAAACACAGCGATCACCCCCTAGCGGTAGGGAGGGTGTGATACGTAAAAATAATCGAAAATAACTGATGTTAATGTCGAATCCATAGTTTTCGTGCTCACTGAAATGAATAGTGACACTTCGAATGCCATTTAAGTCAAAGTCCAAACTGAACAAAATTATGGATATATGTTTGAATGTTCTAGCAGGCCTCGCAACCAAACTTAATACACATATGATTTACCTCTAGGGGAGGGGTGACATGTAAAATAACTGACAAGAATTGGTGTTAGTGTCGAATCCATAGTTTTCGGGATCGCTGAGATGTATAGTGACAATCCGAATGCCGTGTAAGTACAACTTCAGCCCCTGTCGGCATGGGGGTGAGAAGAGCCGAAAGAGAAAATGTCCAAAATTACTCCGATGATGGATATATGCGTGCATGATCCAGTATAGCTCTCAACGAATCTTGGAACTTACTACCTGGAGAAGAGTAGTGGGGAGATGGTTGGAGGTTAAGACAACCCTAAGTGAGGGGGTGACAGGTCAAAATAATCGTAAACGACCGATATTAGGTTGAATCCATGGTGTCCGGGGTCACTGAGATGAAATGTGACACCCTGGATGCTGTCATTGACATCGCGGTTGAGAAAGGGTGAAAAAAATCCAAAATGACCGAGATTAGTATTGAATTCATAGTTTTCAAGGTCGCTAGGCTTATTGGGGAGAGTCTCAGTCGCGTTTGGAATCGTGTACATAGTATCTACTGTATGTCGCTAAACGTAAATACACTAATGGCTAAAAAGCAAAAAAGCTCATTAGTATGTTCTGCAGAAACGAATAGCATTTCAGTCACCTAGGTTTAGCATGTGTCTTGTTGCCTAGTAGGCACTGGGTTCTCCATGGGCGCTGATAACTTGTTCCATGAGTGATCCCATCGACGCGTATAGGGCGCGAATGGCGTCCTGGGGTATAGCCATCAATGCTGCATTCACCTGGTTCCACAGTTCATCTTTGGTGGTTGGCACTGCGTCACAGCGCCGCACCCGCACACACATTTTCGATTGGCGATAAGTCTGGTGATCGGCTGGCCCAGAGCAACAGTCTGAAATCCTGTGACGACAAGAAGGCACGTGATCGTGCAGCAACACGTGGTCACGCATTGTCCTGTTGAAATATGGCTTCTAGGTTGTCGTGCAGGAAAGGGTATGACTACGGGTCGTAGGATGTCATTCACGTACGTCAAACTGGCCACAGTGCCCTGGACACGCACCAGCTGTGATTTGTGGTTGTACCCAATAGGACCCCACACCATATCGCCTTGAGTTGGCGCTGTATGTCTTGTGTGAATGCAGTCAATATGATGCCTCTCCCCCTGTCTGCGGCGAATCAAAATGCGGCCATCATTTTCAAACAAACAGAACGTGGATTTGTCCGGAAACACTATCTGCTGTTATTCCTGTCCCCACTGACGTCATTCCATACACCATTGCAGTCTAGCATGTTTATGCACATTAGTCAAAGGTAGGCGGATAAGTGGACGACGCGCCGGTAACCTATGCGGACTGTCATTCCTGATGGTGTACGAAGTGTTACACTGCTCCACTCTTGCGCCAGAGCCAAAGAGGACGCAGGTCTGCCCTTCAATGAAAACCGAATGAGGTGTTGATCTCCTGGGAGGGGGGTTGGGTGGTGCGAACAGACCCATCTTGTCGTGTTCTACGGCCTTCTGTGAACCACTCTGTACACATCCGTAGCATTGCAGACACACTTCGTCCCACATGAGCAGCAATTTCCCTGATGGATGCATCACGTTCTCTCATGCCAATAATGCGCCCTCCTTCAAACACACTCATTTGACGGTATGGTTCTCGCATGCGTCCACGAGACATCCTGCACGTCTGCTCAAGTCACACTGATCCATTACCTTCGGTTTATAGCGTCAACGAGAGCCGCAGGCACATTTTACCAGTCGTTGGTGGTCCTCCGAGATATCAATGTGGACCTTGAACCTTAGCGCCGACATGTTTCCTATGCTAATAATTTCTTCAGAACGTACTAATACACATGTCTTGTGAATATGAACTTCCTATCTGCAGTCCTTCAAGGTGTTCTGGTTTTTATGAACATGAGTGTATGTAGTTATCGCTTACCGGTACTTTTATTATTTATTTCAAAGGATCATCCACTTTTCGGACAACCCGCACTGCCACAAAGACAATTTAATTAACGCGAAACGAAGTCATCAAAAACTAAAATCTAAAATTCAACACAAAACAGTTACTCTAAAACTACAAAGTAGGCATAGTTCGTAAAATATCACTGAATTTCAAAAGAAAGATATCTACAAATATTCACGTCACACATATTAACATAATTGACAGGTAATAAAAATCCTAAAATTGAACGTTTATAAATGTAATCCGGGCAGCGCCAGGTATATAATAATAATAATAATAATAATAATAATAATAATAATAATAATAATAATAATAATAATAATAATAATAATAATAATAATAATAATTTGAACGTGTAACACAGTATTGTGAGAAAACCGCAATACTAACCTGTGTGTTTTACATCAAAAGAAAGGTTTCTATCTCAGGATTACTAGCAAAATATTATTTATTGTATTGAATTCTTTATTTGCGCAACGCAGTCATTTAATTCCAATAATACGATCAGGTCGTCGTAGTAACTGTACTCGCCGGTAGATCGCTCTATTGAAGTTGTCTCCGCTGATCCTTCTATGCCAGCCCAACAGAGGGCTCCGCGAAAGTTACTATGCAGATCTTTCTATGTTAGTCCGATAGATGACTATATTTTAAAACGCAATTTATTATGAAACTTACATTGAATTATTCAGTGTAGGCCTATTAAATGAAATTCTTATGCACTGCCAAGCACAACATTTCGATGGTAAATGGACATTTTACTTCATGATGCCACAATGTTTTGGTTTATTTTCCACAAACTCAAGTAAGCGACGTACTTAAAGGTATGATGCTAATAATGCCATGATTTCACCATCGTCTCAGTCTCTATATAGGATTGAGACACGCGTCGGCATCCTTTTCTGCTAACCGTAGTCACATTACTGTTTCACGACTCAGGAGATGATTCACAGGTACATTTCAGATTTTCTGCCTAGTGAAAATTATACGGCCAGCTTTATGCGATAGATCCAAGTCTTGATAACAGAATTCGTAATGAAAACTCTATAAATTGCCAATGTTCAAAAATGCCATATTTATAGTCACAAGGGAAGTGTAAGTTTAGAGGGAAATACATGGTCTTCTGGAGCTCAGTATACCTCTATAATCAGCTTCATATTTAGTGTTTGTTCGCAGCTATTGCTGCGATTGCCCACTGTCCACCAGTAATAATAATAATAATAATAATAATAATAATAATAATAATAATAATAATAATAATAATAATCATCATCATCATCATCATCATCATGAAAACCTACAATTTGTTTTCCAGTCGTTGACCGGGTCAGGGATGTAATGAATGAAGCAGATATAGGCTATCAGTACGATGGGGTCACCACTCCCACAGTGATTTATTAATGACTGTTAGATGCTATGAAATTACAGTGGGGAGTGTTGCTGGAATGATAATAATAATAATGTTATTTGTTTTACGTCCCACTAACTACTCTTTTACGGTTTTCGGAGACGCCGAGGTGCCGGAATTTAGTCCCGCAGGAGTTCTTTTACGTGCCAGTAAATCTACCGACACGAGGCTGACGTATTTGAGCACCTTCAAATACCACCGGACTGAGCCAGGATCGAACCTGCCAAGTTGGGGTCAGAATGCCAGCGCCTTAACCGTCTGAGCCACTCAGCCCAGCTTGCTGGAATGAAAGATGATAGGTAAAACCAGAGTCCCCGGAGAAAAAACTTGTCCCGCCTCCACTTTGTCCAGCACAAATCTCACATGGAGTGACTGGGATTTGAACCACGGTATCCAGCGGTGAGAGGCCGAAGCGCTGCCGTCTGAGCCACTGAAGCTCCAATAATAATAATAATAATAATAATAATAATAATAATAATAATAATAATAATAATAATAATAATAATAATAATAATAAAGTAAACTCCTGATTATTGGTGTGGTGCAAGAGTAACCCAGACTGCTAGTTATTAGCGCAATGGAAACACTGAATTAGAAAGTAAAAACATAAAAAATAGGCAACTAGAGTATTCGTTTAACTTTACCCGCTTCTGACTAGGCTTGCTGGGAGCTAGGTTATTAAGAAAAGTAGATTTTGTGAAAGCAATAAATCCCACTTCACTTTAGAATAGAGTTCCGTATCCATTGTTGTCGATCAAGCGCCTCAGCAAACTGAATTCAAGCTAAATGTTCTGGTGTTAATCAGTCAGTATGGTCTTCACTTTCATCATGTCCTGGTAAAAAATGTAAAACACTTTTAAGAATAGAGCAAAATTTGATATTATAGGGGAAGGAAAATTGTCTGATTCCTTGGCTGAATGGTCAACGTTGAGGCCTCTGGTTCGAGAAGGTCCCGGGTTCGATTCCCGGCTGGTTCGGGAATTTTAATCCCGTCTGATTGATTCTTCTGGCTCTGGGACTGGGTATTTCTGTTTATCCCGACACTCTCCTCTTCATATTCAGTCAACCACCGTACTATCAATCACCACAGAAACACGCAATAGTGACTACATCCCTCCATCATGGGTTGGCGTCAGGAAGGGCATTCGGCTGTAAAGCAGGGCCAAATCCATATGTGCTACACAGTTGCAACCGTGACCCCATAGGTGTGGGAAAATCCGAAGAAGAAGCAGAAGAAGAAGAAGAAGAAGAATTCGAGGTGGGAGGGTCGACTGCTCAATTGGCGTCAGTTTATTCAAAGGAAGTCTAATTATTATCCATGATTTTAAGAAAAGAAAATCGGAAGGATTGTGTGCAGAACAGTGGTATTAGTGGGCTTCAAACCGTAAATGTTTAAGAGGTGTCCGCGAAGAAAGCCAATTTGTTCCATGAATGTTTATTGGATTGAATTAATCGCATTTTCCGATTATTCGTGCAGGTTCTCCACTCTATTAGCCTAAATAGGCGTGAGTTTTAACTGTAATAATAATAATAATAATAATAATAATAATAATAATAATAATAATAATAATAATAATAATAATAATAATAATAATAATAATACAACCATGTACATTGAAACGTAGCGTCACCGACGATTATCCTGCAGGTTCTGTCGCGGGTTTGATCCTCAATTCCTCCATTCTTCTGAAGGTACCGACTGTTCCACTGGACTTCTCCAGTGAAGTCTACGTCTCTTCCCATATACAGTAGCTGCCAAGTAAAACGTCACTGACCCGGCAAATATGCACAAAATATCTCAGTCGTTCACTGTAGTAACTTCCTGTGTTCTGATTGCTGCGATGTCTCCAGGTGTTATTTCCTTTTATGTTAAACAAAACCCCATGACACAACAGTGTTGATGGACCTTGGCTACAGATACTCAGCCCAAAGTCAATCAGATTACGAGAAGCCCATGGTCAGCGTAACGAATTATCCCGGCCGTTACCCTTTGCTTCAGGGGCCGAGAAAGCCATCTCTACGTCTCTTCCCATATAGCTACCAAGTAAAACGTCACTGACCCGGCAAATATGCACAAAATATCTGTCGTTTACTGTAGGAACTCTCACTGTCGTATAGCTCTTCAATTATAAACATGTAGGAATAGTGGACTTCAAAACAACCCTGAAATCAAGGTAAATATCCCTAATCTGGTCAGGAATCGAACCAGACTTCTGAAACGCCAACCTTTACTAACTGTAACTGTCAAACCTAAAAATAAATAAAAAAGTTTTTAAGGAATTAAAACTCTTGTTAAAAGATGAACAGGAGTGTGTTAAATACGGTTTATAACCTATTCTTTCAAACTGAGAGCACTAACCCCATACAGTACATACAGTACGTATTCAGTATATAAAATATGAATGACTATTCTCTCTATTACCTCGATAGTGCAAAGTTCAGTAGATACTGGAAGGATAGTCTTGGATATTCGGTATTAATCAAGTTTGAATTATCACAATTAGTTGGGTTTTCATCGGGCGAGTTAGCCGCGCGGTTAGGGTCGCGCAGCTGTGAGCTTGCATCCGGGAGATAGTGGATTCGAACCAGACTGTCGGCAGCCCTGAAGATGGTTTTCCGTGGCTTACCATTTCCACACCAGGCAAATGCTGGGGCTGTACCTTAATTAAGGCCACGACGTAAAGCAAATAGAAAACTAGTTGGGTTTTCCATTTGTTCATGAAGTGAATAACTTTCCACATTATTTGGGAATGCGGTCAATTTAATATTGTTTGTAAAGGTGCTCAGTAGGTGTAAATTAAACATAAAATTAATCGCATTGTTTGTTTAGATACTTGACATGAAGATGAATTGAAAGTTATTAGAGGATGCAACAGGTTAAATAAACAACTAAAAACAATTACGAACACCTGGAAGAGAAAGGTATATTTAACTAATATACTGAGTAACATATCAGTTTCTTGAAGTGACTGTTTTCCAGTCAGTGGTCGGGTCAGGGATGGAATGAATGAAGCCCATTCCACGGCGAGGATAAGAATTGTGCCGGCTGCCGAGGCCTGTCGCACTCCTCTGGGGCAATGATTAATGACTGACAGATGAAATGAAATGATAGTGTTGATGGAATGAATGATAAAACCAAAAATGTTCCTGAAGGAGAAATAAGGGTGGAATGGAATTTTATCTGAATTTCTGTTAAAACCTAAAGGGTTATTTGATGGGAGAAGAGGAATGCAAGAAATGTTAATCTAAGATAATAAAAGAGTGTCACAAGGGTTATAATTACCATAATGGTTACGATAAATTGATAATTTAAGTCAGTTAAGGTTTGAATAATCAATCATCTAGGTAAGAATCCTAGAAAGGGTGGCAACCCACCGAGAGAAGCAGAAGGAGGAATAGACAAGATTTTGTAATTTGGTTATTGAAAGATGACAGGGAAAATAGGAGTACCCGTGGAAAAACCTGTCCCGCCTCCGCTTTGTCCAGCACAAATCTCACATGGAGTGACCGGGATTTGAACCACGGAACCCAGCGGTGAGAGACCGACGCGCTGCCGCCTGAGACATGGAGTCTTCCCGTTCTGACCGATTCAAAAGTCAAAGTTATGGCTCACTGCCACATATAAATAAATAAATAAATAAATAAATAAATAAATAAATAAATAAATAAATAAATAAATAAATAAATAAATCAAACAACCAATTATCTATATTTAGGGCTATCGCTAAGGTGGCATATTCGCTATCAATTGTTTACCTAGCATTTTCTTACGTGTTTTCAAAGAACATGGAAATGTATTGAACAATTCCCTTGATAAATTATTCCAATCCATTCAGGCCACTTCAACTGCGTCGCAGTTGCCGTTCATTCTCCCTTTCGGATCAGCCTACGTATTCTACAAAATTTAGGAATAAACACTCCTCAGTGCATTCTCTGTTTGATTACGCAGTACATGAGCAGGAGATGGCGCATTACATAACAAGGAAACGCATGCAGTATAGTTTGTTCTCAGATGATTACAGAATTCGCAGTTAAGGTGTAAGAATCAGGAATGAATAGTGGTGCGGATATCTAGTTAATAAAGCGCTAAACACTAACAGTCGAATGATTTTGGTAGGTTACATAAAGATCTCAATGTAAAATAAAATAATGAAACTCAAGTTCTCAGAATAGAGCCAACAGTCTCCAGACTCTCGACGAGCTGAAGCAATCCAGTTTAATATCCCGCTGTCACACTCGTAATTTCACGATTAAAACCCCTAAAGATGCTTGAAATATGTCCTTAACGACATTGAAAAATGTTGAAAATACATAATTTATAGGTATGCGAATCATATTCACTATTATTCTCTGTGTAACATATCTATAAGCAAAACCCCCCGTTGAAAGTCTAGTTTAATGTAAAAGATTTTCGAAAACATACAGTTGAGTTTTTGTATTTCTACTACGCTTAGGATAGTCCGCTCTAACCTTCCGTGGCTTATCATCTCGACTGGAAAAATCTATCCCAAAGACGTTATAGATCTGCTATTGTCCAAGATTTCCTAAAGCTCCAATACTGTCGTCAACAGCGCGATCTTAGAACAAACGTACTTTGGAAGGATAATATAGAAGAAATTGTTCTCCGGGTTTGTAGAGCGTGGTCAGATTTGGTTATTGTTCCCTTCGGAGAGAACGGACAGAAGGATTCGAACCCACTATCTCCCGGATGCAAGCTCACAGCCACGTGCCCCTAACCGCACGGCAAACTCTCCCGGTCTAATGCTTGCATTTTGTTTAAAGGGGCCTAACATCTAAGGTCATCGGCCCTATCGTAAGTCTCGAGACACACACCAAAATATTGTGCTGGTGTAATGGTGGTGGTTGTGATTATTGGTTTAAGAGAAAGTACAACTAAGCAACCATTCTCCCTTAGGAGACCAGAAGAAAAATGAAAGAGAACTGACTCCAAGAAGATTGAAGGTATCAGCAAAGGAAAGGCCCATGAACGGTGGAAAAACGAGACCTCCCTAGGACTCGCAAACCTCGTACCGTCGGGATGAAGAGAGAATAAGAATTGACTAAGGGAAGTCAGGTAGGAAAAAATGAATTTGACGCGTCTGGAACAAGTAAGTGGAAACAATATCAGACTCATAGACGGGCCCCGTGGTCGCCAGCTCATCCACCCTAAAATGATTGATAGCCTCTGAGATTTGTACTGCTGACGAAAGGTATTTCTAGCTCGTTTAAGAGGAATGTAATCGTTTCGTGTGAGAGGTTTTCGACATTATAGTCACAACCCACCGGGATAATTACTACGCAAAAATTTCAAAGTAATCATAGATGTTATTCTCGTCTATGCTGTTATATTCGACCTAAGATAGCAAATTAATCGGCTGTAGGGTTGAGATGGTCACCATTCATTTTTCTGGAGATTAAGTGCTAAATTGAATATGGCCGATAATGAATTCGGACCCACCTTTTGTCCAGTGAGCATTTCGGTAGTTTATTTTATTTCTATAATACAAAACTAGCCGGCCCCTCGGTGTAGGGGTACCGTGCCTGCCTCTTACTAAGGCCGCACTAGATACACAGGCCACAAGGCGTCACGAGAGTGGCTGACGTTCAGCATGGCAATGTAGGGCCCGCTGTTCATTTATTCAACCTTAACGATATAATTAAACACTCCTTCAATTGTGGCTTTACTTAGGCTCGTATACTACAGGAGTTTTATACGGGGAGAAAACTGGCTGGGCAGTATATGTACATTTCTTTACGTAAAATTATGCTGACATCTGTCACTTGTAACTGAACACGGTATCATGTAAAAGATTAGAACGCATAATACATATACACATAGTTGTAATGTTACTAGGAAAATACATGATGGCAATTCACAACAATAGTCTGAAACCTTTCTTAGAAATTAAACTGCAACTTAAAACTTACCTAACAATTCCTAAGGTTTCAGTTTATACATTTTTATTTTCCTGAGGATTTCTTCTTCTTAGCCATGAGTTTTTCTACGGTAATTTTTCTATTGTTATTCAATAATATATTACAAAAGATGTATATACATTTGTCAACGAAATGTTTAAAACTATTTATTTAATCACTGCATATTTTAAACATGACGTTTTCGTTTTCCAGAACATTGTTGACAAGCGAAATCAGAATTTTTCTCTGAGAATCCTCATGTAAAAACATGAGTATACAGGTTTACATTTTGTAGCTCTAAAAGAGTCTGGTACAACACCTTTTGGTCCAGGGCAGGAGCAAGCCAAGGCCGCACTAGATACTCAGATAGACATTCTTTTGTCTGACTCAGGGTTGTCAAAGTCAGGATAGTTGTCAGCTTGATTAAGCCAGTTATTTATTAAGATTTTAAATAAATGACCAGTATCAAACAATGCTTTATTTTTTGTGTTTCGTCAAATGGGTTTTGAAAAGTGGTTTGTAAATTGCTTTTGCACAGCTTTTCAAACATGTTCCTACTAACACTGTTATTATTAGAAACTATGCATGCTACCTTATAAGCTATAGGCCTTGCAAAGTTAGTTCTTCTGAGAAACGTCACGTTAGGTTCTTACATGGAAACAAATCAACAACGTCTTCATTTTTTTAAAGACTGGATGACAACATAAAAGTTTGTGCAGTTGTAGCTAATATAGTGTTATTTTCTCCGCTTTTACTACTAAAAGCAACTCCCTCTACCTTTCCTCCTACCGGGCGATTTGGCCTGCGGATAGGAGCGTGCGGCTGTGAACTTGCATCGGGAGATAGTGGGTTCGAATCCCACTGTCGGCAGCACTGAAGATGGTTTTCCGTAGTTTCCCATTTTCACACCAGGCAAATGCTGGGGCTGTGCCTTAATTAAGGCCACGGCCGCTTCCTTCCAGATGTTAGACCTTTCCTATCCCATCGTCGCCATAAGACCTATCTGTGTCGGTGCGACGTAAAGCCCCTAGCAAACACAAAAATAAAACCTTTCCTCCTTTATAGTTCAGCTCACGTTTTACGTAGACGCCATTCAACAAGTTACAAAATCTTTCATGCTCCTTTAACAATTTTAGTTTCTTTTTCAAGTAATTCCAGTATGAATCATCAATACCCGAATTTCCCGTTCCTAGTTTTGCAGTAAAAGACTGTGAATAACCGGGTGAGGCATTGTAAGAAACGTTGACTGTCTTGTCTTCTTTTACGCCCCAGGAAATTCGAAAAATATTGAAGTGAACCATGTTATTAGTATACAGAAGTAAGATCCTTTCTTTGCAAAGGCTATATTTAACTGTACCTTACAAAATTATAATTTATCAGTAATGATACACTCATCAACTTCACTTTCAATTTCATCTATTATTTTGTGCACAGATTCTATTTTGTCGTGGACAGTCACTTTTGAGTTACGAGCAGGTCTAAACAAGAAGTTACAAATACTTTTCTAATTTGACCATTTTAATATTTTGCCCCCGTCACCTAATGCACGTGTATCAGGGTTATCACTCATGAAAATATCATGTTTAATGGCTTTAAAATCAAGAGCCTCGTTTAATGTTAAGGAAGTACCAATTTTCGGAATATTTTCCTCAGTCATATACATTTTGAAAATACAGAGACTTTGGCTGTTAAAATTGACAAAAACTTTGTCCAAATCTAATTTGCGTTTAATACTGAAATTACCCTGAACGTCATCGAAGTCCTTGATCCTGTCATATTCTTTCTCAGCTTTCTTTCTTTCCTTCCTCTTCTCGTATTTCAATTTCTTCTTGTCTTTGAATAGGTGTTTTGCTCGGTGTTGGAAGATTTTTAGACAGATAGGCAGGCACATTTTCAAACTTAGGAATAGCGTCGTTTGAGATTTTTATATGGTTAGGTTTTACAGTTAAAATAGACTCATCAGGTCTTTTAACAGAATCATCCCTGTACCGGGCGGTACACCTCCACGCCGCTAGTTCAAATATTGAAACTCCTCTACAGGAGAAAGCCTGAACTTTAAAAAACTGTATTAACTCAACAGTTTCTCCGAAGATGGCTCGGTGTGAATTTTGATGTGTTTTTCTTTGTAATTGATCAAGAAGTGTGGACGTTCCCTACCAGATGTCTCTACTAAAACTACGAGTACGCACTCTGGTGCGAAGGAATGTACCTTCTTGAAGAAATTTAGTATTCATAAGTTTGGTTTTTACTAAATTTTGTTCTGTGGTTTGTGGGTTTGCATCATTAATCCTTTCTTTCCGCCTGTTCTGAATTTAACCAATCACTAATTTCTTTAATTAATTTTCAGCCAATCATGTATGTCTTCTTCGATATGGATATGTTGCTTTAAGCTATCCAATAAAATCCGGGGGGGGGGGGGGGAGGGTGTCTACTCACTCCTGAAAGGTCTCGAATTTTCCACGAGGGTATATAAACTGCTGATTTTCTTGTCTCCGAACCACTAGAATAACATCTAACTCTGTGTGTGAATATGTAGCAGGGGGCGGGAAGCGCCTCGTTCTTCAGTCAGCCGATCTTCAAACAAGGTAATGACCTGTTAACATCTTTAATTCTTACTTTCTCAGCAGTTTAACTCTTGGGGAGGGTTCGAAACATTTAATAATGTAACCTACCACCTTAAAATGTAAATTCCTCTTCTGTCTATGTAAAACTACAAATATCTTTAACTGTAAAGCGGGGATAGAGAGTGCTTCACCCTCTCGAGCTCCCCTTCATTTTGAAATTAAGGTGACCACGTTTTCGTAACCGTTTCTTCTCTTCTTTAATGTATTAAAGTTTTCTCATACGGGTCACCTCCATAGATTGGGATTAGCCCCTGTATTATCGGCCTAGAGCCACTTAGGTTTTAAAGTGTAGCTTTAGGAGCGCAAATTCACGCCTCCATCCTTTTGTTTTGGGCCAGTTAAATTAACCTTGTTTTGTACACTAAGGCCCGGTAAATTGGGTACGAGATACCCCTGTTTCTTGATTATGCCTTGATGGCAGTTTGTGTAAAAGTCCGTTATTGCCTTGATAGGCTTGAAAGATAGAGAGCGGGACAGCTCTTTAGTGTATTGTGGTAAAAGTGCCTTAGAGAGGCTGGAGATGTAAGGTTGGGAGCTAATGCTCCATGTAATTAAGGGTGTTCTGCCCTTTGGTATTTTTTTTGTTGTTGTTAGCTGAGAGCTCAGAAATTATACTTGGGGCTCGAAGCCCAGATCTCGTAATAACCCCCGCAATCCAGTGATTTCTTTGTACCTGACTTTGGCTTGTTGTTGACTTGTTAAGTTTACAAATTCTATGTCACCAGTGTTAAGTTTTGAAAATATAACCTTTATTAAAGTTTTAAATTAACTTTAATTCTGTAGTTGAGACCTATTCCAGCCCGCACCTTCTTTCACCTCTAACTACCACGGATATCTCCGTAACAATCCCTAATTACGAAACTTCGTCGAAGTGTTTTATGCACACAACTGAGCTTGCTGATGGGACGAATTCGGTTCGATGGATGGCTATGATCCACTTTTGTTTCCGAAACAAGTCAGTAGGAAATTTAAACACTGAAATATTAGGGTGTTTTGAACTGTAGTTGATTCTACAACCAGGTATACAACACGACGTGGCCATAATTCACGATGTTCACACACGTTTAAATCATTCAACACCATCGATAGCCTCACTGCTGCGAGGTTCAGATCAGCCTACAAGTCACTGGCGAGAAGTGAAGCGGCTGGTGACTTGTGTGACGTAGCGCCCGAAGTGGAGGGGGAGCCTTATGGGCTGTCTATCTAGTTGGCCTTGCTCTTACCCGGATGCATCGGGCTCTATTCCCGGTCAGGTCAGGGATATTTACCTGGATCTGGGGGCTGGGTTCGAGGTCCACTCGCCTATATGATTACAATTGAGGGGCTATCTGACACAGTGTCTAGAAAGCCAAGAATAAAGGTTGAGAGGATTCGTCGTTCTGACAACGCGACACCTTGTAATCTGCAGTGAGCTGTTGTCGCTTGGTGGACCATGGCCCTTGGGGCTGTTGCGCCATGGTCGGGTTTGGTTAAATAGGAGAATCATTTTATGTATTTACGATGAGCGTTCTCCCAACATAAAACTAAATATACTATGTAAAATTGAATGAAGGCTCAGCATGTTTAATGAAGAGAGCTGGATGTTGTGATCAATGGTAATTTGTAAGAAATAAGTCAATTTTATATCAATCCGTTTTCGATTTTACTATACGAGACTTTACTGTCGACTCAGGATATCTTATTTATATATTGGAAGTAATAAGAGGTATGCACATAGTGAGAAGGACGGCTAGTACGAACAGGTGGGAACAATAGCAAGGGCGTACTTGGAATGAGAAGATTAACGCGAAGTTAGGAATGAACTCGTTCGATGAAGCTGTACGCATAAAACAGCTTGGTGGTGGGGTCATGTGAAGTGAATGGAGGAGCAAGGGAAGGAGAAGCTGAGGAAAACCAAGGCAACGATGGTTAGACTCGATTTTTAATAATTTAATAATAAATGAAATGTCGTATGGCTTTTAGTGCCGGGATATCCCAGGACGGATTCGGCTCATCAGGTGCAGGTCTTTCTATTTGACCCCGTAGGCGACCTGCGCGTCGTGATTAGGATGAAATCATGATGACAACACATACACCCAGCCCCCGTGCCATTGGAATTAACCAATTAAGGTTAAAATCCCCGACCCGGCCGGGAATCGAACCCGGGACCCTCTGAACCAAAGGCCAGTACACTGACCGTTCAGCCAACGAGTCGGACAATTTAATGATAAGAGTTGTGGAACTAAATGAAGATACAAAGCTGGTTGGAAATAGGGGATAGTGGAGGCGCCTAATTAATTCAGAGACATGCAGTCTGAACGCTGAAAGGCTTTTTAAATGAATATGTATGTATGTATGTGCGATAGGATAAATATAAAAGTGACAAGATGATCCATTTATATTCTTCCCTTAATTCAAGGCAATTACATGAAAATATTTCTCCACCAAACACTTTGATCTCAACACTTTACGGGAAACTAGCAGCTTTCTCTCACTAAAAGGTGAGGATAGTGTCGAAAATATTGTAAAAAAAAAAAAAAAAAAAAAAAAAAAAGGCGAAGACTTCAAACAAAATATTGTTCGGATGAAAGAAGAGCTGTTTGTAGTATTGTGGAGTACAGTCAAAAATACGCCAGTCACTGATAATAAGCCGGTAGTCAGCCAGGCAGTCATACGCGCATCGCCAAACCCTTTCAAAATCACCACGGCATGCAATAATCAATTAATACAGCTCACTGGGTCCCAGCCACACCTATCTTTAAATGCATCTATATATTATGAGAGGCACGGCTGATGTTTATTTTCCGTCCATTCTTCTGTCCGACTCCAAATTTCAAAAAAAGAATTGAGGGACAATAATGGCGTCTCCCGCGGAACCGTGGTTAGTAAAATATTGAGAGCAAATTACCTTAAAGAAAATATCGATGGCTTTCGTTTAAAACCTCGTATGTTCCAATGCTCTTCTTTATTTGTTTAACCTCCAAGGTCGGTTTTTCCCTCGGACTCAGCGAGGGATGCTATCTCTACCGCCTCAAGGGCAGTGTCCTGGAGCTTCAGACTCTGGGTCGGGGGATACAACTGGGGAGGATGACCAGTAGGCCTACCTCACCCAGGCGGCCACATCTGCTATGCTGAACAGGGTCCTTGCGGGGGATGGGAAGATTGGAAGGCATAGACAAGGAAGAGGGAAGGAAGCGGCCGTGGCCTTAAGTTAGGTAGCATCCCGTCATTTGCCTGGAGGAGAAGTGGGAAACCACGGAAAACCACTTCCAGGATGGATGAGGTGGGAATCGAACCCACCTCTACTCAGTTGACCTCCAGAGGCTGAGTGGACCCCGTTACAGCCCTCATACCACTTTTCAAATATCGTGGCAGAGCCAGGAATCGTAGCCGGGCCTCCGGGGGTGGCAGCTAATCTCACTAACCACTACAGCACAGAGGCGGACTGTATTCTATTTATAATTAGTAAAAGTCTTCGAAACTCTCAAAACCCTGCGGACGTTACAGTAGTGACAGCCTACTGCCAATTGTTCGACTCGTTGGCTCCATGATCAGCGTACTGGCCTTCGGTTCAGAGGATCGAGGGTTCGATTCCCGCCCGGGTAGGGGATTTTAACCTTCATTGGTTAATTCCAGTGGCTCGAGGGCTGAGTTTTTGCGCTGTCCCCAACATACCTGCAACTCACACACCACACATAACACTATCCTCCTCCACAATAACACCCAGTTACCTACACATGCCAGATGCCGCCCACACTCATCGGGGGTCTGCCTTACAAGGGCTGCACCCGGCTAGAAATATCCACACGATATTGATTACTAATCCAGTTGTTTTTACGTGTCGGTAAATCTACCGACTCCGTCATCTGAGCCACTCGGCTCGGAGGATGAATTCATGTGCTCTTCTTTACACAACATAACGTTTAAAGTGGATATCCAATAGATACATAATGTTACTTCACAAAGGATATTGAAGGCAAATTCAAAAACACTAATTTAAAAGTAAAGCAAATTAAGTAAAATCATATTTTAATCTTTAGAGCCGTAGTCTAAACATACATTTTCCGGCTATTTTATATGCATCTGTGGCAAGGCTCTTCAATAATATGTTGTAATAATAATAATAATAATAATAATAATAATAATAATAATAATAATAATGCTACTTGCTTTACGTCCCACTAACTACTTTTACGGTTTTCGGGGACGCCGAGGTGCCGGAATTTTGTCCCGCAGGAGTTCTTTTACGTGCCAGTAAATCTACCGACACGAGGCTGACATATTTGAGCATCTTCAAATATCACCGGACTGAGCCCGGATCGAACCTGCCAAGTTGGGGTCAGAAGGCCAGCGCCTCAACCGTCTGAGCCACTCAGCCCGGCAATAATATGTTGGACTTGGTCACAGTTTCCTTCGTGTCATCAAAATGACAATAGACAATATCAAGGAGAACTCGATTAAAACTACAATTTGGAACATTTTACTACATTTGTTGCCGACAGTGAAAGCCTACATCGTTTTATTACGCGGATAATGTCTGCAGAAATGAATACAGTCCACAGCACTATGTAAAGAACCTTTAAATATCCGCCTACCTCTCTGAGAGCTCAGACGAGGGAGACATCTTAATAACGGGAGCAAAGCACGACCTGTCAACGCAAGGTGGCACCAGAATAAAATCCTCAAGTAGCAAGCTGACGAGGAGTCCAGAATGCGCTATAAAACTGGAGATAATGGGAGTCGCAGAGTTATAGGTTGATGATATTGCATCCATATGCCTACAGTCTACCTCAAGAAAGTTAACTTTTATAATGAAGTTACCAAGACTATTCCATTCAGTTCTCCTCAGTGAATTCAGTGAATCGACACGTAAGAAATCATACTATGAGAGAAAATCTGGCATTCTATTGAACATAGAAAAATATTAATTGAAAATATCCAGCGGCTCTCCTAGCTGTGGAATTAGCAACTGCCTTCCACGTCACGCTGAATTTCCTTGTCTATCTAGAGTGTAATCGTACCCATGAAATCCCTTTGATTATTAGAAGCTTCCATTAAGTGGTACGGAATGGTTAACTCTATGCCTAGTTGTCTTCGTTCACAATAGTTGTTTTTGTTCACAATAATTCGCCAAGATTTCTAGTGTAGAATGAGTGAATCTCGAGGCCTAGTGTCACTCCAGAAGTTGGAATCTATTTTCTAGATGATTTTCCAGTTCATATTCGCCGGAGTGAAATAATAGTATCCCAACATTTAAAAATTAATACACTATACTCTGCTAGTACTGTTACTACGAAAACACTCTTCTACTTCTTCTACTACCACTTTTCTCACACGTGTGGGGTCACGGGTGCGAACTGTGTGGCACATGTGGATTTGGCCCTGTTTTACGGCCGGATGCCCTTCCTGACACCAACGCTATATGAAGGGATGTAATCACTATTGCGTGTTCCTGTGATGGTTGACAGTGTGGTGTGTTGTCTGAATATGAAGATGAAAGTGTTGGGACAAACACAAACACCCGGGTCAGGAGAATTAATCAGACGCAATTAAAATCCCCGACCTGGCCGAGAGGAATCGAACCCGGGACCCTCTGAACCGAAGGCCTCAACGCTGACCATTCAGCCAATGAGTCGGAGTCACTACGAAGACATTATTCATTATTAATTATAATACAAAAAGGTATATGGGGATGATGACTACAACGCCATGAATTTATCAATGAGGGAGAAGTGTAACGGGAAAAATGACTGTGTGAATGTTATAGGTTTCCTTGATATCTGTTTTACGTCGCATTAACACAAATCGCCTTCCTGTATTGCTGGGAGAGCAACGGGCTAGGAATGGGAAGGTAGCGGACATATGCCCAATTAAGATAGAGTACAGCCCCGACGTTTCCCTGGTGTGGAAATAAAATATCACTGAACCTCATTTTCAAATTCACCAATTCTCGAATGAAAGCTTACATCAACACATCCCTTCATCGCTTCGTTAGGTTATAGTTAAAGAAATAGCGTTGATGTTAATAACGCTGTTGTTACTCTTGGCTTCTTTAATCAGTCATCCGATGGAACTGGTTCTCAAATATACCGATCGTCTCTAAATTTCTATTACAACTTTGAGGGCTTGCAGGGGAAGCCGATTGGAGAATATTTTGAATAAGAACGCGGATCCGGAAAAGTACCGTTTTCGCGCTAGATGCAAATCACGACTACACGTTTAGATGGGTGGAGTGGCGTACGTACGTTGCTGCTGCAATGATTCTACTCCCATTTATAAGAACTCAGTGTGGTGTAAGTAGATCTTCTTCTGACTTCATCGGGGTCTGATAAATACGACTCTTCTTATACTTTCTTATAAGTGGACACACAAGTACTGTAACAACATCGTACGTACTCCTATCCGCTCATGGACGCAGCAGACGTGTGCCCAAGCAGACCCATGTCCAAGCGTATACAGTGAGATGTTCCTAACTCTCTGACTAGCTTTACAAACAAACTAATCTGAATTTATATTGAAAGATCTGAATATCTGCATTTAAAATGGAAATTATGAAAATTAATAATCATTAAATAAAATACACAATCGTCGAACCTTGTACTCACACTTACTTCTTACCTGCTTATTTACACATACGTTATTTGAAGGGTGCCAGCTACCACTCAGTGCAGCAATAATAGAATGAGAATCTTGACTATCTCTAGGGTGTGGGGTAATAAGCTTACTTTTGACAACATACCATACAGGTTCTGGGAAAAGGAGATTGGCGTTCGGTTTCCCCATTAATTTTGAGGTTAAGATATCTTACTGTCATTGAAATAATACTATGAATTCATTTGAAAAACGAAATATATTCTTTAAATAATATATAAACAATAGTGAGTCTTGTTGCGATAAAACAGATGAGAATATGAAATTATGTCATTGCAACTGAAAGAAACTAGGCATTATTTGAATTATTCTTGACCGAACATTTAACAATTTATACACAATATATCCCTCACTGTTTCACTTGACTGTACCTTCAACACTTTGAGTGTAATTACGACGTATTCCTTAGATCTGGTGTTTACTGTAGATGTGTCACGCCTAATTTGGTGATGTATCCATGTGACTGCTTCTTCTCCATATCATCTGACTTCTTTGTAAGTCTGTCCTGTATCCCTTCATGGTAAGTCTTTGCGTCCGTATCTTCAACTAAGTGACCGACCAACTTTGGCCTCACTCTCTCAATGACCAAAGACTAATGGCTCACTGAGTCTTCTCCATCTCGTTCCCACTCGTTGACTCTCGTTGACTGACCGGCTTAGGGCCTCTGCTTCCAACTGAATAATGACTGTTCACTTATCCATTTTGGCTTCTTCACTGTACTGCTTCCGTTTAACTAATGACTAATGACTGACGCTACAATATGCAGCCACCTTATATAGGCACAGCATTGCACACCTACGTAACCTCCAGAAATAACAATGACCTACTCCCACCCACGCGACAGATATTACATACAATGGTGAAATCCCCTGGGGCGGCCTAAGTATCTGAGCTCATTGCTAAATGCTCACGAAGACGTAGCCATGACGTAGCGATGACTTGACTGAATCACCAGCAGTATTGCACAATATAGCAATGTTATATCCAACATCTGATATATAACAATTCTCACTGTACATGTCTTGAGTGTTATTCTACACATACATACTTATGCACACATTTAACTACAATTATGCAAGCGACAAGCGTTGCAGAATTGAATTGAATAAGAATGATAATTACAATAATAGTAATAATATCACAGATAAAATAATAATAATAATAATAATAATAATAATAATAATAATAATAATAATAAAAGTAACACAGATAAAAAAATAAAATAATAAAAATACAGATATCATCTTGTAACGGGATTTGAACCGTTACAACAGAGAAGGATCTCCCTGCTGCATCCCATATCCTCTGATATCACCTTTTCAAGATATTTGAACGCTCACCTAGTTCGATAACTTCCTGGCCTGTACTAACATTTGTCCTATTCTTTCTCGCACTGTTCACAATACGCTATGTCCTACTCTAATTTCGCGTCGCTCAGAAATTGCTTTCAGGCGTAGTCCTATTAACTGTGACAATTCTTATTCATCATCTCAGTAATAACACATGTAATATGCAAGGAATGTACTATACTGTTAAATTATTTGCAAGATAATTGGGTAGGTACATTCATTTTCAGTAATCTCTCGCTTAACCTCTCTTTAAATACGATATAAAATTCTCGTCTTCCTGGCTTCATAAATATGTAAACTATTTTATTCCCTAGCAATCATATATTCTCTTTCTTCCTGAAAGAAAAGCTTATTAGGTTCCATCCCAGCAGTATTTCTTTCCTTTGTTGACAAACCACTCGATGCTGTTAGAATGACCTCCTTTCCTGAGTCTCTCCTTTCACAGACTTTGACTGGCCTCTCTTGTTAAATTTATACTATAGAGGTATAAGTATTCAATCACGAACAAATACCATCTTCTACTTACAGCAAGGAATCATTAGATAATGATTTAGCGCTTCAGATCATCCAATTTATTCTGATTTAACCCCATGGATACGTACATCACCGGAAGTAGATGTGTCTTTTTTCAATTTTGCGGTTTCTTAACAAAGGATCAAACCCGTCTCCTTGCAGATGTACTGGAACTAGACGTATGTTTTCCAAAGTGTTTGAGATTTGCTGTAAATACATAGCTCTAGGGGCAGCGTGTTTGCATCTGACCGGGGGGACCACGGGTTACCGGCTAGGTCAGGGATTGTTACCTGACCTAAGGGCTGGTTCGAGGTCTACTCAGCCTACTTTATTACAATGGAGGAACTATCCGGCAGTCAGATGGCAGTGCCGTTTTAGAAAGCCATGAATAACGCTTGCCATCAGGGATGCTGTGCTGTAGGGTTGGTTGGTTTTTCAATATAACAATAATCTCTCTCTCTATGCGTCTTAGTCCTTCTACTAAACAAGCAAACAAACTCAGATCGTAGTTATTATAGGCCTTATAGAGACTTAAGCGATGGCAATCGTGATTACTCGAAGTGAAAGCAACTTTAATGTTAGTTAATGAGAATAGTTTTCTTGTCTTTCGTATAAAACAGCTTCTGAATTGTCCTCATGGGGCTCATTCAACCATTCGATAAAATTTCTGAGAGAATTCGAGGAATAGAATCCAGGTCCACGTGAATAACCTATTACTTAGATATTTTGTCAGCCAGACCCACAGTGAGGGTGTATCATCAATCTATCTATGTACACTGACTGACAGAGCAAATGCAACACCAAGAAGGAGTGGTCAGAACTTTATGCCAATTGCAGGGTAGACTGACGTCACTGAGGTATGCTCATGATGTGAAATGCGCCGCTGTGCTGCGCACGTAGCGAACGATAAATGGGACACGGCGTTGGCGAATGGCCCACTTCGTACCGTGATTTCTCAGCCGACAGTCATTGTAGAACGTGTTGTCGTGTGCCACAGGACACGTGTATAGCTAAGAATGCCAGGCCGCCGTCAACGGAGGCATTTCCAGCAGACAGACGACTTTACGAGGGGTATGGTGATCGGGCTGAGAAGGGCAGGTTGGTCGCTTCGTCAAATCGCAGCCGATACCCATAGGGATGTGTCCACGGTGCAGCGCCTGTGGCGAAGATGGTTGGCGCAGGGACATGTGGCACGTGCGAGGGGTCCAGGCGCAGCCCGAGTGACGTCAGCACGCGAGGATCGGCGCATCCGCCGCCAAGCGGTGGCAGCCCCGCACGCCACGTCAACCGCCATTCTTGAGCATGTGCAAGACACCCTGGCTGTTCCAATATCGACCAGAACAATTTCCCGTCGATTGGTTGAAGGAGGCCTGCACTCCCGGCGTCCGCTCAGAAGACTACCATTGACTCCACAGCATAGACGTGTACGCCTGGCATGGTGCCGGGCTAGAGCGACTTGGATGAGGGAATGGCGGAACGTCGTGTTCTCCGATGAGTCACGCTTCTGTTCTGTCAGTGATAGTCACCGCAGACGAGTGTGGCGGTGTGGCGTCGGCGTGGAGAAAGGTCAAATCCGGCCGTAACTGTGGAGCGCCCTACCGCTAGACAACGCGGCATCATGGTTTGGGGCGCTATTGCGTATGATTCCACGTCACCTCTAGTGCGTATTCAAGGCACGTTAAATGCCCACCGCTACGTGCAGCATATGCTGCGGCCGGTGGCACTCCCGTACCTTCAGGGGCTGCCCAATGCTCTGTTTCAGCAGGATAATGCCCGCCCACACACTGCTCGCATCTCCCAACAGGCTCAACGAGGTGTACAGATGCTTCCGTGGCCAGTGTACTCTCCGGATCTCTCACCAATCGAACACGTGTGGGATCTCATTGGACGCAGTTTGCAAACTCTGCCCCAGCCTCGTACGGACGACCAACTGTGGCAAATGGTTGACAGAGAATGGAGAACCATCCCTCAGGACACCATCCGCACTGTTATTGACTCTTTACCTCGACGTGTTTCTGCGTGCATCGCCGCTCGCGGTGGTCCTACATCCTACTGAGTCGATGCCGTGCGCATTGTGTAACCTGCATATCGGTTTGAAATAAACATCAATTATTCGTCCGTGCCGTCTCTGTTTTTTCCCCAACTTTCATCCCTTTCGAACCACTCCTTGTTGGTGTTGCATTTGCTGTCAGTCAGTGTATATCAAATCCCTATTCTGTATGTCATTCACAGCGATGTTGAAAAAACTAGAATGTTTCAGCAGCTGAAATTCTTTTTTTTTTCTTGCTAGTTGTTTTACGTCGCACCGACACAGATAGGTCTTACGGCGACGATGGGACAGGAAAGAGTTAGGAGTGGGAAGGAAGCGGCCGTGGCCTTAAATAAGGTACAGCCCCAGCATTTGCCTGGTGTGAACATGGGAAACCACGGAAAACCATTTTCAGGGCTGCCGACAGTGGGATTCGAACCTACTATGTCCCGAATACTGGATACTGGCCGCACTTAAGCTACTGCAGCTATCGAGCTCGGTGCAGCTGAAATTCGCACCAGTATTTCTCTCTTCTTTACAAGAAAAATGTAGTATAATGAACATGTCAGACCTAGAATTTTGCACATTTTGAAGAAAAGTACGTGTCTGAAGCTTCACTGTAGGTGGTTGCCAACGAGCAACAGAGAGAAAAACACAGAGATGGCGACACAATTGCGATACATTCGCTCGCTGAGGCTGAAATTTGTGCTCGTCGCCAAACTAACAGCCAAAGAGTATGGAATAAGATACCATAGAGCACCTCACCAAAGTGCTGCCAGAATTGAAGCAAATGGACACGCATGGACGACATATTGTTTGGGCTACAATATTGCAGACCGGTTGCTGTATATTATTCATCAAGTTATGTCATTTAAATTAAATATAAGAATTCAATATTGTTTAAGTTTATAGAGATGTTGAAAGGAATGGCAACAAAAAGAAAGGTATGAATTTAGGAAAGAAATCAGAAATGTACATATGAATGACGGGGAATATAAAATGACAGTCAGGTCGGCTGCAGAAGTATTGAAGTACTTTAAACGACTTCAAATGTCATTACCAACCAAAATATTTGATTTTTCTTCGCAGTCAAATTTGAACGTAGCGGGGAAAATTAACATTATCAACCAACATTTTGTGAACATTCTGAAAGGTGACAAAATAACATACCTTGGAACTGACTCCATAGAATGCCAACAACACACGCAAGGCTAAAACTTATATAGATTTGAGATAACTCTCTCCAATCCGATGTTTATCCGAGGATAGCTATATGAAGCTTTCTGTGAAAATCATAGACAGGCTTACATAGAAATATTCATATAAAATGCTTCATGCATAACCGTTTTTCTAGAGTTTTGATGATGATGATGATGCTTGTTGTTTAAAGGGGCCTAACATCTAGGTCATCGGCTTCTTTCTAGAGTTTTATTGGGCCGATGTAGGCTGCCCGGTTGTCATAACAGTTAGTGCTTCAAGTCTACATGGTTTGACACCGTGGTTAGTTAGTTCGAGTCCCGTTGCTGGATAATTTTCAGCATCAGAATGTTGGTGGTAGTGTAGGAGAGAGGCTGGTAAACAATTTCTAACCACTAGATAGCGTACCAAAAGCCTGGGTTTAATTCCAAACCTCTCCGCAGTGTTCATATGGATTGAAGGTTGTTGATGGTGTTCGTTCGTCGGATTGACACATTAAGCCTTGAGCACACCCCTTGATGTTTTTAGATAGAAGTAGGGTATGTGCAGATACCAGGTTTCACCCTGTCCTTACCTCATCATCATAATCATAATCACCACCACCACCGCACACTCAGACGTGCAACTCAACCATGGGCGTCAATTACGAAGATATGCACCAGGCATCTACATAGACTAAGCGACATCACCATTGCCATTCGAAAGCTCTTACTGAGTGGATTTCAAAGAAAATCTTGCAAAACACAAAGAAAAAGTGGAAAGGCCTCTCTCTAATTATGGTTGAAGATATCGAGTTGGGACCTTTTTCATTTGACCCCACGCCCAGAAATCAAGATGTGTTTAATGCCTAAAAGTAATTCTGTTAAACGTGACAGCATAACATTTATGCATGTGCAATTGGTAAAGGCTGCTTTGGAGAAAGCTATTAGAGCGCTCCTTCTGTTGTCAGTTCGTAGCAGAGTCGAGCATCAGTGCCAAGGTTTTTAATGTCGGATACCTGCAAAGTGACACCACGTGATTCTGACGTAAGATCACGTATTCAGCCGTTTCAGCAATTAAAAGTCAAATACATCACAAAAACATTAAGTTCTCTTGAAAATGAAAAAAAAAATGAATATAAAATAGCTCCAATCTCTTTCCGTATTAGAAAAACGACAGTCATTTGCACATTTTCGGTTTAGGTAGTAGGTATGAGCGTTGAGTGATGTGTAAAATTCTCATCCTTGTGTTGACATATGCATACGTGTGTTCTTTGTAGCAACAATGTTCATGTCGTATACAAACATTTATATTTTTTCACAAGTAAAGATGTACCCTTAGTACACGTATTCCCAAAAATGAAATGAAAACTTGAGTTAGGATATCATTAATTTCCATCACTGGCAACTTATTAAATACATCACATGAATATACTGCATCGCTTTTATTGCGAGGGAAAGTTCAACCCATGTGAATGGACGTTATGGAATAAGATGATGGATATACAACGATGGATAGGAGAAGGGATAGTACATCAGATCTTACTGGACCTTGTGATATGGTACATGGAGTGAGGTTTTGGAGCCTATATACATCAACGACAAGAGTTGGAGAGGGTCAATCGGGTAATTCTATCGGACAATTCTATCGAGCAATTCCTATCTATTCTATCATTACATCGGAGGAGGGCTGTACGTCTTGACATCGGAGAAGGTCTTAACTGCTGAAGATCTTAACTTAGTTCACTTCGTATCTGAGTAGAGCACTACTCAAAATTACTCTCATTGAGACCTGGTTAACACAATGACGAGAGTTAAAGTCAACGAGAGACCGGTTTTGACTGGTATAGGACAGGGTAAATTTTGTTATGTATTTAGTTACGCTACAATTCTGTAATACGGAAAAATACAAGTGTATTCTCTCCAGGAACGTAACCCAAGGTGGTTTCGCCTATTCAAATTAGGACCCATTATAACTTTATGTAAGGAGTACTGTAGGAAGTGTTAGTAAGGAAAGTCTTTGTGCAATTAGTGAACTATGCACGAATCAGAAACAGGACTGGTACCTACAACGATAGATGACAACGCCAGCACGAGAGGTCCAGCAAACATCAGCTGCTAATGGCAAAAATTACAACAAGTCTCCGCGCAACAGTTCAGTTTATTAAATTTTATTTCACTCAATTTTTCTTTTGCTTCCGTAAATTTAGATTTCGTATATCCACCGTCACGTTTTTTATCCTAATAAGTAGTTATTTAGTTATTTAATTGGTTATTGCAGAGATTCTTATTGACATTCCTTAATTTCCAAGTTAGTGTGCACTTAATGGTTAGTGTTCCGTCACCCCACCTCTGGGAGTATTTAGAGTCTCATTGCCTATTATTATTATTATTATTATTATTATTATTATTATTATTATTATTATTATTATTATCAACTATCGTCTTCAAGCCATAAGTTTGAAGGCTGGCACCCATGTGATACTGCTTATGGAGAAGTATATGAGAAAGTATGTATTTACCGGGCTGAGTGGTACAGACGGTTGAGACGCTGGCCTTCTGACCCCAGCTTGGCAGATTCGATCCTGGCTCAGTCCGGTGGTATTTGAAGGTATTCAAATACGACAGCCCCGTATCGGTAGGTTTACTGGCACGTAAAAGAACTCCTGCGGGACTAAATTCTGGCACCTCGGCGTCTCCAAAACCCACAAAAGTAGTTAGTGGGACGTTAAGGAAATAACATTATTATTATTATTATTATTATTATTATCATTATTATTATTATCATTATTATTATTATTATTATTATTATTATTATTATTAAAGTATGCATTTATATTAAAATTAAGGTGACCCGGCATGCCACATATTGTCGCACATCTGTTGGCAAGAGGACGATTGTAACCTCTAACGGTATTCCGTCAATATCCCGGCCGATTAACGTCTCTCTCGCTTTCTACCCAAAGAACAACCACGAGTTTACAGGAATGATGAAGAAAATGGCAATACATTACTTCCCTGCTGGCAAGCAGAGTCGTTGCCATGGTAACCTGTAGGTTCGTTGTCGGTCTGTCGGTCACTCAATGCAGAGCATGATACCCGCAGAAAAGAGTAATTTTCTCCGTCATTTCAATAGTAAGCGAAATTATGTACATAACAAAAGTTGTTTTTAATGAAGGTTCGTTTGACGTATAATACACGGATTTTATAGAAAATCAACAGTATAAGAGAAATTGGAAGAAAAGTGTTCTGGTTTTCCTATAAACCCGTCTACTCAAAGATTATTACGTCATATGCATATCAAAATTATTCTCGGGAAAGGTATACTCCAAATATGAAGTTAGGTCGAAATATATCCAGTCATTTCTCCGTGAAGGTGGAACAAACAGACAAAGTGACATGAGAAATAAAATTGACGTTAAACGGATAAATATCTGGACAATTGGCAAAACGAACGAAATTACAGGCAGCGGGCCCCTACAACTTCATTTATAAAGATTTACCTTCCATAAACATTGTCACCATTGATTTGTTTCACAGAAGAAGATTGCTCACATCTTTCGATAACAAAAGTAAGATTTCCGTATTTCAACGACCAATATTGGTTAAGAGTAAAGGAGTAAATTGAACATGTCTTATAATCCAGGGAAGGAGTAGTGCAACTAATGCAGGCTTTTGACAGGCATATGATACTCGAGATTTACATTAGAGTTTATGAATAAATAATGAGAATGGAAATTGTTGACTGGAAGGTATAAAGGGAAATAGCTCTTTCAGAACTGGGTACACAATGAATGGACTACACGACATGAAATGGAATAAACCTTGTCATTAATCAAACTTGATTGTTTTACACAATTAGGTCTGTATTTACTCTACCTGCATCATAGTTATTTTCAGATCAAGGAGGCGAAGAGTAAGGTTTCGGTCGCAACTTCCATCACGCACAGTAAGTTTTACATCAGAAGAACTGGTCTAACAGTAAAACAAAAATCAACGAATTTATGGAGCGTACTGTACATGTAGGTAGTATGAAAGAAAGTGTGGTTATGTAGTCCACAGTTAGTAATCACCTGCTGATCTCATCAACGAGGTCAGCGTAAAACACAAGGCAATACAATGATATACTGGCCTAGCGAACCAGCCAATCGATGTCTCGGAAATAGCCATTGGCCTGGTTATTCCCAGACCAAGACCTCAGTCATTTCTTCTATCAAAGATAATGCTTAATTGACGGACGAATCTACAGTTGTCAGAATAAAGGAAAGGCACCTTAATGTAAAATAAAATGTTGATGATGTTCACACTTGCGATAGTAATGGGACATGAATGATTTATTAAAACAAACATGACTTATTATACGCCGAATACGCTTTAAAAGTTGCTTCCTAGTCATAAATCTCTCTCACTCTTAGAGATATAATTTGCTAATTGATTTAACGTCGCACTAACACACTGAAGGTTTTCGGCGATGTATGAATGGGAAAGGGCTGGGATTGGGAAGGTAGCGACCGTTGCTCCAATTAAGGTACGACCTCAGCATTCGCCCGCTATGAAAATAGGAAGCCACGGAAAATCATCTGCAGGAGCACTAGTTGGTAGGTTTCGAACCCACCATCTCCCGAATGCAAACACACAGTTACATGAGCCAAACCGCGCGACCAGTTCACTCGGCGAGACGATCTTACAGTCACGGAGCAATGCTAACAATGTAGTTGGTAGCTTCTACTCCAGAGTTCCATATTTAATGACAACGGATGCCTAACAGCTACTGAATCTGATGTTTTAGTTGAGCAAGGGAGAGTCTAAATATCCTCAAAGCATACCAAGGAATTCGCCTGATTACGGACAGTTGTGTTGTTACTGGTATGTTTGAAGCATTCTGACTAATAGCGATATCGTAGGTGATTCTATGAATTTTCATCCTTTCCTTGCTTTGTCAGTAGTGTAAGTCCAATGGAATTCGACTACGAATTATATAACCGGTTGAATTTTCCAGTACCAACCAAAATCATTCTTCGTATCGTATCACATGGCCCCAAGAAATATTTCAGCTCTTCCATCATTACAAGAGTATCACTTCTTATGTACTTAATATAGTCATTACCTGTTTGAAAACGTTCCCGTGCCTCCAGCGTTATCATTCATTAGAGTTTTTCGAAATTTCAAATTTCCAGCGTACCAAGATGTATCGAGTAAATTCCCCCCTCTTTTGCCACACATTGTAGTAAGTTAAGAAACAAGTGTGCTCATTTGAGTATTTTCATGGACTTTAATTCTTGGCTATTGATGAGTAAAATTCATTACACCGAAATCCAATATTGATTATTTTCATAATTTATTACTCACTAACCAAAAAAATAACCATGGTGTTGTTTTGAGCTGCGGTGAAGTTCACTCTTTTAGAACCTATAACAATTAGGCATATATCAGATCTATACACATGATTTCCAATCGATTATATTTACACTGACTGACAGAGCAAATGCAACACCAAGAAGGAGTGGTCAGAACTTTATGCCAATTGCAGGGTAGACTGACGTCACTGAGGTATGCTCATGATGTGAAATGCGCCGCTGTGCTGCGCACATAGCGAACGATAAATGGGACACGGCGTTGGCGAATGGCCCACTTCGTACCGTGATTTCTCAGCCGACAGTCATTGTAGAACGTGTTGTCGTGTGCCACAGGACACGTGTATAGCTAAGAATGCCAGGCCGCCGTCAACGGAGGCATTTCCAGCAGACAGACGACTTTACGAGGGGTATGGTGATCGGGCTGAGAAGGGAAGGTTGGTCGCTTCGTCAAATCGCAGCCGATACCCATAGGGATGTGTCCACGGTGCAGCGCCTGTGGCGAAGATGGTTGGCGCAGGGACATGTGTCACGTGCGAGGGGTCCAGTCGCAGCCCGAGTGACGTCAGCACGCGAGGATCGGCGCATCCGCCGCCAAGCGGTGGCAGCCCCGCACGCCACGTCAACCGCCATTCTTCAGCATGTGCAAGACACCCTGGCTGTTCCAATATCGACCAGAACAATTTCCCGTCGATTGGTTGAAGGAGGCCTGCACTCCCGGCGTCCGCTCAGAAGACTACCATTGACTCCACAGCATAGACGTGCACGCCTCGCATGGTGCCGGGCTAGAGCGACTTGGATGAGGGAATGGCGGAACGTCGTGTTCTCTGATGAGTCACGCTTCTGTTCTGTCAGTGATAGTCACCGCAGACGAGAGTGGCGTCGGCGTGGAGAAAGGTCAAATCCGGCAGTAACTGTGGAGCGCCCTACCGCTAGACAACGCGGCATCATGGTTTGGGGCGCTATTGCGTATGATTCCACGTCACCTCTAGTGCGTATTCAAGGCACGTTAAATACCCACCGCTACGTGCAGCATGTGCTGCGGCCGGTGGCACTCCCGTACCTTCAGGGGCTGCCCAATGCTCTGTTTCAGCAGGATAATGCCCGCCCACACACTGCTCGCATCTCCCAACAGGCTCTAAGAGGTGTACAGATGCTTCCGTGGCCAGCGTACTCTCCGGATCTCTCACCAATCGAACACATGTGGGATCTCATTGGACGCCGTTTACAAACTCTGCCCCAGTCTCGTACGGACGACCAACTGTGGCAAATGGTTGACAGAGAATGGAGAACCATCCCTCAGGACACCATCCGCACTCTTATTGACTCTGTACCTCGACGTGTTTCTGCGTGCATCGCCGCTCGCGGTGGTCCTACATCCTACTGAGTCGATGCCGTGCGCATTGTGTAACCTGCATATCGGTTTGAAATAAACATCAATTATTCTTCCGTGCCGACTCTGTTTTTTCCCCAACTTTCATCCCTTTCGAACCACTCCTCCTTGGTGTTGCATTTGCTCTGTCAGTCAGTGTACATACATACATTCATTATCACTATAGACTGTTATGCCTTTCAGCGTTCAGTCTGCAAGCCTCTGAGAATTTACTAAACGTCGCCACAATCCTCGATTTGCAACTAGTGTTGTGGCCTCATTTAGTTCTATACCTCTTATCTTTAAATCGTTAGAAACAGAGTCTAACCATCGTCGTCTTGGTCTCCCTCTACTTCTCTTACCCTCCATAACATAGTCCATATTCTCCTAGGTATCCTATCCTCCTCCATTCGCCTCACATGACCCCACCACCGAAGCCGGTTAATGCGTACAGCTTCACCCATCCAGTTCATTCCTAAATTAGCCTTTATCTTCTCATTCCGAGTACCATCCTGCCATTGTTCCCACCTGTTTGTACCAGCAATCATTCTTGCTACTTTCATGTCTGTTACTTCTAACTTATGAATAAGATATCCTGAGTCTACCCAGCTTTCGCTCCCGTAAAGCAAAGTTGGTCTGAAAACAGACCGATGTAAAGATAGTTTCGTCTGGGAGCTGACTTCCTTCTTACAGAATACTGCTGATTGCAACTGCCAGCTCACTGCATTAGCTTTACTACACCTTGATTCAATCTCACTTACTATATTACCATCCTGGGAGAACACACAACCTAAATACTTGAAATTATCGACCTGTTCTAGCTTTGCATCACCAATCTGACATTCAATTCTGTTGAATTTCTTACCTACTGACATCAATTTAGTCTTCGAGAGGCTAATTTTCATACCATACTCATTGCACCTATTTTCAAGTTCCAAGATATTAGACTGCAGGCTTTCGGCACAGTCTGCCATTAAGACCAAGTCGTCAGCATAGGCCAAACTGCTTACTACATTTCCACCTAACAATCCCTCCCTGCCATTTTATACCTTTCAGCAGGTGATCCATGTAAACTACGAACAGCAAAGGTGAAAGATTGCAGCCTTGTCTAACCGCTGTAAGTACCCTGAACCAAGAACTCATTCTACCATCAATTCTCACTGAAGCCCAATTGTCAACATAAATGCCTTTGATTGATTTTAATAATCTACCTTTAATTCCATAGTCCCCCAGTATGGCGAACATCTTTTCCCTTGGTACCCTGTCATATGCTTTCTCTAGATCTACGAAACATAAACACAACTGCTTATTCTTCTCGTAGCATTTTTCAATTACCTGGCGCATACTGAAAATCTGATCCTGGCAGCCTCTCTGTGGTCTGAAACCACACTGGTTTTCATCCAACTTCCTCTCAACGACTGATCGCACCCTTCCTTCCAAGATGCCAGTGAATACTTTGCCTGGTATACTAATCAATGAGATACCTCGATAGTTGTTGCAATCCTTCCTGTTCCCTTGCTTATAGATAGGTGCAATTACTGCTTTTGTCCAATCTGAAGGTACCTTACCAATACTCCCCGCTAATTTTATTACTCTATGAAGCCATTTCAACCCTGCCTTCCCACTATACTTCACCATTTCAGGTCTAATTTCATCTATTCCTGCTGTCTTATGACAATGGAGTTTATTTACTATCCTTTCCACTTCCTCAAGCATAATTTCACCAACATCATTTTCCTCCTCCCCATGAGCTGGGCTGTTTGCAACACCACCATGATGATTTCGTTTTACATTGAGAAGATGTTCAAAATATTCCCTCCACCTCTCCAGTGATTCCCTGGGATCTATTATGAGTTCACCTGAATTACTCAAAACACTGTTCATTTCCTTTTTCCCTCCCTTCCTAAGATTCTTTATTACTGTCCAGAAAGGTTTTCCTGCTGCTTGACCTAGCCTTTCCAGGTTATTACCAAAATCTTCCCATGACTTCTTTTTGGATTCAACAACTATTTGTTTCGCTCTGTTTCTTTCATCTACGTACAAAGCCCTGTCTGCCTCAGCCCTTGTTTGGAGCCATTTCTGATAAGCCTTCTTTTTACGTTTACAAGCTGCTATCACTTCATCATTCCACCAAGATGTTCGCCTTTTCCCATCTTTACACACAGTTGTTCCTAGGCATTCCCTTGCTGTTTCTACTACAGCATCCCTGTATGCCACCCATTCACTTTCTATATCCTGAACCTGCTTACTGTCTACTGTTCGAAACTTCTCAATAATCATATCCATGTACTTCTGTCTAATTTCCTCGCCCTGGAGATTTTCTACCCTTATTCGTTTGCAGACAGATTTCACTTTCTCTACCCTAGGCCCACAGATACTTAGTTCACTACAGATCAGATAGTGGTCTGTATCATCGAAAAATCCGCGAAAAACTCGTACATTCCTAACAGATTTCCTGAATTCAAAGTCTGTTAAGATATAGTCCATTATGGATCTGGTACCCCTAGCCTCCCATGTGTAGCGGTGAATAGCCTTATGCTTGAGGAATGTATTCATAACAGCTAAACCCATACTAGCACAGAAGTCTAGCAAACGCTTCCCATTCACATTAGCTTCCATATCTTCCCCACATTTACCAATCACCCTTTCGTATCCTTCAGTTCTATTCCCAACTCTCGCATTGAAATCGCCCATTAGCACTATTCTATCCTTGCTGTTCACCCTGACCACGATGTCACTCAATGCTTCATAAAACTTGTCCACTTCCTCACATGGTGAATACACGGACACAATTCTAGTCCTAATTCCTGCAACTGACCAATCTACCCACATCATTCGCTCATTTACGTGCCTAACAGAAACTATGTTGCGTGCAATGGTATTCCTGATAAAGAACCCTACCCCAGACTCTGCCCTTCCCTTTCTAACACCCGTCAAGTACACTTTATAATCTCCTATCTCTTCCTCATTATCTCCCCTTACCCGAATATCACTTACTCCTAGCACATCCAGATGCATCCTCTTTGCTGACTCAGCCAGTTATACCTTCTTTCTTCCATAAGCCCCATTAATATTGATAGCTCCCCATCGAATTTTATTTAGTTCGCCAAGTTGTTTCCAAGGATTCCCTCGCCTGTCAAATGGGAGTGGGACTCCATTACTCCCATAGGTCCGAGGCTTGCTTAAAGTGTTCTGAGCTCGGTAAATTCATGAAGCAGGATGCTGCCCTACTTGCACATAGTCCAAGTGAGGTTCTCTCCTCTAACGGGTTATGGACCACCGGTGAATTGCGTAGTCCTAGCCGCCTGAGCACAAGGAGGGCCACGACTCAGAATATGTCCGAGATGCCCACTCCCATTCCATAGCAACTGGTATCCCGACTCTCAGGACCACTTGGTTGGCCACTCAGCCGTTGCCCATGGTTCACGAACTAGGACGTGACTACAGTAACCCACAAACATGAACCATGGATTTATATTTATATTTATAATTTTTGTTTTAATGATGCTTTACGTTGCACCGACACAGACAGGTCTTATGGTGACAATGGAACAAGAAAGGACTGGGAGTGGGAAAGAAGCAGCCGTGGCCTTAATCAAGGTACAGCCCCGGCATTTGCTTGGTGTGAAAATGGGAAACCACGAAAAACCATCTTCAGGGCTGCAGAGAGTGGGGTCCGAACCCACTATCTCCCATCTTTATTTTAACCTAACGGAAAATTTAATAATAATAATAATAATAATAATAATAATAATAATAATAATAATAATAATAATAATGTATACATAATAATTTATCCGCTTAGTATCATCGGAGAATCATCTAGAAAATTTGTCAGCAGTGGCAGCCTTACTAAGTGAAAGTAGACTCGTATATCAGTGCATTACTCCCTTTTTCGTGACTTTTACATATTATTCCTAGAGTATTTACTAAAAACTGAATCACTTTAAGCGTTGAAGTGATACTTTAATGCTCGTTAAATACGTTAAAATATTCTATACGTTAAAAATAAATAAGAGATTTGTTGACGACGAATTACTTTTACGGTTTACAGACACACCGAGGCACCGAGATTTTGTCTTGCAGTAGATAATTTTATGTGGGAAGTGGTTCATTAGCTGCAATCAAAGTTACTCTGCATCGTCATGATTGTTACATCGTTGGATGGAGAGCCGATATCCTGAAAATTGGTAGATTCACAAGGACGAGGCAAAGAATTTGTTTATCTTGGACTGTACCAAAAAAATCCCAGAGCTCTACCACCTGCGACAGTCGGCTAGATTCTTACTTAGGTCAGGTCAGCTACTAGGGTATTTCGGCATGATGTTATAGGCCTATACACTTTAGCAGAACAAACAAAAAGCTATATCCTGAATGAAGAGGTTGTATTCTGCCCGAAGGCAGGACCGAACTTCCGCAGAGGCGTGCCTGAGCCGGAGTTTACGTACGGTAGGCTGGCTAGTTCCTTTCCGCTCCTCCATTTACTTACCCCCCCCCCCACCAACAGCGTGTGGCAACCCATCCAAACCTTGACCACGCCCGATGTTGCTTAACTTCGGAGATCTCACGAATTCCGTTGGCTATCCTGAATGAAATGTATTAAAATAATTTAATATTTTTCTAAATTTCCCCTATGGTTAACATAAAGATGAGAAATCTCTGTTTATAATCAGTTGGAAGTCTCAATTTGAGTCAACGCATTTTCACTCTTTTCTTTATCCTACAGAAGTCTTTCAATGCAAGCCTCACCCATTTTGTACTAATACGTTAGGAAGACATGGTGTACTGAGTAAAATACCACACTATGAAGATAGTGGCCTTCATTTGTAAGCAATGAGCAGCGAGACAGAGAAATCCTACTAGGATGTGGACCTCGTTAAGAAGGAATGCTCCTGACCGCAGCTGTAGTTGGACATCCCATTTGAATGCTCTCTCTCCCATTGTCACGGTTACATGCATTTGTACCAGGACAATGAACAAACATAATTTAGCTGCAGATAAAGGGAAAAGTAAAGAGACAACTTGACATTTTACTGTTCCTGTGGGTACATTTTACTGTTCCTGTGGGTTATTTTCTCTGTGAACAGAAACCATACAGTTGCTCCAGTCCGTGAAGAACTGCTATCACACAATGTAGAGAAGAATAACTTGCTTTGAGAACTTGGACGACTTCTTTAAAATAAGCCGGGCTGAGTGGCCCAGACGGTTGAGGCGCTTGCCTTCTGACCCCAGCTTCGTAGGTTCGATCCTGGGCCGATAACCTTCGATATTAGGCCCTTAAAACAACAAGCATCATCATCATCTGGTGGTGTTTGAAGGTGCTCTTATTCAGGCTTCCATTGAAATCAAGGTTGCAAGTCTCGTGTCGGTAGATTTCCTGATACGTAGAATAACTCCTGTGGGAATAAATTCCAGAACCTCGGCGTCTCCAAAAGTCGTAAAAGTAGTTAGTGGGAATTAAAGCCAATAAAATTATTATTATTATTATTATTATTAATATTATTATTATTTAAAATAAAAGAGTTACTTCTTAATCATACCTTCTCCTCAAAGTAACCTTCACTGAGGAGTTTGAATAGTTAACATGAAGTATTTTTCATTACAAAGTATTTAAAAGTAGCAGCCATCCCGGCTCTGCCGGCATTGAAGCCAGAATTAGATTTAAACACTACTGGTAACGGTAGTGAACAGTCCCATAATAACTTATCCCTGACTACCCTCTTACTCAAAATTCATCTCTCCGCCGGGCTGAATGGCTCAGGCGATAGAGCGCTGGCATACTGAGCTCAACTTTGCAGGTTCTATCGTGGCTCAGTACGTCAGTCTCATGTCGGTAGATTTACTAGCACGTAAATGAACACCATCGGGACAAAATTCCGTTACCTCGGCGTCTCTGAAACCATAAAATGTAGTTAGTGGGACGTAAAACATATAACATCAGTATTTATTTCATCTCTTCCCTCGGCCTTTACATCAATAGGTTCGTCAAAGGCCGTAACTAGGAAATATTTTTATTTCCAAAACTTGTACTTCTACCGGTTTACGCTGTGCATTCGTCTAAACTGCGTTCCGTGAAAAGTGCAAATTTTCTTAAAAATATCCTACTTCTTAATGCTATCCTCCCACGAGTTCTGAAAAATATAACTTTAAAGTTATGTATCTTCTATTCACCATAATTTTTCATAAATAAATGTAAAAACAATGAGTAGCTTCTTACCTCTTTTACGAAAACTCAACCTGTGAATTACAACTTTAAGTTACCATTGATGCTTTCACGGCGCGTACTTATAGACATGATATAGACTTTTGGGCTTATGCCGTGTTAAGAAAATAAGGTGCAATTCTTTACGTTTCGCAGAGAATATTGCTCTGCGTCTTCAGAAGCAAATCTCGACTATTCACGAGAAAGGCTTCACAGGGAATGAGGATTGAATTTTGACGTTATAATAGAAGTGGACGTGGTACATTCATTCGTCACTAGATGGCTCACCGGACGCGGTACAGTGCTAGCGTTCGAAGCGGAAGCTGACGGAACCATCAGAGTCAGTCTGAGAGGTAGTCACACAACACAACACAACACAACACAACACAACATGAGTGCACACATATGAAAATATGACATAGACAAAAGCTTGGAATGAAATATCTGGCGATGAGGAACGTAGGAATTTGGAAAACACCGGTGGATTGTATAGTCTTAGGAGCCTGAGTATAAGGGGGGCCATGACTCAGAATATGTCCGAGATGCCCATTCCCATTCCGTAGCAACTGGTATCTCGACTCTCAGGATCACTTACCAGGCCACTCAGCCGTTGCCCATGGTTCATGAACTAGTACGTGACTATTAACCCACAGCATGAACCATAAAATGATATAGAACCTATAATCATCGGAAATATGCGATTTCTGCGGCTGAAAGATTGCTGAAATCGGTTGGCTGGTTTCCGTGATTGCCCTCTACATATAAACAAACTCTCAAGTTTTCTCTCGTTACAGAATTAGTAAAGATTTGTGCAAGGGAGATGAAAATTGTACCTGAACTTCTAAACAATCAACCATTAATCAAATTCCAACGTTGATACCTAATCATTCATAAAGCTGCAAAGTTTTGGTTACATTACTGATAAACTATAATGATACCTAACTTCCTGTGTAATGAAGGTGTGTGTGTGTGTGTGTGTGTGTGTGTGTGTGTGTGTGTGTGCGTGCGTATTTTACACTCTTCTAAAATCAAACTCATGAGCATAAGGAATTCAATATTGAAATTTCGCTGGCATGATCGTGGAAATCTAAGGTGAATCATTTTCAGAAGTGCTATTTCCTTGTATCAGAAGTAATGAATCAACTCCAACTCAGTACTATGAATGTTATTATTAATAAAAATATGTATGAAGAATCAAAATTATGAAATATCTCTATCACAGTCTCGCTATTATCCGGCACAGAACGATGTAATAATCATCGTGCAGGTCTTGATTGGACGCGCTGGTGGACGGTTGGCTGACGAATGTGCTCTGTCTTAGGGATAAAGCAGTAAATACCTACCGGGCGAGTTGGCCGTGCGGTTAGAAGCGCGCGGCTGTGAGCTTGCATCCGGGAGATAGTGGGTTCGAATCCCTATTTTTGAAAATATATAGTGTTGTTGTAAGTATCCTTATAAAGGCATATTATTATACGGACTTGTACTGCAGCACTTTCTAAATTTACATTCGTGTCGGTATTAGACCCGATATTTCGCGTAGTACTTCCGTTGCACCTATCACGAAATGAACAACGTTAAATAATGAAGACAATACCGGTAAAATTGTAAATTTAGTAAAAGAAAATGAGAAGACTCAAGAGAATATAAGGTATTTTGCTGACAAGATAATTAACTGTCTTTCATTGTTAGTGATTATTGCTTCTCGTCGAATTCAAATATTCATCTGTTGACATACAGTTCAGTAAATCAGCTGATTTGTATAGCCTAATTCTATATTTGTATTTCAAGTCTCAGGCATAATTTAGAGAAAATTATCGGGCCACTCTTTCAGACGTCTTCCCCTGTATTTACATGAAATCGTTTTCGATATTTCGGCAATTAAGAACAGTTAGAATACATGTTAGGACCTCGGTCGGAAAAGAATAATAACCCGTCTAAGTATCAAGTATTTAGATTTAACTCCAGTTCTATTGTTTCGTCCACTTCAGTAGCGTAACGGTTAGTGTTATTAGCTGCCGTCCTCGGGGGCCCGGGTTCGATTCCCGGTACTGCCAGGAATTTAAGAATGGTCGGAGGGCTGGTATGTGGTTGAAATGGTACATGCAGCTCACATCCAAGGGGATCTGCCTGAAAAGAGCTGCAGCACCTCGGGACGAGGACACGAGTTTGCCTTTTGCCGGCCCCGCGGTGTAGGGGTAGCGTGCCTGCCTCTTACCCGGATGCCCCGGGTTCGATTCTCGACCAGGTCAGGGATTTTTTACCTGCAGCTGAGGGCTGGTTCGGGGTTCACTCAGCCTACGTGATTACAATTGAGGAGCTATCTGACCATGAGATGGCGGCCCCGGTCTAGAAAGGCAAAAACAACGGCCAAGAGAATCCGTCATGCTGACCACATGACACCTCCTAATTTGCAGACTATCAGGCTGAGCAGCGTTCGCTTGGCAAGAAATGGCTCTTCGGGGCTGTTGCGCCTGTTATAATTAGTGTAGTTGTTTCATTTAATATCTTGCCTGCTATATTCGTGTGTTCTTGTGTAATCCTTTCGATATTTCAGCATTTAACTAAACGGCAGTTTTTATTAGAGTTTATTAGAGCATATTAGGGCACAGTTGTAATAATAATTATAATAATCTGTCTACGTATTTAGTTCTGTTGTGTAATCCTTGTGTAGTTCCTCTGAAAGTCAATATTAACTTCAATTCTCATTTCTGTTCGTACGTAGTAATAACCTACTGTTATTGAGATACGTTTAAGTCTAAATGCAGTTTAGAATGAATGTAGTGTAGTTATTTTATTATTGCGAATTATTTGCGTAGTAGGTGATACCCGGTCTTGAAATTTAGCTCTTACTAGAATTCTACTTTTGTAATTAGGACAGGCTTAACTGCAGTTTAGAATTGTAGCGTAATTATTCTTATTAGACAGTATCTTGGTTGCTTTTACTGTTTTCAGATAATAATAATAATAATAATAATAATAATAAGTTTTCTATACATATATGCATTGCGTGTAGCTACTCATTTCTAAAGTCAGCTTCTTATTCCTAGTATTTCTAGGATAAGTCTAAGTAGAATCATACTGTAGTGTCATTTTATCATTTGGTTTCCTGCTTGCATTATTGTCGTGAAATCTTTGTATTGTATACATTATCTCCTTCCTCTGACATATACGTTTCTATTCATGGAATACGGTATTTTATATCTATTGATATCTGCATATTATTCCACATGTCTTTCAAGAAAGAATATCATAGCTGTGAGAAGCGTACGTATGTAAGGACTGTTGGTGTGAGTGGGTACTAAGGAAGAAGGTGAGAAGGAGTTTGAGACAGATAATTATACTTGTAGCGGAAGACAGGAATGAAATAGGTCTCTCTCAATCAATGTACAGGATACGGTAGGAAGGCAAGAGGGACGGGATGGAGGTTCAGCCGTTGTGGAAGACAGGTGGGTTAATTTAAGTGGAAGTAAAATGAGGGATAAGGGAGTGGTCCCAGGAGAGGTATCGGTAATGAATCGGTATGAGTCACTGCAGGTAGATCAGCAGAAGGAAGATGGATATCAGGAAAGTGTTACAAAGGAGAGGCAGGGAAAGATGAAACAGAAAGGTAGGGAAGGGAAATGTACTGTAGAGTAGAGGACAGAAAGAGGCAGGAGGAACAGGGGAGAGAAGGGAGGGGGAATTATATTCTGTAACGTCAGGGAAGTTAAGGGAGCCCAGGAGAGGAGACGATCTGATGATGAGGGTGGAGTTGAGGCTCTGATCATGAGTGATTCAGTTGTTAGGCATATGGAGAAAGTGTGTGGAGGAAAGGGAACCAGAGTCCAGTGTTATCCAGGAATTAGGTTAAAAAAGATATTGAGGAAAATAGAAGGGAAGGAGGGTACGGAGAAGGTGGTTATTTTTCAATAACGTAAGACAAGTAGGAAGAGGTAGTCTACTAACATAGTTGGAAATGGGCGGTATCTGGTTACGGCAGCATGAAAGAAGTTTAAAGAAGCAAAGATCGTTATCAATGGGATACAGTGTAGGAGGGATACTGATAGGAAGGTGATTGGGCATTTAAGTGAGATAATGGAATGAGTATATGGAAAACATGGAGTGATTTTTGGTAAATCCTAATGGGCGGGTGGGAGATTGGGATATACGTTCAGATGGCCGTCATTTCAACCGCAATTGTACGTACAAGTTAGGGGGTTTATTTAGAAGACTTATAGGGAGGTATATTCAGGGAAACGAGGTCGACGGGGGATCGGTAATGACAGTATAGAAAGCATGAAGTCAAGTAAGGATGACAAAATTGTTTGTGTTAAACTGTGGAAGTATTGTAGAGAATGGAATAGAATTAATTTAAAATATATATAATTTCCAGATATTTTACTACGAACTGAATCATAGCTGAGAAGTGATATTATGGATGGGGAAATTTTCTCCGGAAGGGGAGTGTTTGTCGTAGATAGAGTTTAGGGACGATAGGAGGGGATTATTCATACTGTTGATAGAAGAATTTGTAAGTTACAAAAAGTTACGGATGAGAAACATGAATTTCTATGTGGATGAGATATCTCTGAAGATAATAGGCGACTTGATGTTTCTGGGATGTACAGATATGCCAAGGCTGGTAATGACGCTGATACGGAATTATTTGATAAGATAATCAGCTATGTGGGGATCGACACAGAAAGGAATGTTATTGTAGCGGATGATCTGAACTTACCTCATTTTAACTGGGGAGTACAAATGATTTAATTGATCTCGCTCGGGGAATGGCTGTTTATTTTCATCTTAATACACATCTCGCCCTCACGTCCTCTAAACAAAAGTCACCTCGCTACCAACCACGACAGAAACACGCAACAATAAATACATCGCTCCACGCATGTTTGGTATCAGGAAGAGCATCCGGCCATAAAACTAGGCCAAACCCACTGAATATGCCGATTATTTATAACTTAATGGCGAAAACGTTAATGATTAACACTCTTCTGCTAGCGATTTAACGTCGTACTAATGCATACAGATTTTCAGTGATTATCTGGGGAAAAAGCCTATCACTGGAAATATATACCGTAGGACATAGTGTTAATTAAGGTACAGCCCAGATATTTACATAATGTTGAGGTGGGAAATCACGGAAAACCATATATTGGCTACCAACGGTGGGATTCGTATTCTATAGAAGCTATAGGCCCACGTACTTTTTCCGCACAGCATAACTCGCTCGGTGGTTAAAACTCTCCAATCTCAGTCTACAGTTTACGATCCTAGAAGTGGTGTGTAGCATTCCTCCACTTGTCTCGGTCTCGACCAAGTCTCTTCAGTTCTGTTTACGAAAGGCGATGCTGATCCTTCCTGAGCTGTCCGACCTTCAATCCTCTCCCTCTACGGATTCATCTAGAATGGTGCAAACGAGTCTCTCGTGCCTCTTGATATGTCCAGTTCAATGCAATCTCAACATCTATTGCATAATTTGTTCATATGAATAAATCTCTACCGGTGGGTCCAGTTAACTTACTAGCTGGGTTGACCAGTGCTTGATAAACCTTATTTTAGTACACCATGGTCTTTGGTCAGATTTATAGAAGTCATTCCCACAACGAAACACTGGTTTTCATGAAATTAAATGTAAATTCTCGGCATTTTATTACTGGAAATCATTACTGTTTTGGTACCCCTAAATTTTTCTCTACTAATTGCTCTTTGTTCTTCAGCTTAGAGAGTTTTTATCGTTTGGATTCGTGGCATTTTAACCCATTCAAATATAATTGATCTCAGCCAGGATTGAATCCACTGCTTCGGAATAGAAAGACAACGATTAACCGACTGTACCACTGAAGTTATTTTCCTAATACGCACTTCCACTGTGCATTACTTGTGAGACCGCCAGAGAAAACTCATTCACATTATCATACGGAACCACCGATGTCATGAGGATAGTGTTCAACACATTCTAATTAGAATATTTGGTTGTGATTTAAAAATATTCTGTAGGAATGTAATCTGTTTGTAAGCATGATGAGGTTGCTCTTGTTAACTGCCATGAGCATTGTTGCAGAAACTCATTCCAATGGTGTGCTGAATTTGGAGAGAATATATAAATTCCCAAAGCCTATGCGTAGAATGTTAAATATTTTTACAAACTCTCCATAATAATTCTAGTACATTCTATAAAATGCTTCAAGTTCCACGCATACGTGTTACTACATTTTTATAACAGTGAAATGAATTTGTTACATCAAAGAGCACGACTATTTGGAAAGCTTATAATACGACCGTGATATGTTGAATTCAGAAGAGATTAATCCGTAGACAGATCATCACAGCGGAAATCTCATGAGTTTCTCCACATAGTTCTGGAAGCACTCTGTGGAAAATAATATCTGAGTTTGCTTACTTGTATCCTTTAGTAGGTTTTATTCTTGCCATAATGATTAAAAAGAGATAACAAGGTAACAATAATAATAATAATAATAATAATAATAATAATAATAATAATAAACTACTACGTCTACGGCTTTTCCTCACACTCTAATGGAGTCGCGGATGCAAGGTATGCTGAACATTTGTAGGCTTATATGGCCTATTTCAGTGTTGGATGCCCTTCCTGACGTTAACCCTATGTGGCCCGGATATATTGTCTATTGCGTGTTTCTCTTTCGGTTGGTAGTGTGGTGTGTTGTATGTACATGAAGAAGTGAGTATTGGGACAAACGGACAAACACTAACACCCAGTCCGTGAGCCAAAATAATTAAACATACCGACTATTACCCAGAATCTGCCGGGAATCGAACCCTGAATCCTCTGAACCGAATGTCTTGACGCTGACCATTTAGCCAAGAAGTCGGGCAAATTAATAGTTTTAGAATAATAAATGATGTTATCTGTAACGTCCTTTCAATTGTTCTTCCCACACATAACACTATCCTCCACCACAATAACACGCAGTTATCTACACATGGCGGATGCCAACCACCCTCATCGGAGGGTCTGTCATACAAGGGCTGCACTCAGCTACAAATAGCCACATGAAATCATTATTATTATTATTATTATTATTATTATTATTTTATTATTATTATTATTATTATTATTATTATTATTATTATTATTATTATTATTATTATTATTATTATTATTCCTTTATTTTCTGGAACCCAACGACACGGAGTTGCTGCATTTTAACAACATCTGAATGCTACCAAACTCAGTTGGAACTGAACTGAGTACCTTGGGTACAAAAATGATAGCAAACAACTGGCTTGGCTACGAATATACTGTCACTGACAAAACCAGTCACGAACGAAGAAAAAATTGTTGGTTTGCTGCAAAACTCGCCATACAGTTAATTCCAGGTTGTGTAAACCTCGTCGACCATTCGACATGCCTCTACGATGCAATCGAAGATAATTTACTCAGTTTACAGAGTTTGCGAGGGGAAACATTATTGGAATGCGCAAGACTGGGTGGCCGTACCGGCAAATCGCCAGCCACCTGTGCCGTTCTGATCAGAGTGTAAGGGTGTGTTGGGAGCGATAGATGCGTCAGGGCATGCACACCTGGCGACTGGGCTCAGGATGACTTCGACTGACCACCAGCAGAGACAATCGTCGGTGCTGTGAAAACCACGTACATATTCATCTGTTTCATCGCCCGCCATCCAGAGAAAAGTAGCACTATCGTTACAGGCCAATGTGTCGGCCTAAACACTTTCCAGGCGCTTGGCTGAAGGAAATTTGGTCTCACGGAGTCCATTACTTGTCGTGCCATCGACACCTACCCGCCGTCGCCTTCGTTTTCAGTGGTGTCGGAACGGGAAACTCGGATTGCTACTGACTGGAACCAGTTTGTGTTTTGTGACGGTTCCAGGTTCTCGTTGTGCTATGACGATGATTGTGTTCGTGTCTGGAGTCCTCATGGCGCACATCTTAATCCTGCGTTTGGTGAGGAGCGTCACAACGCCCTCACTGTTGGCGGGATGGTTTAGGGAACTACCACATACCACCCATAATAGTCATACGAGGGTCAGTAACAACTCAGCGATATGTGCAGGACATCCTTGGGTCATATGGGTCGCCACTCATGGCAGAGCTCCTAAGCGGTCTGTTACAGCATGATAATTATTGGCAGCTTGCATCCGGGAGATAGTAGGTTCGAATCCCACTATCGGCAGCCCTGAAGATGGTTTTCCGTGGTTTCCCATTTTCACAACAGGCAAATGCTGGGGCTGTACCTTAATTAAGGCCACGGCCGCTTCCTTCCAACTCCTAGGTCTTTCCTATCCCATCGTCGCCATAAGACCTACCTGTGTCGGTGCGACGTAAAGTCCCTAGCAAAAAAAAAAAATTAATAATAATAATTATTATCGGCCGCACACAGCAAGGGTGTCACAGGAAAGCCTCGGCAAACTTTTCACACTGCCGTGGCCTGGCGGATTCCCAGATTTGTTGCCAATCAAACATGTCTGGGACCACCTGGGAGTTAACGAGATCTACAGAACTAGTTACAGCAAATATGGTCAAATATGCCGCAGGATACCACACGAGACCTGTATACTTCCATGCCCTCATGTATCCAAACTTTTTTTTTTTTTTTTTGCTAGTGGCTTTACGTCGCACCGACACAGATAGGTCTTATGGCGACGATGGGACGGGGAAGGGCTAGGAGTGGGAAGGAAGCGGCCGTGGCCTTAATTAAGGTACAGCCTGGTGTGAAAATAGGAAACCACGGAAAACCATTTTCAGGGCTGCCGACAGTGGGGTTCGAACCTACTATCTCCCGAATACTGGATACTGGCCGCACTTAAGCGACTGCAGCTATCGAGCTCGGTATGTATCCAAACTAGATGCGGACCAACAGAGTACTAGATGCTCAATGAAGGTGGTCATTTTTTCCTAATAACGTTGATATTTTTTTCAATGTTGTAACCATTTACGTACATCAGCGTCACAGTCAGCCATATCATGTCTCATACAATTCCAATAATGCCTTCCTGGTGAGTGATTTTCTTTTTCAGATTGTGTATAACTCAATCAGTGCCATCGTGGTATTTGGGTTGATTTACCTAAAGTGACCCATGTTCGACTCCCAGTTTTTCACAGAGATTCGATGCTCTTAACCCTGTTGTTTGGCCTTTATACATAACTTAGAACGTACCGGTATTTATAATCTATAACGGAATGCACAGGGTCTCGGTAATCCTAACACTTTTCTTTAAGATATGTTGCGATTGTAGACGCTTACGTGGTGGCTAGGGTTAATTTTGCGTCAGATTTCTTGGAATGTTGAAATTACGACCGTACTAAGCTACCTGCTCGATGATTCAAAACCTCTCTCTGTTTTATTCTGTTTGAGATTGTTTAGTTTGCGGTCACGGTTGACCTCGGTTGTTCACGATATATTTGGAGCAAAATACGGGAAACAGGATTGTCAGGAGAGTACATGAACAACAATAATGTGCATTAACATTTAAGGATGCGTGCGGTTTTGGCCTGTATTCGCATGGAATACATTGATGAAAGCAAGCTTTCTCTTCAGGCCAGCGCTCCGCAGAACGAGCAGCTCACATTTCTTAGACTGTTTCGTTGTTATTAAAAGTTAAAATCTAGAGTCCGCCATTAAATACAATGCCATATTCAACAGGCAATAAACCTAAGCAGTCCGCCTCTGTGGTGTAGTGGTTATTGTGATTAGCTGCCACCTCCGGAAGCCCGGGTTCGATTCCCGGCTCTGCCACGAAGTTTGAAAAGTGGTACGAGGGCTGAAACGGGGTTCACTCAGCTTCGGGAGGTCAAATGAGTAGAGGTGGGTTCGATTCCCACCTCAGACATCCTGGAAGTGGTTTTCCGTGGTTTCCCACTTCTCCTCCAGGCAAATGCCGGGATGGTACCTAACTTAAGGCCACGGCCGCTTCCTTCCCTCTTCCTTGTCTATCCCTTCCAATCATCCCATCCCCCCGCAATGCCCATGTTCAGCAAAGCAGGTGAGGCCGCCTGGGCGAGGTACTGGTCATTCTCCCCAGTTGTATCCCCGACCCAAAGTCTGAAGCTCCAGGACACTGCCCTTGAGGCGGTAGAGGTGGGATCCCTCCCTGAGTCCGAGGGAAAAGCCAACCCTGGAGGGTAAACAGATTAAGAAAGAAAGAAGAAACCTAAGCTAACTAATAGGACCATATATCTATACTAATATTATAAAGAGGAAAAATTTATTTCTTTGTAACGAATAGGCTCAAAAACTACTGTAACGATTTTAAAAATTACTTCACCTATAGAAAGCTACATTGCCAGTGAGTAACATGGGCTACATTTTATTTTCAAAACAATTCGAGGTGGGGTGGGGGGGGGGGGGTGGCACGGTGGCAGATATAAAAATAATACGCAAATATAGGCAAAATATCGAATTTGTCGTATAAGGACGAGACAAAGCTCAATTTAATCCTCTTGACACAAAGAACAAAACTCGGTAAGCCCTACGGGCCCTAAAACCAACCGTTACGGAGATATTGGCACCACACTACCGCTGCTCTAGGAATCGGATAAAGTAATGAACTGCCGTAACCATGGTAACGTCAGCTCCAGCATTTTACAGCAGCGAAATTATCTACAATATATCACAAAAACCTAACATGTTACAGATATGAAAATTGATATTTGGAATCCCCTTTAAAAATAAAAGAACACACAAAATCCTTTTCAGAAAATCCACTTAAGGGCCAGGGAGGGCAGGTGTGTGAAAAGAAGTGAGGAAGGAGTTGAATTATTTATATGAGGAAACATATTTTTAAAAAATGAAGATGTTACAGACTTTAAAATTGGTACTTGGAATCTCCTTTAAAAACGAACACACACTTTTTGGAAAATCCACTTAAGGGGGTAAAAAGAATAAAAAAGTGGATGAATTTTTAAAATGAGTATCTTCTTCTATCGCTTTACCCACACCTGTGGGGTTGCGGGTGCGAACTGTGTCGCATATGTGGATTTGACCCTGTTTTACGGCTGGATGCCCTTCCTCACGGCAACCGTATGTGTAGGGATGTAATCTATACTTCTATAGGCCTACCACTATTATAAAGAGGAAAAATGTGTATATTTGTTTGTAACGGATAGACTCAAAAACTACTGAACCGATTTTAAAAATGACTTCACCTATAGAAAGCTACATTGCCAGTGAGTAACATGGGCTGTATTTTATTTTCAACGGGGGAGATATAAAAATATTAAAATAATAGGCTAATATAGGCGAAATCGAATTTGTCGTACAAGGCCGAGACAAAGCTCATTTTAAGCACCTTGACGCAAAGAACAAAACTCGGTAAACCCTTCGGGCCCGAAAACCATGTTTTGAGTCCCTAAAACCAACCATTATGGAGATATTGGAACCACACTACCCCTGCTCTAGGAATCGGATACAGAAATGAACGGCCGTAACCATGGCAACGTCAGCTCCAGTATTCTACAGCAGCTAGATTATGCATGTACGTTTGGGCTTAGCTGCCAAACAAAATTGATACACATATGACTTACTATCTGGAAAAAATAAACTGTTGTGTAAGACGCTCATAGCACTCCTTTCGGCGGGGATGGAAAGGGATTGAAGTATAAAAATAATAGTCCCGGAGATCTCCGTAGTACAGCGACCAGCGGTTGCCGACGGGCCTCCGTTTTTACGTACTGGCTTAGGTTTTAGCATTTTGCGGAGTCTGTTACCTATAGTTTAAACTATTTTCTATCAAATCATGGAGTAGTAGGATCACTGATGTTATTAGTGCCGATATTTTGGTCCACTTTAACGATCATTGTAATCATGAAAACAACCTATATACTGTACACAGTTGTCAAGATGGTGCGCCCATGACTTGAAGAAGTTTCTGAACATTTATACTCAGATTCATTATATGATGTGCGGCATTAGTGACAAGCCCTGAGATTTATAATTCTCGATAATTATAGTAGTTTCTTTTATGCATCGCATATTTCCTTGGTCATTTGTAATAGTTACAAAATGTCAGATCAAACAAATACATTCAATAATATTTATATTTGTGGTACTATCTAGCGGAAGTATACTTACAGTACACTAAACCTGCAGCTTTGTGAAGGGAGCAGGTATATCTAGGTGGGAATGAAGGAAAAACACGATAGCAAAATATTTTAGAGGTCGACGATAATTAGGAACTAATATTTAGAAGCCCCCATGAAGAAAAGAAGAAGAAGATACACTATAATTTCAAACATGGCAAATAATTTCTACGTACTTAAGTAAATACACCAGTGATATAAATATCTAATGAAGTCAGTCACACCGATATTATGAGTAACTAAAGCCAATTTCTGATAACCCGTACGAAGAACGGGCACTTCTGCTAGTGAAAGAATAAAGCGTGTTTGATGAGTTCGAAAGAGTATAAAACCCTTAAGACACTTGCTTTCATAGAAAAAGCTACAATAACATAGAAATTGCAATTTTATAATTGTAAATAGTAAACTGACAACAGAACCAGGCCCAATTGACAAAATGTATTATTTACACGTGTTTTTCTCCATCAATGTTTAAACACGCCTAAAATATCTTCTTCTCTTCCTAGCACTTTGTCCCACGCCTGTGGGGTCATGGGTGCGAACTGTGTCGCACATGTGGACATCGCCCTGTTTTTCGTAGGGTTGTAATCAATATTGCGTGTTTCTGTGGTGGTTGGTTGTATGGTGTGTTTTCTAAATGTGAAGAGGGGAGTGTTGGGACAAACACAAACAACGAGTCTCCAAGCCAGAAGAATTAATCAGACGTGATTGAAATACCCAACCCGGCCAGGATTTGAACCCGGGACCCTCTGAAGCGAAGGCCTGAATCCTGACCATTCAACCAAGCAGTCGGACTGAACACGCTTAAAATATAATAGTGTTAAACTTGTCAGTCGCGAACCTGAATAAAGTAGCAATGAAATTGCTGCGAAATGTTGCAAGAGGGATAATGGCCGCTAAGACAACTTTTAGTACAGCTTATAGTTCCTCCCCTCTTTCAACCCTGTCGTTAAAATCAGCTTGTTTGCTGGAAGAAAGGTACTGACTGCAAAGTCAACATAAATGCGAACTCGCCACAATGGCAGCCGTTGGAACGGCAACGACACTGGTTTTTTATTCTTTCTTTGAAACAATCACTATCTCAACCTCGAGAGGGAATCTGGTTCTGCAGGACTCGTCTATGAGCCTTCCTCGTTACGTCTGATCACTCCGCTTAAGCTCCTGGTGAAAATTAGGCCCTGGCTGTCTCTTTCCTAATCAATCACAGAAGCACACATTGGGCTGTAAGGCCAATAGGGATGCTGACCATGATATCCGTTCGGAAATTTGAAATTCTGAATGCAATACCTGTGGTAATCGTACATTCTAATCAGTAGTAAGTTACTGTTCAACATTCAAAATGACACTTCGAATTCATTTTATAGGGAGTTATCGAAAATTAAAGTTCACCCAACATCATAAATTCCATTTATATTCTATCAGATGGGTTTAAACAGGGCACTTTAGGTCCCTATTTGTTTTCCGACTTCGACGATACATTTGATCTTGTTTTGTTGATATCACGGATACTGTCAATGTCACAGTACACCCAAGAGATCGAACCCATTTCACTAATTGTTTAAATTTGTTTGATCTGAGTCCAGAGGATCTCTTGGGGGTAACTACCTTTACCATTATTGCGGGCTCCCGCGATCATGAGCAAACTTCAAGTGCTCTCACTGTGTTAATATTGTATCATGCATGTCATGTATTTATTTTACGATTGTTTCAAGCATCAGAATACAATTAGTAAGGTGAAGCATTAGAATTCTATACATATTAGTTAAAAATGTCAGTTATAATCCATTTTCATGGGTAGAAATTAATATAATAGAAGATAACCTACAAATTATTACTGTTCAAAATAAATTATCATTTGTGCTTCGTAGGAAACAGCACAATAATGATATGGTTAATAGTTGTGGAACATATTACGCATAACTTAGAAACTATTTAGAACGTATTGGATCCTTTTTAGGAATGCAACAGTATCTATATCACTTAACATGTCATAATTAGGTTGATGATATTTCAGCGAATTATTTACTGATTACTGGGATGTATTGATGAGACTGTTTCAGTTATGATCTGTAACATCTTAATACAGGAGAGCACAACTTAAACGGAAATTGTATTGAAAGAAATTATTGATCTTCATTTATTACTGCATGAAAGTTATTCATAAAACACAAAATATTACTTGATAAATTCAACTCGGTGTCTGAAAAGGCAAAGTAATTTCCTGGTCACAGGGCTGCATGATCAGCAGAGTGACCTTCGGTTCATGGGGAACCGGTTTTGAATGCCGGCTGGGTCCGATATTTTAGCCGTGTCAGGTTAGTTTCTCTGGCTCGGTGAATGGGTCTTTGTGTTTATATTAATAAGTGCGTCTTCATATACACATAATAAACCACACTGCCAATTGCAAAAGAAACACGTAAACATCCCTCCACACATAGGGTTGGGGATACCAAGGCAGTGAAAGTAGGAAACCCTACAACTGCAACAGAGATGGTACCCGGTATCTCACCAGAGAGTAACAAAAGCGGCAGAGAAACACAAAGAAGCACAACCTTCCATCTCCCCAACTACTGGTATTCTAGAATACTGGGGTGTAATTTAGAAGTGAAGTAGATTCGAAGGAAAGTAGTAGTTTTAGGTGATTGTTGATAGCGTGATCCTAATGACTAGACCTCCATTTCTATGTGGAATCCGAACTACAAGGACGTCAATTTAATTTCACAAAGTCGATTTCTTTTTTTTGGGAGGTGGGGGGGGGCAGGGGGTAGAATTGTGGCTGCTTTGTTGAGGAGCCAGCCACTTCGCGATCATTCTCCGGGAGAATCAACGTCGCTGTTTTATCAAGTTTCTCGTGCTAAATTTCAGGACAATGTGGGGACACACAGTGCGGTTTTCTTTCCCAGTAGGTCATCAGTAGGGGCCCGGATTTTAAAAATGCATATGCGCATATGCAAATGCATATTCTGAAGGCTTGTGCATATTTTAAACGTTAGTTTTTATTTATTTCGTATGGCATGAGGATACATTGTTACAGTTTGGTTATTAACTATATTTATACATTTGAGCTCATCAATATCTGCATTGCTGCTAAAGCTGAATGTCCAGTTTTGTTAGCCAACTCACAGCTTCATCACTGGCCTCGTGGATATCCTTTATTGTCCCACTGAATTTTCGGAGTGGGCACTCTGTGACGATATGTTGAACGGTCTGAGGCACATCAGAGCAGTCGCAATAAGGATCGCTGGTAATCTTCCACTTGTGTTTCCAGAAGTTGCATCTGCCATGTTGAGTTCTGATCCGATTAAGTGATGACCAGATTTTTCTGGGTAAGTTGAAACCAGGAGGTTGCATAACTGGATCCGAAATTAGACCTAATCTGTCAGGGTTTGAAGCTGCCCACCCATAGCGCCAGGCAGTGTTAGTATGAAATTCATCTTGGACTAGCCTCTTTCCTAGTAACCAAGAAGGTTTCCTAGATTTCAGCCTGAGATCTTCACGTAGGCAGTCTTGATGTATTGGTAGAAGAGGATTGTCACAACATTTAACCCATTCTTTCTTCAGTGCCATTTGTCTTCGGAGATGAGGAGGTGGAATATTTGAAAGAACTGGTAACCACTCCAAAGGTGTGGATTGGATGGTTCCTGATATAGCCCTCATTGTATCGTTTAACTGAGTGTCTATCTTCTTTGTATGGGCACTGTTGAGCCATACTGGGCAGCAGTATTCGGCTACTGGGTATACTAACGCAAGTGCTGTAGTTCGGAGGGTGGATGCAGATGGGCCCCAGCTTGTTCCTGTGAGTTTGTGCAGGATGTTATTGCGGGTTTTGATCTTGGCAGATGTTTTGCGTATGATCGATTATCTACGATTTCTGAAGGAAATGAAAAATCTGATGAACTTTATATATTATACATCCCTCGGCAACACGAGAAGTCTTCCCTGAGCGGTGAAAGTGATTTCAGTGTCGCAATACAAGCAGGTAGACAGATAATGACCCTTTTCATAACATCAGTTTTTGTTTTAATTTTTACAATTTGCTTTACGTGGAATCAGAGATAAGGCTCTTTGTAGATGATGTTATTCTGTACAGAGTAATAAATAAATTACAAGATTGTGAGCGGGTGCAGGATGACCTCGATAGTGTTGTGAGATGGACGGTGGACAATGGTATGATGATAAACGGGCTTAAAAGTCAGGTTGTGAGTTTCACAAATAGGAAGAGTCATCTCAGTTTTAATTACTGCGTTGATGGGGTGAAAGTTCCTCTTATCAATCAATACTGATCTGCATTTAGGGCAGTCGCCCAGGTGGCAGATTCCCTATCTGTTGCTTTCCTAGCCTTTTCCGAAATGATTTCAAAGAAATTGGAAATTTATTGAACATCTCCCTTGGTAAGTTATGCCAATCCCTAACTCCCCTTCCTATAAATGAATATTTGCCCCAGTTTGTCCTCTTGAATTCCAACTTTATCTTCATATTGTGATCTTTCCTACTTTTAGTAACGCCTTTCAAACTTGTTCGTCTACTAATGTCATTCCACGCCATCTCTCCGCTGACAGCTCGGAACATACCACTTAGTCGAGCAGCTCTTCTTCTTTCTCTCAATTCTTCCCAACCCAAACATTGCAACATTTTTGTAACGCTACTCTTTTGTCGGAAATCACTCAGAACAAATCGAGCTGCTTTTCTTTGGATTTTTTCCTGTTCTTGAATCAGGTAATCCCATACACTGGAACCATACTCTAGTTGGGGTCTTACCAGAGACTTATATGCCCTCTCCTTTACATCCTTACTACAACCCCTAAACACCGTCATAACCATGTGCAGAGATCGGTACCCTTTATTTACACTCCCATTTATGTGATTACCCCAATGGAGATCTTTCCTTATATTAACACCTAGATACTTACAATGATCCCCAAAAGGAACTTTCACCCCATCAACGCAGTAATTAAAACTCAGAGGACTTTTCCTATTTGTGAAACTCACAACCTGACTTTTAACCCCGTTTATCAACATACCATTGCCTGCTGTCCATCTCACAACATTTTCGAGATCACGTTGCAGTTGCTCACAATCTTGTAACTTATTTATCACTCTATAGAGAATAACATCATCCGCAAAAAGCCTTACCTCCGATTCCACTCCTTTACTCATATCATTTATATATATAAGAAAACATAAAGGTCCGATAACACTGCCCTGAGGAACTCCCCTCTCAACTATTACAGGGTCAGACAAAACTTCACCTACTCTAATTCTCTGAGATCTATTTTCTAGAAATATAGCAACCCATTCAGTCACTCTTTTGTCTAGTCCAATTGCACTCATTTTTGCCAGTAGTCTCCCATGATCCACCCTATCAAATGCTTTAGACAGGTCAATCGCGATACAGTCCATTTGACCTCCAGAATCCAAGATATCTGCTATATCTTGCTGGAATCCTACAAGTTGAGCTTCAGTGGAATAATCTTTCCTAAAACCGAATTGCCTTCTATCGAACCAGTTATTAATTTCACAAACATGTCTAATATAATCAGAAAGAATGCCTTCCCAAAGCTTACATACAATGCATGTCAAACTTACTGGCCTGTAATTTTCAGCTTTATGTCTATCACCCTTTCGTTTATACACAGGGGCTACTATAGCAACTCTCCATTCATCTGGTATAGCTCCTCCGACCAAACAATAATCAAATAAGTACTTCAGATATGGTACTATATCCCAACCCATTGTCTTTAGTATATCCCCAGAAATCTGATCAATTCCAGCCGCTTTTCTAGTTTTCAACTTTTGTATCTTATTGTAAATGTCATTGTTATCATATGTAAATTTTATTACTTCTTTGGCCTTAGTCTCCTCCTCTATCTCGACATTATCCTTGAAACCAACAATCTTTACATACTGCTGACTGAATACTTCTGCCTTTTGAAGATCTTCACATACACACTCCCCTTGTTCATTAATTATTCCTGGAATGTCCTTCTTGGAACCTGTTTCTGCCTTAAAATACCTATACATACCCTTCCATTTTTCACTAAAATTTGTATGACTGCCAATTATGCTTGCCATCATGTTATCCTTAGCTGCCTTCTTTGCTAGATTCAATTTTCTAGTAAGTTCCTTCAATTTCTCCTTACTTCCACAGCCATTTCTAACTCTATTTCTTTCCAGTCTGCACCTCCTTCTTAGTCTCTTTATTTCTCTATTATAATAAGGTGGGTCTTTACCATTCCTTACCCTTAAAGGTACAAACCTGTTTTCGCATTCCTCAACGATTTCTTTAAACCCATCCCAGAGTCTGTTTACATTTTTATTTACCGTTTTCCACCGATCATAGTTACTTTTTAGAAACTGCCTAATGCCTGCTTTATCAGCCATATGGTACTGCCTAACAGTCCTACTTTTAAGACCTTCCTTTCTATCACATTTATTTTTAACTACCACAAAAACAGCTTCATGATCACTAATACTAATACCATCTATTACTTCAGTTTCCCTATAGAACTCATCTGGTTTTATCAGCACCATATCCAGGATATTTTTCCCTCTGGTTGGTTCCATCACTTTCTGAATCAGCTGTCCTTCCCATATTAACTTATTTGCCATTTGTTGGTCATGCTTCCTGTCGTTCGCATTTCCTTCCCAATTGACATCTGGCAAATTCAGATCTCCCGCTACAATCACATTTCTTTCCATGTCGTTTCCCACATAGCTGACTATCCTATCAAATAATTCCGAATCCGCGTCAGTGCTACCCTTTCCCGATCTGTACACTCCAAATATATCAAGTTCCCTATTATCTTTAGAAATGAGCCTTACACCTAGAATTTCATGTGTCTCATCTTTAACTTTTTCGTAGCTTATAAGTTCTTCTTTCACCAGAATGAACACTCCCCCTCCCACCATTCCTATCCTATCTCTACGATACACACTCCAGTGCCGTGAGAAAATTTCTGCATTCATTATATCATTTCTCAGCCATGATTCAACTCCTATTACAATATCTGGTAAATATATATCTATTAAATTACTTAATTCTATTCCTTTCTTTACAATACTTCTACAGTTCAACACTAACAATTTTATGTCATCCCTACTTGATTTCCAGTTCCCTGTTCCCTTATCACCGCTCCCTAGGCCATCCTGTTTCCCTGAATGTACCTCCCTATTACCCTTCCAAACAAATTTCCTAACTTATATGTACCACTGCGGTTTAAATGAAGGCCATCTGAGCGCAGATCCCTATCTCCTACCCACCCATTAGGATCTAGAAATTTCACTCCCAGTTTCCCACATACCCACTCCATAGTCTCATTTAAATCCCCAATCACCCTCCAGTCAGTATCCCTCCTACACAGTATTCCACTAATAACAATCTCCGCTTTCTTAAACTTAGGGATCATTGTAAGTACCTAGGTGTTAATATAAGAAAAGACCTTCATTGGGGTAATCACATAAATATGATTGTTAATATAGGGTACAGATCTCTGCATATGATTATGAGGGTATTTAGGGGTTGTAGTAAGGATGTAAAGGAGAGGGCATATAAGTCTCTGGTAAGACCCCAACTAATGGTTTCAGTGTATGGCACCCTCACCAGGATTACTTGATTCAAGAACAGGAGAAAATCCAAAGAAAAGCAGTTCGATTTGTTCTGGGTGATTTCCGACAAAAGAGTAGCGTTACAAAAATGTTGCAAAGTTTGGGGTGGGAAAATTTGGGAGAAAGGAGACGAGCTGCTCGATTCAATTGTATGTTCTTAGCTGTCAGAGGAGAGATGGCGTGGGAGGACATCAGTTGACGAATAAGATTGAGTGGTGTCTTTAAAAGTAGGAAAGATCACAATATGAAGATAAAGTTGGAATTCAAGAGGACAAATTGGGGCAAATACTCGTTTATAGGAAGGGGAGTTAGGGATTGGAATAACTTACCAAGGGAAATGTTCAATAATTATCCAATTTCTTTGCGATCATTTAAGAAAAGGCTAGGGAAACAACAGATAGGGAATCTGCCACCTGGGCGACTGCCCTAAATGCAGATCAATAGTGATTGATTGATTAATTGATTGATTGATTGATTGATTGATTGATTGATTGATTGATTGATTGATTGATTGGTTGATTGTCGCACCGATACAGATAGGTCTTATAGCGGCGACGGGGTAGGGAAGTCCTAGGAGTGGGAAGGAATTGGCCCTAGCCTTAATTAAAATGCAGCCCCAGCATTTGTCTGGTGTGAAAATAGGAAACCACGGAAAACCATCCTCAGGCTGCCGACAGTGGGGATCGAACGCACTATCTCCCGATTACTGGATACAGGACGCACTTTAAACGACTGCAGCTATCAAGCTCGGTGCCTCAGGTTTCCCTTCACCGGAACCTGTTCTCACAAGATGGGGAACTTACTTATCCGCAGTATCGTTCTTCCAGGAGAACTTTAATCAAGTGAAAGATGTAGTTAGAAGTATTGATGATAGTCACACTGCGTGTGTTCGTGAAGCAAAGTGCGCATTTGAGTCTAAAACTGTATATTATAAAATATCCGTGTCATCCATGTACATTATTCGTCTTTTTTGAAGGAAACTCAGTGCGGTGTTGGACTCAAACCCACTACTGAAGAAGATTCAATCCATAAGCAACTACATAAGTGGAATCAGGCAGTCTTTGCCAGAATACTTTTTCTGAACAGTCAGTGACAGTGAACAAGTACTGCCCGGTTACGTCCGTCGACGTTGAACGATCATTTTCAGCGTATAAATTAATTCTGTCCGACAACAAAAGGTCAATGACTCCTGAAAACATTGAAAAACTGTTGAGAACCTACTGCCATGCATCATTTTGCAAGGAATGAAGATATTTATCAATTTAACACTGAGTTAATATTAAATAATTCGTTTGGTAAGAATATTTTTTCATTTTCAGTGCATATTTTCTTGCATATTTTCAACTTTTTAGTGCATAAGTGCATGCATATTTTTGGAGTTTTTAGTGCATATGAATTTGGGCCCTAGTCATCAGACAGAATTCATCTGAAGTAGGTAGGTGTTTCCATTGACCATGATGGTTTTAAGCCCGTCGTCTGATGCGACAACAAACAGTGAGAACCCTGAACAAGTTAACTGACAGGTAGCTACAAAAATCATGTACGTATGTGATACAAAGTGAGATACTTATACTAATCCTTCATTCAGTTGATTGTCCGGCAGCACGTGCTGGCCTCTGATCCCAGCAGCTTCGGGTTCGATTTCCGGCCCGGTCGGGGATTTTAACCTTAATTGGTTGATTCCGATGGCTTAATCGATTCTTCAACATTAGAATTCATACAGTTAGGGACCCAGCCTCACTGAGGCGCAGGTCGCCTATAAGAGTCAACTCGAAAGATCTGCACCAGGCCACACGCTATTATATTCTCAGTTGTTTAATGAAAAGGGTAGAGGAGTAATACATTGCATAAGTAAACGAAATATCAGTACATTCAAGGCACAATTTAGCAGTCCCTTGAAATACATAAGCGCCCGTACTGAGGATTGTTCCTTTAGCAGACTAAATTCTAAGGAATTATAATAATAGTGGAAGTACTTACTAAGTAAAATAAAAATAATTTTATATATTATTATTATTATTATTATTATTATTATTATTATTATTACAGCCGTATTCAGCCCTTGTAAGGACGACCCTCCTGTAACAGTGGGTGGCGTCTGCCGTGTTCGAGGAACTGCTTATTATTGAGGTGGTGAGTAGTGTTATGCATGGGGTGGAATTATAGGGAGATTAGCCCTACAAATATACAGTCCCCGAACCAATTAATATCCCACGACCCGGCTGGGAATCTAACTTGGAAGGCCTAGGCACTTACCTCTCACCATAGAGACGGAAACACTAATAATAGCGAAAACAAAGATCGAGGGTTGAAAGCAGGTAGAATTTGCCGTATTTTTGTAGAGTAGAATAAGATCTATTCCGCTCTCCATTAAATAAGATATCGGTACATTGGGTGTTTACCCCCAAAATTAATTAAAACATAGCTACAAAGCGACCAAGAGAGTTCCTATTTTCTGCCATCTTGTAGAATAACGAGAAACGTCCAAATTGACACATAGGCAGATAAAATTATTATTTTGAAACGAGAAGCGTACTAGGCAACCATGTCCCTCCTTAACTCTAATCAGAAGCAAAGTCCTGATTCTTAGAACAAGGAAATTACAGACAAAAGAAATTGAAGTATCACGAAGGGCGCGGTAATGAAAAACTTTTAAATCCAAGCAAACCTTAATACGCCCGAGGATGGAAGGGAGAAATAGATTGAGAGGTCAGATAGAAACCAAGTAACTAGAAACATTGCCAGACGAGCCACAAGCTGTTAAGCCTAAGCTGAGAGGACCTGGAGGTTACCCAAGGGGATGGTTACCTTGGATATAGTCTACCACCCCCACCAATACAGGGAAGGCTAAAGTAATTTCTCTCTTTTTTTTTTTTTTTTTGCTAGTGGCTTTACGTCGCACTGACACAGATAGGTCTTATGGCGACGATGGGATAGGAAAGACCTAGGAGTTGGAAGGAAGCGGCCGTGGCCTTAATTAAGGTACAACCCCAGCATTTCCCCGGTGTGAAAATGGGAAACCACGGAAAACCATCTTCAGGGCTGCCGACAGTGGGATTCGAACCCACTATCTCCCGGATGCAAGCTCACAGCCACGTGCCTCTAACCGCACGGCCAACTTGCCCGGTTAAAGTATTATTATTATTATTATTATTATTATTATTATTATTATTATTATTATTATTATTATTATTACATAACGTCTCTTTAACTACTGTCATTCTTGCGAGTCGCCAAAGTGCCCAAAATTTGTTCTGCATTGGGGTTCCTTACCGTACGAGTAAAAGTCAGTGCGGTCTGGCTCATGAAGGAGCTAATAGTCCAGTAGAAGTCAATTAGCAACCCGTTTCCCTCCTTACAAATTGGGATTATAGTTATTTCTGCAGTATAATATCTTAGAACTTGCAAATAGGATCATAGAGTATGAAAATGAGCCTTTCCGAGACTAATGCGATGTTAGTAGGTAAGAAATTGAAGAGAACTGAATGTCAGGTTGGGAATACAAAGCTGGAACCGGTAGATCATTTCAAGTATTTAGGATGTGTATTCTAGTATAGTAAGTGAGATTGAATCAAGGTGCAGTAAAGCTAATGCAGTAACCTAGCAGTTGCGATCAACAGTGTTATGTAAGGAAGAAGTCAGCTTCCGGACGAAACAATATTTACATCAATTTTCAGACCAAATTTGCTTTACGGGCGTGGACGCTGGGTGGACTCTAAACATCTTATTCATAAGTTAGAAGTAACAAAGATGAAAGTAGCGAGAATGATCGCTGGTAAAACATATGGGAACAATGGCAGGAGGGTATTTCGAATGACGAGATAAAAGTTAAGTTAGGAATGAACTCGACTGATGAAGCCGTACGCATTAACCGGCTTCGGTGGTGGGGTCATGTGAGGCAAATGGAGGAGGGTAGGTTACCTAGGAAAATAATGGATTCGGTTATGGAAGGTAAGAGAAGCAGAGGGAAACCGAGAAGACGATGGTTAGACTCACTAACGATTTAAAGATAAGAGGTATAGAACTAAATGAGGCCACAGAGCCAGTCATAAATAGAGGATTGTGGTGGCTGAACGCTGAAATGCATAACTGTCTAAAGTGAAGATGTAAATATGTATGAATTACTTTCTTCTGGCCATCAGAGTTGTTCATGGATACGTTAAACAGGATTTCCAAGCAGCGTATAACCTCCTAGTTCCAGAACGTCTTTATTAATATTGTCAGGGCCTTTCGGCTTATTTCCTTTATTTCTTTCCTGGACATCCATTGGAGGAAGGATACATGTGTATTACCGTTAATTTCTATCGCCAAGTGGTGTCATACCAAGCATTTAATTAATTAACTCTTACTAGATTATCACTAATTACGCTACGTCACCTTCTCTAGACATCAGCACTGACACACCAAGGGGTTTCTTTTCTTCTCTTAACATAATTATGTAGATTTGACCATCCTATTACCCTGGAAGAAAGGATACCTTTCCTGTATTTATGAGCAAACTGTATTCTTGGAAGCGAGTTTTTGGCAATTTGTGGAAACTCTTCCCATGCTTGTTACTGTATTGCCTTTAGTTGCACGCTTTCCACACTTTTATTTTATGGCTCTTAATTTTCCAGTTTGAGTACTCCAGATCTAGGTTATTCTTTAGTAATTTATGTCACAAACTGTTCAATAGCCCAGTTCGAACTATTTATTAAGTTATTCCCTATCGCATTTACTGTATGTATCCCTTCTGATGCCGAAGTAGGTAATATTTGTCGTTAAAAGTGTAGAAATTTGACCTAACTTCATTGCGTGGCCATCTGAAATATATATAGATATGGAGGAAATTTACTTCCCATTACTGAAAATTGGAAACAAGTTGAGCACCATGTGAATTATTTATGTGTATATTAAACTGTAGTAGATTAGTTGGACTTGCAGGTCTCTCTCGCAGGTATGATTTGAGGAGTAAATAGAAAATGGGGTGGGCAATATGTCTCTAGCATTAGTGATCGAGTTGGCACAAAATCCCTGGCACGTGTAACATACGGTAGTTCCCATACCAGGGCGGTTAATAAACAGTTGAAGGGAAGTTAAAATTACATTGCGGCATTGCATACTACAGTGCGATTAGACAAGATTTGATGTTATTCATTTTGTGTTCAAGAAACTAAAATGCTCCAGAGAAACATACGTACGTCTTCATTATAAACAGTCGTGCCTTTTCAACGTTCAGTCTCAAGCCTCTCTGAATTTACTATCTTCTTCTTCTTCATGTGCCATGTCCTCACAGGACGTTGGCGATCAGTAGCATGATCTGTTGTTTGTTCACAGCTGTTCTGAACAGAGTAAGCTTTGTCACCCCAAACCACTGGCTCAAGTTGCCGAGCCATGATGTCCTACTTCTCCCAGGACCACGTTTTCCATTAATTTTCCCTTGGAGTATTACTTGCAGAAGGTGGTATTTACAGTTCCGCATCATATGACCAAAGTATTCTAGCTTCCTTCTCTTGATGGTAGTGAGAATTTCTGGTTATTTGTTCGTACGGTGCAAAACGTCTATATTGGTCATTTCAGCTGCCCAAGGTATCTTCAGCATCCTTCGGTACAGCTCCACAATCCACTATTTGCAACTATTTATGTGGCTCCGTTTAGTTCTGCATCTCTTTAAATCATCAAACACTGGGTACAGCCATCGTTGTTTTCGTTTCCATCTGCTTCTCTTACCCTCCTTTGCCTCTATTTCCTCATTTCGATTACCCTCATGTGATTGTTTCCACTAGTTTTTACCATAAATTATCTTCGTTACCTTCATGTCTGTTACTTCCAATTTATGAGTAAGATATCCTGAGTCCATTCAGTTTTCACTAGGAATGTCAGTCTGACATTTTGTCCTTATAGAACATCGTTGTTCGAAAGTATAAGTTCACTGCATTAGCTTAGGTACTCACTTACTATTCAACCTTCCCTTTACAATAATTTATGATTGAATTCGCTGCAACAAACAAAAGTAACAGCACGAGGTTACGTCCTGTGATGTACATGATATTGCATATTGGTCACAAGATCTACAAGTAACACTGTTGATGCAATTAGTTCCATCTTTAGATTGCCTTAGCAACTACTTCTTCCAGTTTACTGTCTTAAAATCCTTTAAAAATACATTGGAATTTGTATATGGAACCTCATAAACTTAATAGCCCATATTTGTTAATTTTCACTCTCAGACATCTTTCAGTTTATAGTAATAAATTATGAGTTAGTTCAGTTGAAAAAATCTTCGTAGGGAGATAAAGGCCAGATCTCCCCTTTTCAAAGGTAAGCAAAAGTATTTCAAAATTCAATTTAGGAATGACACTCGTGTACTTTTCTTAAGCTTTGTGAGTTTTTCCGCCTACAAGTATAGAAATTAGGAGCCCCAATCTTCAAGACAATCAAATTATCAACAAGCTACTATTATTTTGTAGTTTGTTGGCATCAGATCAAATAGTACTTACGAAACGCTGCTCCGAACTACTCTACAAATCCTCAGATCCCTCCAAACAGGGCCCAGTATTGGGAGACCTGTTTTTCCTGTCTCCAAAGGTCAAAGGGTAAGTGGTAGAGGAGTAACATTTCGTTCCTCGGTCCAGCTGACCTGGCTGGTAGTTCCTTGAAAACGCCCCTTGCGAGGGTTGCGGTGAAGTCCTCAATGATTGATTCGACCGAGGAGTCTTTCAGAAGGGATCAGTTGGAAAATGACGGAATTAGTTCTTTCTAGAGTTAGTTTAAGGAGATAATCACTGATTGGTACTGAAGCTTTATCTGACCCTGTAATAATTAAGAGGTGAATTCCTGAAGGCAGTATTAATGGACCTTTATGTTTTCTTATATATATAAATGATATATGTAAAGGAGTGGAATCGGAGGTAAGGCTTTTTTCGGATGATGTTATTCTCTATAGAGTGATAAATAAGTTACAAGATTGTGAGCAACTGCAACGTGTCCTCGAAAATGTTGTGAGATGGACAGCAGGCAGTGGTATGTTGATAAACGGGGTTAAAACTCAGGTTGTGAGTTTCACAAATAGGAAAAGTCCTCTCAGTTTTTATTACTGCGTTGATGGGGTGAAGGTTCCTTTTGGGGGTCATTGTAGGTATCTGGGTGTTAATATACGGAAAGATCTTCATTGGGGTAATAACATAAATGGGATTGTAAACAAAGGGTACAGATCTCTGCACAAGGTTAAGAGGGTGTTTAGGGGTTGTAGTAAGGATGTAAAGGAGAGGGCATATAAGTCTCTGGTAAGACCCCAACTAGAGTATGGTTCCAGTGTATGGGACCCTCACCAGGATTACCTGATTCAAGAACTGGAAAACCGGGAGATAGTAGGTTCGAATCCCACTATCGGCAGCCCTGAAAATGGTTTTCCGTGGTTTCCCATTTTCACACCAGGCAAATGCTGGGGCTGTACCTTAATTAAGGCCACGGCCGCTTCCTTCCAACTCCTAGGCCTCTCCTAACCCATCGTCGCCATAAGACCTATCTGTGTCGGTGCGACGCAAAGCCCATAGCAAAAAAAAAAAAAGAAAAGAACTGGAAAAAATCCAAAGAAAAGCAGCTGGATTTGTTCTGGGTGATTTCCGACAAAAGAGTAGCGTTACAAAAATGTTGCAAAGTTTGGGTTGGGAAGAATTGAGAGAAAGAAGAAGAGCTGCTCGACTAAGTGGTATGTTCCGAGCTGTCAGCGGAGAGATGGCGTGGAATGACATTAGTAGACGAATAAGTTTGAGTGGCGTTTATAAAAGTAGGAAAGATCAAAATATTGAACCCGAGTGACTTAGGCCCATAGTCAATCATGATTTGATCGGTAAAATAATATGGTACATTTATTGAAATACAGAAGGGACGTTGAAAATATTTCGTTTATGTAATGTCGAAATCAGAGCGAAGGAAGGACGACAGACTGGAGCCTGACGGATTAGCTCAACACGACAACTTTTAGCTACTTCACAGCAGGGAATATCATTAGTTGGCGTACAAGGAAATACAGAGTCCACAAATAAGTCTGGGTCAGAAAGAGGAAGGGGGAGAGTCATACAAAGGAAACTCACCATATGAGTAATACCTTGGGATATTTTCGGCAGGACGGAAAGTCCGTGACCTCATGGAAAATTACAGCGGCTGAGTGTACGTTCGCTAGCCTAAGTTCGAGCAGGTGGAGATTTAAATCACGTGACCGCTTGCCGGCCAATAGTAAAAATTTGATGGGAGGCTCAGTGATACCATCTTAAGGAATGAGGGATGAGATATTTTCGTAACTACAAAAGTATTCAGTAATAAATTATTATGAGTACGCGGATGGATATACTGGATTTATTGGAGGTCACGCATGGAAAAATAATCAATACTTATTGGCAAATTAAATAAATTGAAGGCTGGATTTCTTGGAAACCGGACAGCTTGAATCTCATTGGCTGAAAGAAGACCACGTTGTCAGGGACGCTTACAAAGGCGCGAAATGTGAGGAGCGAAATCCACCCATATCTCCTAAATCTGTGATCACTAGGAGTTCATATTTTATCCAGCAGATATGCTAGCGGAATGGATTGATTTGATGTAAATTTTAACTTCCAATTCGGAGTGCAAGTACCGATATTAAAAATCCACCCCCTCCCTAAGGGGTATGACGTCAACGAATCCGCGGGAAAAAGGCTTCATCCATATATACGGGGCAAGGGATCCTCGCCAGCACACTTGTAGTGAACACTCGAAGCTGAATTGACGGTCGCCAGCACACGTGAATTGAATATCGGGAGCTGAACTGTTGGTCGCCGGTAACTTAGAATTCTACGGACGTACAGTCATTTAATGGCGCGAGCATCCGCCAGTGTTTGTAAAATGTGATCGCGCTCAAGCAACTGGAATTAGAAATAGTTAACGTAGGACAGTGTTTGTCATTTGTGAATATCAGTGATGTAAAGTAATTACCCTGCAAGAGAGTAGTATAAATTATATTACCATAAGTACGTGCATAACAGACTGTGTGGCGAACAGTACTTTAAGGAAGTAGTAGCCTGTACTTAGCTATACCGAACCGATATTATGAACACGTCAAGAATGCCGTATAAATCGGGCGTATCGCGACGGGCGTAATAGTTGACACCTCGTCGTACGTGTCCAGGTCCATTGTGCGGTAGGTGGACGAAGATTAAATAGTGTAAATATATTAAATTCTTGGGTCTAGGATAGAAAATTTGTTGTATCCAATTTAAAGTATACAGTGTTAACGTTGTAAATGGTGAAGGTATGTGGTAATTAAGATACGAGTGTAAAATGATAATGTGCCAGGAAATCTTTTGTGAAACTACGCCATCAAGAATGGAGGAGTAAAACGCAGAGAGGGGCCGGATGGAGCCTCTCGTCTGCAAAGCTGCAATGGAATACCGATAACTAAGATGAGTACTAAACTGTAAATAATATTTGGGAAATGTTATCGTGATGGGAAAAATGGGAATAATTTTGATTATACTTGGTTACCTTCTGTAACAAGATGGGTCGCTTAACGACCCCATCCTAAATTTGTAGCACGGACAGTAGTAAATCATAATAATGTAAATAATCGGGTCTTTTATGTATTCAGTTGGTTGGAGATGTAAATTTGTATATATAGTGTAGTACGTTAAGTCATGCATGCATTCATATTTCTTTGTAGTCAATAATTTTCTTTACATTTGAATTTGATTATGCTAGTTAAATAAGACCCGATATGTGCTTTTATGTTTTGTCATTTTAACGAGCCATTTAATGACATGGAAGGAAAATCCAGCTTCGCCATACCAAGTGTGTTTTGTTGTAATTAATATGGTCATATTTTCAAAGTGAAGTTGTTAAATTTGTGAGATGCGATTAATATAATAATTTCCAAGTAAATCATATCGGGAGTGATTAGTGCCAGAATAAATCGAGTTTGTGAAAGGGGTTATGCGTTAAACATATTAGGAGTGGACTACCGTATTACAGGCGAAATTATTTTTTTTATAATAATAATAATAAGTAAATAATATAACTATTTTTTTAAGAAGATATCTTTTTTAATATGATTTGGAGATAATAATAATTCATGTGATCAAGTGTTGAGTTTATCGGGAATCATTTAATGACGGAATGTCGTTTTTAAATCGGAATTAAAGTGCGTGATAATTTAATTTGGTCAATTAATAATATTGAAATGTAGATCGGTGCTAATAATCCGTACATGTTAATGAACGTGTGGTTTAAATTACGGTCCAATATATTTTTACGTATAAATGTCGCGTTTTGAAGTTGCGATTTATTAGCCGGAACATGTAGTGCTAATATTACGAGACCATGATTGTCAAAATTTGGTAAATATAATTTCAAAATGTTACGATTATTTGTGGAGAATGAACTAAAGCGTAGATCAAAATGAGATAGAAAATGTGAAAGAATCTGCAGTCAGATAATAAAAGGTCGTACGATGTCAGAAATGAATAAATAAGTCAGTTGATAATTCTGTGAGAAATAAATGAATCGAGGAATATTGAGATATAGAGGAGAATAAATTCCGTACGAGAGACACTTAGGATATTGATATGAGTGTAAAATGTACGGGCAGTGTCACAGAGAAATACTGAGTTACAGAGCGGGGAGAATTCGAACCCGTGACAGCATGTACGAAATAAATAGACTGCACAGCTATTTCGTTGAGATACAACGGATCTAAGGATAATGAGAGTTCAGATTCCACATAAATGGTCGTATATTGTATTCATTGTAATGACGAGCGAGGACAATCATGATGTCGTGATAATAATAATAATAATAATAAATATTGCAGATAAAGGATTGGACCGCCTTAATTAATTGAGCGTTGATAAAGATGTTAAACGGGAATCTAAATGATAATATGCAACCGATAATAATAATAATAATAATAATAATAATGTAAGGAAGATGTTAAATCATCGCGATCAGAGTAATAATAATTGTACCGGGCGAGTTGGCCGTGCGCGTAGAGGCGCGCGGCTGTGAGCTTGCATCCGGGAGATAGTAGGTTCGAATCCCACTATCGGCAGCCCTGAAGATGGTTTTCCGTGGTTTCCCATTTTCACACCAGGCAAATGCTGGGGCTGTACCTTAATTAAGGCCACGGCCGCTTCCTTCCAACTCCTAGCCCTTTCCCATCCCATCGTCGCCATAAGACCTATCTGTGTCGGTGCGACGTAAAGCCCCTAGCAAAAAAAAAAAATAATAATAATAATTGTCATAATAATAACGGTAATGATGTCGTTGGTTGATCAGTGAAATATTTGTAATTGCGACCGATATCTTAATATATATTTTGGCGGAAGTGACCGGTCCATTAATAATAATAACCTCTTAAGTGACGTGAAAAATAATAATAATATCTTGAGTCACCTATTCATTAATAATAATAATAACCATGAGAGGGATATAATAATAATAATAACAGTTAAACCATTGGTGTTTGCATCCCGCATAATAATGATGATATTAATCAAACGTGACAGTGCCAGGAACCGTTGAATAATAATAATAATAATAATAATAATAATAATAATAATAATAATAATAATAATAATAATAATAATAATAATAATAATAATAATAATAATAATAATAATAATAATAATAATAATAATTTCAAGGATGATAATTTCGTGGATTAAATTGTTTGGTGACAACATCCCTCTATTCGTATGTTTGAATAATGAGAATGATAATATTAGAATCATTTTGGTACCTCTTTATTGTACGGTTTCCATACGGGACGATGTTACAGTAACAACTTGGCGTGTTTGTTTACGTCGCTCGCGATGCGAGGGGGGTCACTGGCACGGTATTTCCCACCGCTTCTCGTTATCTCATCTGTGGCAGTAGTCTACTGAGGCGAACTGGTGACAATTCAGATCACATGTAAATAAAATGTAAATGCTAATTCATTGGTATGGCATCAGCTGGATATCGTAAGATAGGAACTGTCCGTGGAATCCAGTTTTCGCACTTCACGAGAAACATTACCCAGTCCGAGTACCGGTCTCGGAAAAATGTATATAGCCGGAGTACGTCATCTTAGTTAAATCGGGAAGCCGACCGTAACATGGGTTATGCTCGGGCTCCCGATAGAAGGAAGCTATATCCTTGAGTGACGGTTCGATTCAACTGGAATCGATCCGTAAATTATACCTCCAAAATGTCATTTTATTTCAGAAGCAACGCAGCAAGATATTGATACCACTTGCGGTATGGCAAGTGATTTATATATGTAACATGTGTGTAAATTCAAATATTGTTGCCACGTGTATCAAAGTTTTATACGTCAAATGGCGTAATAAACCGCTCCTTCTGGCAAATTATTTCAAAGGAAACCACTCTCATAATCTTTTTATTGTAGTTAGATAATGCCCTTTTTAAAGTAATAGTCACTTCCTAGTCCTATCATGGAGTCCTTAAATTCAAGTTACAATCGAGCCTTCCCTATTTTAATTTTAAGTTGCTCCGTTCATCCCCGTGTTCTATTATGCCGTTATATTTATATTTGATGATTTAAATAATGAACCGACACCCCTGAGATAAATGCTAGTCTGGGACTCGGGAGGTGGACGTGTGCAATATGAAGATAAAGTTGGAATTCAAGAGGACAAACTGGGGCAAATATTCATTTATAGGGAGGTGTGTTAGGGATTGGAATAACTTACCAAGGGAGACGTTCAATAAATTTCCAATTTCTTTGAAATCATTTTGGAAAAGGCTAGGAAAGCAACAGATAGGGAATCTGCCACCTGGGCGACTGCCCTAATGCAGATCACTATTCATTCATTCATCGACAGCAGATGTAGTTGGAGAGAACCAACAGTCATAATGGCAGGCAAAGGTTAATAGCTCTTTAATAGACTGGCTTGTTGAGTTGTTTTCACACATCAGCTGTCCATGTCAAGAGCGGTCGAATACTGTATATTATATGGAGGAATGCAACGGAATATCACTTCTATTACTTTTCCCAGGAAAGCACTTGGATACATTAAATATGAAACGTTCTGCAGGTTCCACTAGGATCTCCGGAAGGAAGTTAATGGAGCCATACTAAATAACAACATGCTTAAAGAAAACATAAACATTTATTTATATTGATATCTTCACGGCGCATACGGTTTTCCTGCCAAAGAAAACAAAGAGAAATTCTATAGTATTCGTGAGGAGACTTTTCTCCGTGCCTTCAGGACGAAGACTTGTCTAATTAGAGAAATGTAAATAATTTCTCTGTGTTTCCTTTGACAGATCAAAATTCCAAAATATTATCATGTCTAGCCAACTAATATAAGTAGTTAGAATATCCAAAATATGTCTGAGGCGTCTCCGAAAACCGTAAAAGAGTAGTTAGTGGGACGTAAAGCAAATAACATTATTATTAAAAATATGTCTGAGGCCGGGTAAATTGGTGACTGTAAGCCATGGAATGACGGGACTCATCATTGATATCCTATGTATAGCAGATACCTTGTGGCATGACAGTGGAATGTTTTCGCTTGCTGGAGGTACTCTGTTCTGTTCTGTTCTGAGAAACAGGACTGGATTTATAGAAGAGCCCGTTTCTAACTGTGTCACAGATTTCGTTCGAAATTCAGACAGAGTATAGTTATCAAAACTCAGTGCAAATTCTCATTTTACCTACTGCTTACTACGCAACGTTTCACTGCGATTTAAAATATTGAGACAAAGTCGTTTTGTCTTGGGTCTGGAGTTGATTTCCAGTTCTGCTGCGAGTTTAAAACTGCTTTCAATGACTGTACCTGTGGACATTCAACTTCAGGTAACATCATTTAGTAAGTGACGACGTGGGTCGAAATCCCTTGCTCGGGCACCCCGACGATGGTTATTCGTGACTATTTTTTTTAAACTGTTGGCGAGTGCACGGTTGGCATCTGCAATAATTATAGTATGGAATTTGTGTCACAGGAGTTTCTTTACGTGACACTATCTACTGATATGAGGCTGCTGTATTTGAGCACATTCAAATATCACAGCATTGAAATGGAACCGAATGTGCCAACTTAGGTTGAGAAAGCCAGGTTAAATGAGCTGCTCAGCGTAGCGCACCTAAAATGTAGTCCAATATCTAGCCCCAGTTTATTAACAAACTCACACTAGTGAGATTTCACACCGGAAACCTACAGATCACGCCCTTTCCAATTCAGGCAGTGATATGAGTAAAGTGGAGAAAGAACGGTGTTGGAAAAAGGGTTATTCTTTACCCTCTCTGTGCTGAACTCTAATCACGTAATGAGCGGTGGAACGAATCAGTATCTATAGAGATAGAGGGGGGATTTCTAGAGAAAGATCCGGTTTGACCGTAGTATCAGTGGAAGGAAAATTTCTTGATCGGGACGTTGAATGATGGTCAATTGGTTATTCCACGCGATGCTGCAGTCTCACAAGCTTACTCATATTCTCCACTGTTGAATGTAATACTTCAGAACGTAATAAAATTATTAATTTAAACAACTTTCAACGGGTCCAAACATTCAATTAGACGAAAAATAACCTGACTGTAGGAGAATAATGTCAGGGATTAATTTTCACTTGATAGTCAGTGAAGGTTATGGAGTGAAAATTTCCTGACCTTCTGTATTAAGGATGATAATAATGTCGTTAGTACTATGGCTAACCTGGCCCTAAAATCGTCTGGTACACATTACACAGCTCTCTGAGAAGGAACCTCCAGATAATCCTGAACAGGATGAAAATCGTGCTTTTTATACTTGCACGAGAAACGGACCTCAGCCTACTTAATTAGGAAGCTAATAGTAGACCTTTCGGTTCCAGTACAGAATGAACGTACAACAACAGATACGCCTATAATAAGCACAATGGACGAATCAACCTGTCAAATAAATTTAAGCAAAGAGATTCTCCTAAATAATGTGAGAGTTTGTGAATAGAGTATGGAGGGATGTTTGTTATTGACAGATTCAGTTATAAACCACAAGTGGAACCGAGAAGAAGTAGCTGACCATGTAGTGAGAATAGCGTCAATAGAACACAAAAGAGGAATGAGAAAATAGAGAAGAAGACGATATTATAGCGCCTACCCTGGCAATGACAGCGAGAGGGTGGAACAATGGCAAAAATATGAGGCTGTGGCAGAGTACTGCACAAGTGCTCGGCTTTCTCTCCTCGTTGTTTGTCGAACACTCTAAGAATTATAGCTGAAGATCTCCTAGCTCGAGCTACAGTAAGAGCTACTTATCACAATTGGTGGCAGCTTTAAATAACTTCATTTTCCTAACACTGAAAATACAATATTTATGGAATGGTTTATTTCAAATATTCAACTTAGAATACAGTAGTAAGAAGAAAGGCCATTTCGAGTAAGTAACATAACACACAACTGAGTAGGCCTACTTTAAAATAGTGATGCAAATTTAAATAATAATAACTTTATTTCGTTTACGTCCCACTAACTACTTTTACGGTTTTCGGAGACGCCGAGATGCCGGAATGTAGTCTCGTGGGAGTTATTTTATCTGCCAGTATTTATTTATTTATTTATTTATTTATTTATTTTCTGTTATTTTTTAATATAAAGTGTTTCAATCATGCGTATATCGCAATTTACGACTATTTGAGGTCGATTTTACTATTTTATTTGATATTTTATATTAGCATGGACCATTATTTATGTTTTAATGGATACAATAAATCCATCTTACTCCTTATTTTATGTACTCATTTCAAGATATATCATAACTTTTCCTGTTAATATACTCTAGTATTAGTTTAGCTAGAGTTTTGCTTTGCCCAGTTATCGAACGTTTATCACGTGCTCTCCACCCCTCTGCGTTAGTCGGTTCGAAAGACAGGATATGGTGCAAGACCTCACAAACCTAATATCGTTGGGTTCGGAAAAGAACAAGAGTTGACCAGCGTAGATCATAGGAAATATGAAAGTGAGGGGCCTGACACATGCAAGAGGAAACATTGCCAGACTCGGCTATGGAAACCGTGATCACCAACTCACGCTCAGAAATTGAGTGCTTCTGGTGCCCCCGTTTTAGTCGCCTCTTACCACAGGCAAGCGATGCCATGGATGTATTCTGCCGTCTCCACCCTTGAGGCGACCTTAGTCGTTCGACCCTCTGTAAATTAACACTAATACTTCCTCAACTACCCGATCGAATGATGTGTTATTTTGCAGGATCTCTCTGGTCACAGGCACATACGTAATGTGAATGCTGATAGGTTCAGTGCTTTTTCCTCCAGAAAACTGATTATTATCCCGAACTCCTTCTGTGACTACCCGTTGACTAATTTTGCCAAACTGCCGGGCTGAGTGGCTCAGACGGTTGAGGCGCTGGCCTTCTGACCCCAACGTGGCAGGTTCGATCCTGGCTCAGTCCGGTGGTATTTGAAGGTGCTCAAATACGCCAGCCTCGTGTTGGTAGATTTACTGGCACATAAAAGAACTCCTGTGGGACTAAATTCCGGCACCTCGGCATCTCCGAAAACCGTAAAAGAGTAGTTAGTGGGACGTAAAGCAAATAGCATTATTTATTATTATTATAATTTTGCCAAATTGCAATTATTGTTGTGCCAAAGTTCTAATAAACTGACTTGTGGACCTGTGAGCAATTGTCGGCTTCGCAACAAATTATCGGATACACACGTTGCAGTGAGATCCATTCCTTGGTTTCTAAATTATAAAACACCTAATGTGACTACCCTTGTGCACAACTAATTATAATGCTAAAGCAAAGGGAACGACAGCATCAATTTTCAACATTTTATCCTTCAGAGTGACATAGTTACTGGTCGAAAACTCTGAGTGATGTGCAAAAAATTATAACACTGTCCATTCGGGACTGATGATGTGTTATTTTGTAAAATTTGCAATTATGCTCTATTTGTATTCTGCAGGAATTTTTTTTTCAGTTTGTCGTGCTGCAGAGACCATCCACAAATTTATCTTCTTCTCAGACAGTGACATAAGTTATTTAACAAGCGAGTAGATATTTCTTATCAAAAGGGCACTTGCAGTAGAACAATTTCCATGAAGAATTTTCTCTAGAGAGCAGCTCGATATGGTCTCATAGAAATGTGAAGTTGCGTTTACGTTGCTCCCATAAAATATACAAGCCCTGACCTAGTGCGCGCGAGTAAAGCAAACTCTGTGTATAAACACATTCAATCTCCAGCTGTCAGTGTTTCCTGGTGTTCCCCGAACAGCTTCATAAAACTACCTTCTGTACTCTTAGAAAGCCTTTTATGGTACTCAATACATAACAATAATGTAGAATCGCTTTACGTATGTAATATATATCTTTACCTACTACGTATTTTCCAAGACTTATATGTTTCTAGTAACCTAACCTTTTCCTGGCATATTATATTGATGTCATGTTCAAGTCGCCAGACCTTAGTGGCACAATCGGTTCATAAATAGACGTCTAATCTCAAGGTGTCACTTGACAACACCATTTTATTGAGTTTCGAGATTTAAGTAAACTACGACACAAATTTACGACGCCCTTTAATACTAGCAGTAGATAAGAACAGATATTTATAAAATATAACAATATTATTATTACTTTTATTATTATGACTAGCTGATGTACCCGTGCTTCGCTACGGGATTCTCAGAAAGACTGACTTTGTGGTTTTCCTAACCTGAAATCAACATAGGTCATTACAAAAACGTAAGTATGAATGTAGCGATTAAAAGCAATGCTATCATATACAATACTCGATCAAATGGAAAGCCGCGCGTTTTATCACTTTTAACTAACAGTGCTGCGGTTAGATTGCGGTGCCAATCTAATAGTCCAAAATTCCAGAGCTGGGATGACCTGGCCGCAGATTGCCATGAACACTCATCTGCCAGTATTCCGCTAAATATGCACACTGTTCATTCCAATCAGTGCCTCAGAGTAGGGATTGAATTGCCCGAATGCTATGTTGATCCAGTGTGTTACGTACCAGTAGTATCAGAAAATGTATAAACCAGGGGAATGGCATGCTAAAGAAGAAAGTTATCTAACTCCTCAGCTACTTCCCACCAATATTCAGACAGGCTGTTACACTCTGTACGACTGGGCGAGTTGACCGTGTGGTTAGCGGTGCGCAGCTGTGAGCTTGCATCCGAGAGATAGTGGATTCGAACCCCATTGTCGGCAGCGCTGAAGATAGTATTCCGTGGTTTCCCACTTTCACACCAGTCAAACGCTGGGCCTGTACCTTAATTAAGGCCTAAGGCACTCCTAGCTCTTTCCTATCCCATCGTCGCCACAAAACCTAATTATGTCGGTGCAACGTAAATCAAATAAAAAATACTCTGTACGCAGCAGTAATCCTGTCTACCGGAGATGAGGGGCAACAGAAGACACAAAACACATCACGACACACAATGGTCAATGTAATGTTATTGTTGATCAATGTTATGAGCTTTCTATATTGTAGGCCTTCACATTTAGTTTTCTTTCGACTCTGTGATTTGTAAAATATTTTATACCATAAACTGTAGTTTCTTATTCTCCGACTTTACATACCGATTTTCATTAAATACTGCTTACCCATTTTCTCGTTACTCGGCGCTGACATGGACTTAGTAACAAAAATCCAAATTCATGAATATCTTTGTGATCATACCAGTACGGTAACAATGTATAAGGCATGAATAATAGGAAATTTAATACTAGACTGTATAACCTTAGTTATGTAGCATTCGTCGATTACACCTCTAATAAGAAGTATTTGAGAATGACATTTTAGGCCTTCCCCTAAACTACCATTTCACTCAGCGTGAATAAAATAATTTACAGCTTAGACTATATCGACTTATTTCCTGACTTTGCATACCGATTTTCATCAAGATAGGACTACTAATAACAACAATTTTTGAGAATTAAATTTTAGGCCTTCCCCTAAACTACCATTTTTCTCAGCGTGAATACAATTATTGATAGCTTAGATTGTAGCAACGTATTTCTCAACTTCGCATACCCATTTTCTTTAAAATACGACCACTAATAACATAAATAGTTGAGAATTCAATTTTAGGCCTTCCCCTAAACTACCATTTCACTCAGCGTGAGTAAAATGATTTATAGCCTAGATTGTAGAGGCTCATCCCCCGACTTCACATACCGATTTTCATTAGACCACTAATAACATAAATAGTTGAGAATTCAATTTTTTAGGCCTTCCCGTAAACTACCATTTCACTCAGCGTGAGCAAAATGATTTATAGCCTAGATTGTAGAGGCTCATCCCCTGACTTCACATACCGATTTTCATTATATTCTCTTCAACCGTTTTCTCGTGATGCGTGTACAGACAGACAGACAGACAGACAGACAGACAGACAGACAGACAGACATTACGGAAAAGTAAAAAATGCATTTTCTTGTTACTATGGACATGACCGATACAGAAATACCATTATTTTCAAATTCTGAGCAATGTACAGACAAAACTCTTATTATATATATATTATTATTATCTTAATACAAATGTGAGATTGGAGAATGTTCTTCCTTTACTAGAGGTTGAACGATGCACCACCTCATAGATAGGCTATGTGAAAGGAAATAATTTGAAATGAGAAGAAAGTGGTCATAGCCTTAATTTCGATGAAACCGTGGGGAAACTGTGGGGAAACTACCTGCTGATGGTGGGGTTTGAATTCACAGTCTACTGTATGGAGGAGTAAGGGATTGGAATACATTATCAAGGGAGATGTTCAATAAATTTCGACGTTCTTTGAAAACGTGTAAGAAAGCTTGGTAAACAATTTATAGGGAATCAGCCACCTGGGCAATAGCCCCAAATGCAGATTATTGATACATGATTTATGATTATTAGCGAATTATGTCCTCTAAATTATGTTACTATTCTGTGTTTAATTAGTGAGTACCGCTATTAGTTTCTAGTTTTTTCACTTTATATCTTTCTTGTACAAGTTATTTTACGTCGCACAGACACATATAGAATTTATGGCGACAATGGGATAGGAAAGGCTAGGATTGGGAAGGTAGCGACTGTGGCCTTAATTAAGGTACGGCCCCAACATTTGCCTGGTGTGAAAATGGGAAACCACGCAAAAACATCTTTACGGCTGCCGACAGTGGGGCTCGAACCCACTATCTCCCGAATGCAAGCTCATAGCTACGCGACCCTATCCGCACAGCTGCATAGTGTGCGATCACGTTAAATGGTATACTTATTGTAAAAAGAACATTTCATTATCAATTATTGCCATACGTTAATGTTTTGATGAAAGACCTAGTATTGTGGGGTTGAAAGCTTTCATTCCGCACCCGGGCAGAGTACAGCGGGCCTCTTAGATGGAAATGCAATCTCTCAGGCCAGCGAGATTTGTATCGGAGCTGTGATTTGCGGAGAACGTGAGGTGGGTGCAGCCGTAGCTTCTAATAGAAACAGTCCGGCATTCGCCTTAGTGCAGGAGAATGGAAAACCATTCTCAGGACAGCTGGCGGTGGGAACCAACATTTCCACTTCCCGAATGTACAGCTGGCTGCAAGATTAGCCTAAACTAGCCGCTGTTAAGCCGCCGAAGCCTACTCTATACGGTGTTGACTATTTATTTATTTATTTATTTATTTATTTATTTATTTATAACTTTCTGTACATCTTGGGGCTCAAGCTATGAAGCCTGCTATTATGCCAAACTATATAATTAAACACCTGCATAAACATAATATATTGAGCATTATAAGTACTTAAAATGAAAAGTAAATTTAATATAATTTAACGTTAAAGTAAAATTTAATTTAACTAAAATTTAAAGCATCAACATTTGTTTAAACATTATTTCATGAATTTATAGTGTTCACTATTATGGAAACTATAGTTCGAAAAATTTAAAATATAATGTTACTAACCTTACATTTACATTTTACTTATTTCACTTAATAATCTAACATTTGAGTCTGCTTCTTAGAGTAAATTAATTTCAATGTAGGTAAAATTTCCAGCACATTCTTTTGAATAGCTTTAGGTTACATGTGTCTCTAATTTTAGCCGGGAGTGAATTCCAGGAACGTATGGTCGCCGGTAAAAATGAGTTGTTGTACGTGCTACTGTGGTGAGACGGGATGGACAGCAGGGAACGTATTGATGACCTTGAGGATGCTCTACCTGAAGGAGAGTGGTAGCTGAAATCTATTCTGAGGTAATCTGGCTTACCTGTTCGCAGTATTTTGTGCAGAATAGAAACAGCAGGGTGCTTACATCTACCACATAATCTTAACCAAGACAGCTGATGGAGGAATGGGCTGTAGGATTGGGCAGACCGGAACAGTCAGTTGTGGATTCTCATGTACCGAAGGCCAGTTGCCGGTGCAACGGAACTCTCAGAACAAAGATGATATGATAGAACACGGAACACGGAACACTCCAGCACATGACGGCACACTGCCGATATGCACAGTGTGCCGAAACAGGGATATAGTGCCCAACCCTAATGGGCTGGGCTGATATGGGACTGTAGCGGAACACTTGCACAGGCATCACGAAATTTGTACATTCATGTTATAAATAATACATTTTCAGTTTAGAGATGACAACAGTTTTCTGAACTCAGGATAACCCCATGAATTCACTGGAAGTTATACATAGATGTGTACAAACTGTGGATTTTTCCGTATTTTTTAAAAGATGCTTCCTCTTCATTAAGACCGTTGATAAATTTCACAATTTTGTTGCAATGTCGCTTCAACCAGCTTCTCCAATGAGTTAGTACAGTTTGAAGAGGAACTGTAAGGTCTAGTTGCATTTCATAAAATTTCTGAACCTTGTAACAGCCTTTTAGAAAGGCATTTTCGACATTGACTGTGAAAATGTCAGCATCGGTAAAGGAGAGACGAATCACTTCTGCCACTCTACAAGGACCGTACACTAGACAGGTCGGGTCCTACACGTTTGAAAATCGAACTTTTATTTGCGTTTATGCCTTCGCCACGTAATGGGCACCATTCATGACAAGAAGCAAAACGTTGTATTATTTAATGCCTTCAGGCCATAAGAGTGACATAAATATTTTTAAGCCATGATTGTTGCATGATTTACTATTTCCAGTATTTCAGACGTCGATAAAGAATTTTCCCCTGGATTTTTAGGTAACAGTATGCCCCAGATAAAATTTCTCACATGTCTACCCTATGTGTCCGTCGTTCCATCAACTGAAACCTAAACCTTATTTTCTACCTTGTCTCTTATTCCTTGGCTGTGACATGAAGAGATATGATTCTTCTTCAATAACTACTTCACTAGGTATCTGATTATTTGTGTATTTTTGTAGAAAACCTTTAAACTCTGAATTTTAGAAAGTTTTAAATGGCATCTTAGGACGGACCACCATTCCACAACAATTTTTGTTGAGCTTAGATATCTTATCTCCAAGGAAGTTTATATTTGAAGCCGTATTTGCTTGTGTAAGGCACTCAGTGTTTTAAATATGCACCTTGGCGTATGCTGTTCCTCTTCTTTTGTACCCATCATTTCTAACATGCCTAAATAAATGCCCTTTTTTTCTTCATTTCTGCTGGGGAATATTCGCCACCAAACTCCAGCAATAGTGCATCCACTATACTGTACATTAATTAATGCTGTTGGTTTTCGGTGTTGCTAACAATGAAACAACATGATACAGCTGTATTAACTAACCTGCCAATCAACACTGACTGGTATAATCAGTGCATCGATTATGTGAGATATAGGTACTAACGTCACTGCAGTTTGTGACCCACATTCCGATCTTTCAGAGCAGAGTTAAGACCCACAGAAGTTATATGCATGTAAATATACTATTTTGGTGTTGTTTCCCACCCACAAGTTATCCTATTTTGAGCACTTTCATAGTTTTCGAGGAACTAAGTTAATGTATTTTTTACTCGTCGTGCTTTTTATAGCACTGATTTAATAAGGCTCTATTGAATCCACATGTTCTCGGAAATAATATAACCTAGATTTGTAATGGTTCTTCGTACAGGTACGTATTCATTTAAAGTAATGCGTAAGGAAATTAAATCTTCCCGGCTATCGTTCTTAAAGGCCATATGTTTAGAGATGCATGATTAATAATAGAGTAATCATGTATGCTCGGAATATTACCATTATCTTGAAGGAAGTAGATCAAATTGAAAAATGATAAATATAAGGATGCTGAAGATCCCATGAGAAGACAGCGTCACTTACGTGGAGGTACCCCGTTGTGCCGAGAATCGTGTGAGGTCTTAACACTCGCAATACACTGCTTGAGATATTATAGGTAAATGTGCACACTGTGTTCTTAAATTCGAAGTATGAAACCACAATAACTACTAATCAGTTTACAGCCCTATATCGTTTTATCAACATTACGTAATCAACATTCTAGAATTTTCACATAAATAGTACAGAAAAATATAAATCTGTTGTTTATCGTCGAAAAACTCTATCAGAATCAGTACATCTTCAGACAAGGTTAAGTCTGTCGTGGAACTTAGGTTCTCAAATCATTGGATACGTCCTGAGATTACTAATTTTATGTGTGTCTTTGTATTTAGAGGTATTATTGATTGTTATTCCAGCGGCTTTAATTTCATTATTTAATGATCGCTTCATTTGAGTTATTGAGAAGGCTGACGCTCTACTCTTTCATGGTTACAGAATTAACTACAAATTTTGAGCATAATCCTTGAACACATTTAATAGGATTTCGCTGCTATATACAAAGAGAAATGATAATATTTCGTTCCAGTTTCCTCAATACTAATTGCTGGGCTTCCCTCAACCGTAACAGTGAACAATTAATGCCTCTAATACGCACAGCAGACGAAGCAATCACATTTGCAAACCTTCCATGGTATGTTTACAGATTATCGACCGTGTACTCTCATCCGTAAATGTGTGCATTTAAATTTAATCTCAACGTGGGCTAGATAATGATGGTCATACCAGGGAGCAGCTGAGTTCGATGAGTTTTGAGAGAAAGAGAAAACTAGAATCTCTCCGATCAGGGAATTGCAGTCACATTACCTTTTCCTGACACTTTGTATATTTCATGAAGAGTGAGGCAAATAAATGCTGATGTGATTAAAAATAAATTCCGGAAGGATACTACAGTCTTATACACAGGCATAGAAGAGGAGTACAATATACTGTATATAAATTTCAAATTCTATATTTTATAATCGTGATACTGTAAGGGTTTTAATTAAAATTTCATACAATCGGCGAGTGCAATTAGATTGGCAATAATTAAAAAACGGAGCATTGACCTTATACCTCAAGTAGGTACTACCTTTGAAGTGAATATAATTCCACTTTTTTGATATGAGTGTAGTAAAGTAATGTTAATAATAGTCTGCATCAATGAGGTGTATCTTATTTCTTGAGTAACTTTGAACTACCAGGATTAAGTGAAGCAATTTTTGTAGGGAATATGGACTCTTTATTGCTGCAGAAATGTAGGATTTTTATACGATAGGATGATTAAGAGATTTAATGTTGGAATGTCCAAGCATTTTATCTCGGTATACATCAAGACATTTATTACATTAAATGAAGAGTAAGATTCAACCACCCAACGTTTGACATTTAACTTTTAATTTAATGTGCGCTCGAGCATTCCTGTCGATACATCCTAATATAATATAATTTAATGTAATCTAAAATGAATTAATTTAACCCTCTCCATCGATAGTGTAGTAAAGCGTTCATTCCGTGCATTCTTAAGCGTAGGTCTAGTAGATACGGGACCGAGCTCGATAGCTGCAGTCGCTTAAGTGCGGCCAGTATCCAGTAATCGGGAGATCGTGAGTTCTAACCCTACTGTCGGCAGCCCTGAAGATGGTTTTCCGTGGTTTCCCATTTTCACACCAGGCAAATGCCAGGACTGTACCTTAATTAAGGCCACGGCCGCTTCCTTCCAATTCCTAGGCCTTTCCTATCCCATCGTCGCCATAAGACTTATCTGTGTCGGGGCGACGTAAAGCAAATAGAAAAAAAGTAGGTACGGGCATGGCAAAAATGTCCCCGCAGTGAAATCAGAGGCGCAACTGGATCTGTACATGACCATCTGAAAAGCGGTATGCCAAAAATTTTCACCGAGGCAGAACTGGAGGAAATTTGGGATATCATTTTGAGGAGCGTCATTACGTTAAAGCCAAAATACGTTCCTGTGTAGTCGGCACGCAGAACTGGACATAAGGAACTTAAATTTCTTCCTTATAAATTTGTAGTTACCTACGAATTAAAAGCAGCAGATCATGAGTGCAGAGTACAAAAATATCAATGGTTCCGGTCGTTCATCCATTAATAATGACTTGAAATTTTTATAAAACATGGTTTAACCATATTCGGTTTCACTTCCTCAGTATCAGTTCTAGATATATTGAGTACAGAGTTTGCTCGTTTTCATTTTCCTTACAGGGCACACATTATATTTAGGGCACGAATTCTCAATAAATTGGAGTGTACCTATATTGATTTTCACAAAACTACACAAACTTAAAATATGCATATGTACACAGTGGTTATTCCTGGCTTGAATATGCACAGCATACATTCATAGATACTGCAATTTGAGTGGCCTCCATTTCCGCTATCTCAGTCTCCGACTTCGGGCGGGACCAGCGATTGAAACAGGGCATCACCATCTGGCCCATCCGGTGCCCCCCACCCCTCCAAGCCGTACCACTCACGGTCGAGCCTAGGTGCACGACTCTCCCCCCTCTCCATTCGCTCGTGGCGGAAATGGAAATTATGAAACGATTATTCTGGAGTCTCCTACGACGCCAGGTTTCTGGTTGTGAAAAACTGTTCTGGAACGATTGGCCCAGGACTGGAGTGACTTGCCCGTAGGTTGGTTCCGTTCGAGTTAGTTCGGTTCAGTGTGAGATCAGTCAGTCGGTGGACGAGTGTGAGCTGAGAGTGGCTGTCTGTTGGAGTGTCAGTCCGTAGAACTGAGGACTCGGTCTGTATTGCCTGTCGTCCTGTGTGTGTCTCTTGGGCCAGCCGCAGTGTAGCTAACGTGTGTGATGTAGCGGAGTGGAAGAGAGCACTGGATATCGCCATAGGGCTGTGAACGGAGTTCTACTGTGGTGAGTGACAGCAAACATCATCCTGGACTGTGAGACTGACGTGTGCAGGTTGTGAGCTCTGGACTGTAACAGCGGCAACGAAGTAACTGTGTGACTGTAGTGCTATTGAACGAAGACTGAGTGAATTAGTGTGAATGAAGAGTGAGAATAAGAGAGATCGTGACCTGTGTAATTGCGTGCCCTGTACTATGAGTGTAAGTTGTGATCTCGGCATGACTGGGTGTGTTAATGTGCAGACTAAGTAGTTAGATAATAATTCTAAGAAGTTTGACGCTACCAATTTCAGTTCTTATTTATGTACCCCGCGAACTCGTTGCAATACATCGTATATTGTTTTGGTATTTGTTACATTTTAAGAAGAAACAGCGACATTATCGATTCTTCAAAGAGGAATGTAGAGGAGATCCGAAACTTCAAGGTGTGATAGTGTCAGTTGAAGGAAACGGAGGACATTGATCGTCGTGAAGGAGATAAATTCCTGAGGCCTAGGAAACCTAATACTGTCGAGATTGGAATAAGATGGCCAAGAGTGTTTGGACAAGAACGATAAAAAAGAGGAGCCTGGCGTAACTTAGAAGCAATGTGAACAACAACAGGGACACGAGATCGCAAAAAGGAAAGAAGGAAACACCACACTTGGTGTGCCCCTGTGAAAGAGCGTTACATCTGCAAACCTTCCTGAATGTACTAATCATATGCATTATTTTAAACTTTTAGTCGTACATAACCATGTATGTCTGTTTCAGTTCCCAGTAACGTGAAGTAATCAAAGACACCAAACCAACCACCGTCCTTTACCTCTCTTATGGCTTCATTAGTCCACTTAAACTCGTTTATTTTCCTGATAAGATCTTATCTCCAAAAGCGGTTCATAAGTACGGGTCCTCCCCAACTTATACTTTAAAAATAGTCACCTCTCAATGTTGCCACTCCCTTTGAGAAAAAAATTAACCTTGATCAGAAGTGTGAACTCGTAGTTAGAGCTTTATTTCGATTCAGTTTCTTTCAGTATGTAACTTCCTAAACTCATTTCATATTTTATACCTTACATTTCATCTTTTCTTACTTTCTGACATAGGCAGTATAAAATTACATATTTTGATTTTCATGTCGTACCGCTTATATCACCATAGAGCCCTAACATATTATACTGCAAAATGTTCTTACTCCACTTGGTGTTACAAGTAAATCATTGTAATTTGGCCTACAGCATTATCTCCAACTGAATAGCTATCTGTCATTTAATACCTTTCAACAAATGATTCAAATAATCTACGAACAATATATAATGCCAGTTATATTTGTGTGACATAATTATGTTCAGAATTCTTGTTGGCGTTTTACAAAATGTTCCAAAATCCCCATAAATGCCATTACCATGGAAAATGCTTCACAAAATTTTCATCAGTGTTCTCGTTTCAAAAGCGACACTTGATACCGTCTTCATATTCGTTTTTCACAACAGCTAGTTGATCTAAGCATTGCATTTACCATCATTTTATGTCAGGGAGAAGTAGGGTATATTAGCATAAGTTATGTGATGTTAAATTCGAAATCCCAGTTTACTTGTTGGCAGTTATGAACGATATAAGGTTACTTATTGAAAGTCTATGTTGTAATTCGCAGTATATACTACTTCGAATTATGCAAAATCTAATATCCATACATAGGATTTGACAAAATAATTGACATAAATGCGACGAGTTTGAAACTTACCCGGAAGTAGTTCAAATTAGTGAAGAAGTTTCACATATAATCAGTAGTATTAATAGCACAGAGTAGTGGTGAAGAAAACAAGGTGTTTTAAAGGAGAATGAATCCTATAAAGCAAACCACTTTTTTGTTATTTGGTAAATTCATTCACATGACTGCATTAAATGAAATGGTGAAGAGAGCCACTTTTGAAAACCTTTAAGCAATAAATTCAGAATACTATGTCTGGTTAAGATTTTGGTAACCTTTTAAATTTTATTTCTGTCCGACAAAATTACCTTGTTATATCAGCGGTAAAGTCACATAGAAAATATATGACTTGTGGAGACAATACACTGAGAACATATCATTTGATAAAACTGAGAATGCCAATTCAGTTTTATCCTAAAATGAATGTGAGATCATTAGCTCTTTTTGCAATACTTATATCAGTCGCAACTGGATTTTTCTGTTCATAAGTTACGTGAAATGTTGTACCTTTTCTATCGTGAACTGGTAGTAGTTATTTGCACCAACATCACAATAAGAATTTGATGTTTTGCGGAGTAGAGGCCTCAAAAAGGGTGGCGCTGACATTGATACGGAATTATTTGATAAGATAAATCAACTATGTGGGAAATGACACAGAAAGAAAGTGATTATCGCGAATGATTTCAATTTACCAAATGTTAATGGGAAAAGTGATGTTAATGACAGGAATCATGACCAAAAAATTGTAATAAGTTAATCTGGGAAAGACATCTGAATCAAACAGTACCAGGCGGGTTGGACGTGCGGTTAGAAGCGCTCAGCTGTGAGCTAGGATCCGGGAGATAGTGGGTTCGAGCCCCACTGTCGGCAGCCCTGAAGATGGTTTTCCGTGGTTTCCTATTTTCACACCAGGCAAATGCTGGGGCTGTACCTTATTTAAGGCCATGGCCGCTTCCTTCTCACTCCTAAGTCTTTCCTATCCCATCGTCGCCATAAGACCTATCTGTGTCGGTGCGACGTAAAACAAATTGTTAATTGAATCAAAAAGTGATGGAACCAGCTAGAGGGAAGAATATTCTGGACGTAGTGCTCAAAAAACGAGACAAGCTCTATAGAGAAACTGAAGAGACAGGTGCCGAACCTGTTTATGGCGTAGTTAAAAATAAATACGGTAGAAAGGAAGGTTATTATGTATTATCAGATGGTTGATTAGACAGGCATGAGAGAGTTTATAAAACGTAATTGTAATTTGCAGGAAATGGTAAAGAAATATGTAAACAGCTTAAGGGTTGGGTTAAAAACAATTGTTGAGAACTGAGAAAAGTACAGACTCAACATATTATAACAGAGGAAATAAGATGACTAAGAGTGAGGTCCTGATTTGGGAAGGAATAGAGTGAGGGATGAATGTGGAAGTCAGAAAAGTTGAAGATCAGGAAATTCAATTCAGCGAAGGAGTCAGCTAAGGAGAACATGATGGAAAGCATAATTGAAGAGTGTGGCTGAACAACGGGGCAAATGCTAATTTGAGTAAAGTAGAAAGTTCAGTGGAACATCGAAATTGAGGCCTATTCTAACGTGATTCGTAGTCAGTTAAAAGGAAAATCCACTAGAAAATAGGCAGGCTCGATTTAGTTGAACGAGCCGTATTTTGTGTCTAGGGGAAGAACGGGGCATGTGCTAATATCACTGTCGTTTCGTGCAGTCCCCACTCACCAGTCTGGGCTTCCCTTCCTCCCGAGTCTAACACATTTGCTCATCCTTTCTCAAGCTTTATACAACTCATTCCTGTTCGGTATCTAGGTATGCCGGATATCGTGAAACTATCGCTAAGTGATGAAATATGACTAAATGAAACACATAAAAGGCCTGCCGGTATCAATCCTTCGACATGGGCTTGTAATAAAAGGAAACGATTGCGGGAGTCTCGGCAACCGTACATTTCGATGAGAGGTGTCAATGTTCCTGCTAAAATTGCACCGACACTGGTAAGTTGTTCTACTTCTACTTATTAATTATTCTCGTGGCTAAGTGGTTGATATCCAATATAAGTACCCATAAAATCAATGGTTACTTACGTACTTAAGTAAAAATAATTCTTATGTTACTAATTTATTTCTTTGATTATACACACAAAGATCAAGCTCCATCCCTACCATTAGCAGAGGTGCACACGTACAAAGAAGTCAAGAGTTTTATTTGTCTTATCATATGACAGTTCACTAGTTCATTAAAATAAATGGAAAGTTTCACAATCTAGCATGTTACAGCAGACTGGAACAACGGGACACGTGCACAGTCAGTCCTAGAAGAAAGAAGCATGAGCCGAAGATTTTCCAGCTATTTACTTTTGCCCCTCCTGCAGAAAGTGCTCAGTTGCGCCTTTCCCGTTGTTCGGCCGCACCCTTCAGATCATAGTCATATGAATGTTAGTGTAAAATGGAACGGTATGTATAGGTACCAGAGTCCTGCACAGCGGCCCAGCCCATGAGCTGCTTCGGCAAGAGTCGGCGATAGGCTTTTCAAGGCTCGAACATTCGAAGCCCATAACGTCATCGCATGGGCCGATCTGGGCAGCGCTATGTCGTTCGTACGCGGTTCGCAAGTACAGCGCTGTAGTAGTGCTGGGGACTGACTGCGTGTCAACGGAGCGCGTTGCGTTATGGTCGAGTGGAGACGATCACGTTTGCAGTGGTTTTCTATTTGACTTTCTTGTTTTCGGACATGAATGTGGATTGTGGCTTGTCAGAAAAATGTGAAGTAAAGGAAAAACTAGAAACCGGGCAATAAAAGACTTCTGAACCGGATCCGAGCATCAAAAGTCGTATTTCGTCTGTATTGAAGCCTGTAGTTGACAGTGATGGGAAAGACGTTCGTTTTGTGTACTAAACGATCTGGACAAGGCGTTTATGGGTGACGGACATTCTAATCTTCCACTCCACGACTATGCCATAATCTGCCAAAGTAATGAAAGAAGTTTGCTTCATGGGATGACCACAGTCTAATATATACAGCCCCGAAGCTCTAATAAGAGGAAGGTTCATCCACTTGACAGCTGGAGCGACACTAGCACCTCTAGCGGCGAGGTAGAGGCAACTTGCTAGCAGACAACAGGGAACGAATTACCACTACAGTTTAAAATGGTCATATCATCTGAACCATTCATGCAAATACTGTCCTGGCAAGGTTGTTGTAATCCTTATGAAATAGTGGAGGAGGTCAAACAATTTATTTCGATGAGGACTTCGAGGATAATATCGAAATATTTATTTAATCTTAAGGAGTTATGTTTTTCTACCGCGAACTATAACTTAAAATCGCTTCTAGAGGGCAACCGATTCGAAATAGGTATATACCATCGCGGACTGTTTTGTAGAAGTTTCTTTGCTCTGCAATTCGTACGCTTACACTTGGGGTCTATCGTTGACGGTTCAGGCAGCGTAAGCCAAGAAAGCAAGTGACCGACCGACCGACATCGAACCTGCCAAGTTGGTCTAAGAAGGCCAGCGCTCTACCATGGTCGGTCACTTGCTTTCTTGGCTTACGCTGCCTGAACCGTCAACGATAGACCCCAAGTGTAAGCGTACGAATTGTAGAGCATAAAAACCTCTACAAGAAAGTCCGGGGTGGTATATACCTATTCCGAACCGGTTGCCCTCTAGAAGCGATTTTATATTATAGTACGCGGTAAAGAAAAATAACTCCTTAAGATTAAAAAAATATTTCGATATTATTCTCGAACTCCTCATCGAAATAAATTGTTTGACCTTCTCCACTATTTCATAAGAATTACAATAACCTTCTCAGGACATCATTTGCATTAATGGTTCAGACGTTATGACCATTTTAGACTTAGTGGTAATTCGTTCCCTGTTGTCTGCTAACAAGTTGCCTCTACCACGCCGCTTGGAGCGCTGTAGTCGCCCTGGATGAAAAATATCACCAGAGAGTGGTAATTCGTTCCCTGTTGTCTGCTAACAAGTTGCCTCTACCACGCCGCTTGGAGCGCTGTAGTCGCCCTGGATGAAAAATATCACCAGAGCTTCACGACTGTATATATATTAGACAGTGGGATGACGTTGAAGATGGTCCTATTCCAACAGATGAGCTGGCAAGATATTTAAACCAAGATTGTGCAGTGGAAAAATATATAGCATCATTTTAGAGGATAAATGAACAGAACGATCCAAAACTTCACCAGATCGCTTGGAAAGTACTATGTATGCAAGCGTCTAGTTCAGCTTCAGAGAGAAATTTCCGTTCAGTGGGCTTCATCCTCAAGACATGTTGGTCTCTTCTGCACCCAGAGAATGTTGATGCTCTTCGTTTTGTGCACAGCAATTCTATCACCATTAACCAGTGACTAATAAACTACGCACATCAACTAAGTTAAAGCCGTGTTCATGTTTTTTAAATATCTTTTTTTTTTGCTAGTTGCTTTACGTCGCGCCGACACAGATAGGACTTATGGCGACGATGGGACAGGAAAGGGCTAGTAGGAGTGGGAAGGAAGCGGCCGTGGCCTTAATTAAGGTACAGCCCCGGCATTTGCCTAGTGTGATAATGGGAAACCGCGGAAAACCATTTTCAGGGCTGCCGACAGTGGGATTTGAACCTACTATCTCCCGAATACTGGATACTGGCCGCACTTAAGCAACTGCAGCTATCGAGCTCGGTCTTTTTTTTTAAATATCGTTTTAGTTTGTATTTTAGTTCACTTTGCGTTAAACGCGTGAGGGTACCCTTGAATATTCACCCCCTGTGGGTAGCGGTGGTAGAATAACCCCGTAAGGATGACTGAAAGAGGCACCTTGACTATTAACTTGGGAGTGTGAATTGGTGACCATGAGGCCCGTAGCTGAGTCCTGACATTGGTCCCACTTACTTGTGCCAGGTTCCTTACTCTCATTTATCCTATCCGACTTGGTCAACTCTTGCTCTTTTCTGAGCCTGACCGTATTAGGGCATCCGAGGCCGAGGGAGTCTTTAATTTTCATGCCATTCGTGGTCCTTGCCTTTCGTTGGCCGATATCTTCATTTCTTGAAGTGTCGGATCCCATCCATTTTTTCTCTATAATTAGCATTAATAGAGGATGGTTACCCAGTTGTACTCCTCTTAAATTAATAATCAGCACCACCGCCTTGAATATGCTTCGCTTTTTTAGATTCATTTTCAGTTAACTTGATGCCATCTGCAGACGAATATTAGAGTTTCTAATGCAGTTTCTGTTTTTGTATTATTATTATTATTATTATTATTATTATTATTATTATTATTATTATTATTATTATTATTATTATTATTATTATTATTATTATTATTATTTCAATGCAGGAGAGATCTTTATCATTTTATTTCAAACAGAGATTACCGTATTTTAAAATTTCTCTTTAACGTATGGGAATTCGTATAGCGAGCGATCCTTACTGAAGTGTGAAATGAACATTTCGTTGTGCACGCGTCATTGCGAGGAAGTAGTCAAGGTAATCTACTCAGCCCGCCCAGTGCGGTGGACTGCGGTGGGCTGTGTAGGGCCAGTGCTATGGACCAGTAAGCGGCCGCGGCAGAATAGGACGAAACTGCACGGGCTGGGCTGCCGGAGTCCGTGGGTTTGCGAGTGCTGCGCGGTGAGCCTCGCTGCAGGACTCTGATACGTACTTTAAGGCAAAACAGTTTTCAAGAAGGAAATTCCACGAAAAGTTCATGAACAAGTGGTGTGTATATGTGAGGATTTACGAAAGACAGAATAATTCTGTCAGTAGTATGTGAAGACTGTTTGATATAAGGATAAGGTCCAGGTGAGGAGGTGACTAATACTAAAGAAGTACTAAAATTTACATATGATAACAAACGGCGCATCCAAAATTGAATGCGATGGCGGGTTGATGCATGTATCGGTGATAACGGAGGATATTTTGAACATATCATGCATGTGGCATACTCATACGTTCTCCTCCTGAGCGTTTCTCATGATTAATGCTCTATGTAAAGTTATAGAAAATGAGTCCTAACATGGAAGTAAAGTGTTTCCAGTCCCATGTCCATGTAACATATTTTCTTCTTCTACGTGTGAGGAATTGGTCCTGAAAATTTGGCCGTACTAAATACAGTGCGTTGGGATATAATACTATATCTAAAGTACTTGTTAGATTACTGCCTGCATGAAGGACATATATACCAAATGAATGGAGAGTTGCTACAGTAGCCCTTGTGCACAAAGAGTTGGGTGATAAAAATGAAGCGGATTATTACAGGCCAGTTGGTTTGTCAGGCGTTGCATGAAGCTATGCGAAAGAGTTTTTTGTTTCTGATTACATTAGACATGTTTGCGAAATTACTAACTGCTTTGGTAGGAAGCATTTCGGGTTTAGGTCAAGTTATTCCACTGAGGTTCAACTTACGGATTCCAGAAAGATATAACAGATATTTCTGATTCACGATGTCAAATGGACTGTACCGCTATGGACTTTTCCTAGGCTTTTGATAGCGTAGGTCATGGGAGACTACTGGCAAAATTCAGGGAAATTTGACATGACAAAAGAGTGGCTGATGGGTGATTACATCTCTAGAAAACATAACTCAGAGAATTAGAGTATGAACAGCATTATCTGGTCCTGCAATCATTAAGAGGGGAATTCTTCAAGTCAGTATTATTGTACTTTTAAGTTTTCTTATATACAGGGTGAACAATAAATGCCGCATTTGGAGGTCGGCATGCGATTCCTCATCTCATTGTAAGACAAAAATTTCTATAGCCAAATCAGATCTGGTGCTGTTAGAAAACAAGTCGAAAACGAGAATCTGGCAACACTGTCACATCCTGCAGCGCGTCGGAATATAATAGAGAAACGTGCATCATCCCGCTCTACCGTAACCGCCGTCGTAGCTCACTGAGTAAACTGCTGGGTTATCAAACCCACATGCACCATTGAGCTACGGCTCGAATCTACGTCAAGTTTTTTCTTTTTCTTTTGTGTGTGTGATGTCAGGTCCCTAGTTCCCGTCGTGTAACTGCGTTTGTAAGCATGACATCCTGTTGTCACATGACAATAGTCGAATACATGACAGTGTGATCCATTCACCTGAATGCATGAGTCGAATAACCACGCAGTGCACAACCATAACTGGTCCTGTCAAGTGCATGTAGGGCGGATTCCTGATTGAGTACACAAACGGCGAATACGTCGATATGCTTTTAGTGTTGGGTGCATCCGATAACCAAGCTTTTCCTGCTGCTCGTGTACCCTCAAAGGCGCCATCTCGATAAGAATATTTTTCGTCGCCTTGAGCAACGCCTGCGGGAAACCGGTAATCTTCGCCCACAAGTAGTGGACAGACGTCGTCCAAGGACTAGACGTACCCCACAAATAGAGGAAGACATTCTTGAAGCCGTTCACCAATCACCTCGGCGAAGTACCCGTGATATTGCAAGGCAGTTCCAGGTATCTCAAACACTGGCTGTTGACGTGTTGCACGACGAAAATTTGCATCTATATCATTACACGTTAACACCAGCGGCCAGAAGACCGCATTCAACGAGTACGGTTTTGCAACAAGAAGATAACGAATATTTTATAAAGAATGTGATATGGAGTAACGAATGTAGCTTCACTCGGGAAGGTATTTTCAAGCATCACAACAGCCATTATTGGTGTGACCACAACCCACATGTCACCCGGGAACGTGGCTTTCAGGCACGCTTTTGCATAAACCTGTGGACTGGAATCCTAGGAGGAGTGGTTTTAGGCCCTTACCTATTGCCGTACAAGTTGAAAGCGCCCCGCTATCGTACGTTTCTGGGCAATAATTTGTCTGACACTTTCGAAAACATTCCACTTCGTGTTCGGTGACAGCTATGGTTTCAGCATGATGGTGCACGGCCACACTTTGGAATGACTGTGCGTAACTGGTTGAACGAAGCTTTTCTAGGGAAATGGATTGGTCGTGGATGTCCAGTGTTCTAGCCTCCACGTTCCCCGGACCTTAATTCACTAGATTTTTATTTGTGGGGACATTTAAAGAAACATGTTTATAGTACTCCATCCATGGATGTAGAAGACCTAATAGCTCGCGTGCATGCTGCATCGGCAATGCTGGATGGGGGTGTGTTGCATAGGGTCCGGCAATGTATGCTCCAGCGAGCGGCGAAGTGTTTGCAAATGCAAGGTGGTCGCTTTGAACTGCTGTGAAGTGTACGTTGCTCAAGTGTACATACCGACTCTGTGAAGATAAAACTGGACTTCAGACGTACACTATGGAATTATTGTGCGTAGCATAATGGGAAATCCTGTGTAGCCTACCTACTGTAATGTATTGTGTTTCCTTGTACCGCATTGGATAGAGACGATATTACTGTATCCACTATTATGTTCTACGTGTTGGCTTTATTTGTGCCATGGACGAAACAAAGTGGTCGCTTACGTCTTGTAGAAGTTCATGTTATGTTTCAATGTTTAAATAAAGGTAACTGTAACGGTAAGACAGAACACAGTGTATTGCATAGTGGAGGTGTACCTTCGGATACAATTTGATACATTAACTGAAAAAAATTGGCGCGAACGCGAAGCGAACATCGGAGCGCCCGCACGACTGGCATTTATGGCAATACCTCGTTTCACTGAGCTAATGAGACAACTCCGGCAGAGCGCCGAATTCATGTGGCCTGTGCTCGGCCATTCTGCACGCCGTTACAGCGTTACCGGAACCTCGTTCCTTAACTCGTACTTCTATTAAACCTATTGGTGGGAGTAGGTTTTGCAAGATAAACTTTTGTCGTGAATTTCGAAAAGAAACTGCATGCCAACCTCCACGTGCGGCGTTTTATGTTCACCCTGAATACTGTAATGATACTTACGAAGGGCATTAAGAAAGTTTTGCAATACGCAAAAACGGTTGGCTGGACACTCCTGTTATGGTAAGGGATGGAAAGAGGGGTAAAAACCGGTCTAGAAGATACCAAGGCGCGACCTTCACGCCAGTTGTTACCAATCAGTGGGACTGAAAGCAAGTGAAGATATCTGTATGGCCTGAAGGTGCATATCGCGCAATCATCCGCTACAATTTTGTTCGTGAATTAACTCTTGAGCAGTGCCTGGAGGAAATGACTCCTGTGCTGGTACAAAGAGTTCCACACGGGAAATTTTGGGGTTGAAGACAATCCTTGTTCTGGGCGACCGTCTGAATCAGTGACTGAGGAAAACATTGAAGCTGTGAGGGAAATGTTGCAACAAGAGAGGCGGTTGGCATATCGGCAGGTAGAAGAGACTTCACACCCCTGCACCAGCTATTCATTCAATTCTACATGACCATCTCCACGTTAGAAAGGTTTGATCCCTTTGGGTGCCCCATTCACTTTCAGAGGAACAAAGGGCACATCGAGTGAAATGGTGCCGAAAAATGCTAAAACAGTTTGAAAATGGGACTTCGCGTAACGTCAATAGCATCGTTACAGGTGAAGAAACTTGGCTTTATTATTACGATGTCCCAACAAAATCCCAGAACAAGGTGTGACTGTTTGAAGATGAGGGTACCCCTGTGACTGTGCGATAGTTAAGGTCAGTGAAGAAAAGGATGAATGCAGTATTCTTCACTAAACGGGGCATCCTGACTCGGGTTGTGCTAGAAACACAAAGGACAGTTACTGCGAAGTGGTACAGTGGGACTTGTATGCCTCAGGTCATCCAGGCTCTCAGGCAGCACCGTCCAAGATCCCGGCTCAACACACGGCTCTTGCATCACGACAATGCTCCAGCACATCGTGCTAATGTAACAATGGATTTTCTTGCCAGATCAGGGTTGACTGTGCTTGATCACCCTCTATAAAGTCCTGATCTTGCCCCATGTGACTTCGCACTCTTCCCAGAAGTGAAGAAAAAGCCGAAAGGGCGGCGTTTAGCATCCAACGAGGAGCTTCTGGCAGCATGGGATCAAGAGTGTGAAAATGTAACCGAAGAAAAGTGGCAGAGTTGGTTCAGTGACTGGTTTCGACGTATGGAGAAGTGTATTGAGTGTGGTGGAAATTATTTTAAAAAATCTAAAGCGTTCACTCACATTGCAAAACTTCCCTAGTGTCCTTTGTACACATACTGTAATGATGACCAAGGAACTGGAATCAGGAATAAGGCTTTTTACGAATAAATTTATACTATACCGAATATAAATATGTTACGGGATTGTGAGCGACTGAAGGAAGGACCTTAACAATGTCCTAAGATGGACAACAGAAAATGATATGATTGTAAACTGGGTGAAAACTTAGCTTGTGAGTTTCGCCAGTTTCTCAGTTTTAATTGCTTTGTTGATGGGGAGAAGGTACCTCATTGGAATCACTGTAAGTACTTGGGTGTTATTATAAGAAAAGATCTCCATTGGGGTAATAATGTAAACGTGATTGCAAATAAAGGTCAGAGATTTGTTCATATATACCGCCTGACAGAGTATGTTAAGCACCGAAAAGGAGTGGTTGAAAGAGAATGAAACTACGTATGCTGAAAGATCATGTGTCTTTATTGAACTGATTACAATATGGGATGAAAGAGACAAGGCCATTGGCAGTTACAGGTGGAATGTTGGCGCCAGGTCAGTAGGGTGTCGTATTCCACACGTGTTCAATGATGGAGAGGTTCGGGAATCTTTCTGGCCACAGGAGGACCTGAAAATGCTCTACGCAGTCCATAGACACCCGTGCTGCGTGTGGACGCGCATTATCTTGTTGGAACACTGTCCCAGGGTGCTGTGCCGTAAGGGGTGGGACGTGCGAACGCTGTGACGTAACACTGTTAGAGGTGGTCTGAACGCATGTCCTATGGCTACCCACATGATACCAGGGATTACGCCTGTGTATCTTTCCACAATATGGCTAGGATCTTCCCTCTGCCCTTCACGCCGCCAAATCTACACACGATGATCATCGGATGTTATTATTAAGCGGGACTCATCGGTGAACATGGTACAACGCCAGTCGTCGTCTGTCCATGCCTCCCGGGCAAGGCACCATTCCAAACGCAGGCCTTGGTGTTCTGGTGTCAATGGTAACCGATTCATGGTGTGGTAGGACCCCGAATCCGGTGGATGAGAGTCGTCGATACACTGTGCGGGAACTCACAGGATGTTGTAGAGACTCCAGTACATGCTCGCGGATGGCGGGCGCCGAAATTATGGGATCCCGCAATGCTTGGCGCACAATACGGCAGTCCTCCCTCGATGTGTTCTGTTTGTTGGTCAATCCGAACCTGCAAGTCGTGATTGAGTGCCCTCATGTACCCAATGAGTCTAACATCGGGCCACTGTGACATCTGAGTGGCCCACATGCCTGGCAGCCTCATGCAGTCCCACAATGCGGCCTCTGTCAAATGCTACCAATCGGTGGATAGGCTGTCTAACGCGCCTGCGAGGTATCACGGATGCTTCGTACTGTACGTAGTCCTCACTGCATGTATTGATTAACTGTCTGTCTCCATCGGGGTAATCATGTAAACGTGATTGCAAATAAAGGTCAGAGATTTGTTCATATATACCGCCTGACAAAATAAGTTAAGCACCGAAAAGGAGTAACAACTGGTAACGACTGGTAACAACTTACCAACAACCGGACGGTGCCATCAGGAATGCACACTGGTAGGCCTTCTACATATCCTCGTAGATCTAGTAGATCTAATCATTTACTCGCACATCAATAATATGCACGTTTACCGAAAAGGGATAATATTGGACCACTCCTTCTGGGTGCTTAACTTTTTGTCAGGCAGTGTAGTTATAATGGTATTTTTTGTGGTATGGATGTAAAGGTCCGCCTCTGTGGTGTAGTGGTTAGCGTGATTAGCTGCCACCCCCGGAGGCCCGGGTTCGATTCCCGGCTCTGCCACGAAATTTGAAAAGTGGTATGAGGGCTGGAACGGGGTCCACTCAGCCTCGGGAGGTCAACTGAGTAGAGGTGGGTTCGATTCCCACCTCAGCCATCCTGGAAGTGGTTTTCCGTGGTTTCCCACTTCTCCTCCAGGCGAATGCCGGGATGGTACCTCACTTAAGGCCACGGCCGCTTCCTTCCCTCTTCCTTGCCTATCCCTTCCAAGCTTCCCATCCCTCCACAAGGCCCCTGTTCAGCATAGCAGGTGAGGCCGCCTGGGCGAGGTACTGGTCATTCTCCCCAGTTGTATCCCCGACCAAGAGTCTGAAGCTCCAGGACACTGCCCTTGAGGCGGTAGAGGTGGGATCCCTCGCTGTGTCCGAGGGAAAAGCCGACCCTGGAGTGTAAACAGATGATGATGATGATGATGATGATGATGGATGTAAAGGTGAGGGCATATAATTTACTGGTAAGACCGCAATTTGAGTATGGTACTAGTGTATGGGACCCTCACCAAGATTGCTTGATTCGAGAAATCGAAAAATTAAGAAAAGCAGCATAATTTGTTCTGGGTGATTTCCAACCAAAAAGCATGTTACGAAATTGGTGGAAACTTTGGGTTGGGAAATCTTAGAGTAAGGGGACAAGCTGCTCTCCTAAACGGAGTATTCCGAGCAACCAGAAGAAATGTTTCTTTTTTTGCTAGTGGTTTAACGTTGCAATGATACATTGAAAGTTTTCGGCGATGCAAGGATAGGAAAGGGTTAGGATTAGGAAGGCAGCGGATTTTGACTTAAGGTACAGGCCCAGAATTTACCTGGTGTGAAAATGGGAAACCACGGAAAATTATATTCAGGGATGCGAACAGTGGGATTTGAACCCAACATCCTCCGAATGTAAGCTCAGAGTAGTACGATTCTAACCGTACGGTGTGAGTTGAGGTATGGCGTGGAATAAGTTTAGCAAGCGAATAATGTCGACTGATTTTTTGAAAAGTAGTGAAGATCACAATATAAAGTTGGAATTCAGGAGGTCAGATTGGGGCGAATATACGTTTATAGGAGGAGAAGTTAGGGATTAGAATAATTTACCGAGGGAGATATTCGATAAATTTCCAACTTCTCTTAAATTATTTAAGGAAAGACTACGTAAACACTTGATGGGGAATCTGACACATGGGTGACTGTCCTAATGCAGATCAGTGGTTGATGATGATGATGATGATGATGATGATTGAGAGAAAATGTATTTCCAAACTTTAGAATTTATGGGTGGGCTGAAACTGAATTAACTTTGCTATCTTTATTGATTTTGAATTTGTCACAATGTACCACCTTGTAATAATAACCATCATCATCATCATCTACGGCCTCCGTTCCACGGAACGGCAGTAAGTAACCTATATGTATGTGTAAAGTTCAGAATCACTTAAAATGAAGGTTTGTAAGGTACTGAGCTCGCAATACAGGAAAAAATCGATAAATCGATGTCCCTGATTTCCAGTTTCACTATACTTTGGTGAAAATACTTTCTCAAAGTTGTCACGGAGAGAGCCATCATAAGTCGTATTTCGACATTGTGAATGCAGGCCAAATAGGAAGGTCGGTAACTCATGAATTGTTTAAGACTGAATCATGGCGTTGAGCTTAACAATAGCTTCAGAGAAGAAACTTGTTAATGTCCAAAATAAATCACCTCCTTACTGGTAATATGCTCTGAAAAATTGAATTTGTGTACTCTTTATAGACATCGCTCGATATGTCCGTCTAAGACGTTCACGTGACCCGACAGAACCTACTTACAAGTTCTTCATAACTCAGACGCACGATACGAACTGCATTCTTTAATTACACGACACAGAGCTAAATACACAAAAACTGCTGATTCAAACTGTGGAATAAAATGTCGATAAAAAATCAGGCCAGTAGTGAAAGGTAGATAGAAATAGATTGTGTGTGTATATATATGATACATAGACAGGCAAGCAGATGTAGAAGGTTTCATTACCTACTTCATAATCTTGGTGAAAATATTGTATCGACCATGTATGGGATTTGTGTTATATACAGTATTACATAATTGGACAACCACAGCTCAGTACTACTACAGTACTACGTTACTTAAAATATATATCAGTAGCAATAATAATAATAATAACAATATTAATGATAAGCCCGTGTGGGGATTTACCAGTTACCATAATCGGCCGCGTCCCATTGGAATTGGGAAAGCTCGTTGGGTCTGTCGCCACCAGAGTCAGAGGGTAGTAGGGAAATAAAATACCACCGTGAAAAAACTGGTCCCTTGCCAGGCTTACAGCGAAGACTGGTAAATGACCAGAAGCCAGAAAACATCTCGAGGCAACCTCCAGGGCTAACAACCCTAGTTGTAAAAGGACGGTACCCGTCCAAAACAAAGTCAAGAAGCATGATGGCACAACGTTTCAAGAAACATACCCCAAGGGGTAAGTCGTCGGACAAATCCCTCGTCGTGAACGCTACGGGGCACGAGTCTCGTTCGGATTCTGGAGGAGACTCAGCATCATGCAAGAATCGAGTCGGAGCTCTCGGTGTACCCCGAAGACTCAAAAACTGAGTGTGCTTGGAACCGTGTTTGCTGCTAGAACCAGGATCCTTAAAACGGTTGCAAATTTCGAACCGGTAAATGACAGATTGTTTATACTAGCAATTAAATGCGTGAACAAATCCTACGCCCTAGTTAACGCACATGCTCCTACAAACGATAAGAACAAGTCTGATCCAGACGTTGATAATTTCTTGGACCTATTGGATGAAAAATTAAACAACATTCCCAAATACCATGTTAAGCTTCTTTTGCGTGACTTCAGTGCCCAACTAGGTCGTGAACAGAAGTACAAGAAAGTTATAGGAAATTACCCTGCTCATAAAAGAACCAATCCCAACGGCAAAAGACTGGTGTCCATTTGCGAAAATCACAACTTGCAGGTCATGTCAACCCACTTTCGCCATCTACCCAGAAAGCAAATGACTTGGCGTTCTCCCGTCTGAACTCTCCGACAGTTCCATATAGATCATGTTGCAATCTCCAGAAGAAATAGCCGTAAGATTATGAATGTCACGGAAAAGAAATGCATCAATGTGGCCTCAGATCACTATATGTCTCTGATCAAATTCAAACAAATTCCTGCAAACACGAGGAAGACAACCAAAGAGATCACAATCTTCGACAACGATACAGTTCGACAAAGGGTCGAGGAATTCCAGGAGAAGGCTAGACCAAACGACTGTGACTTTAACAAGAGAAAAAATCTCCTTGTTGAGGCCGCCAGAGACGTTGCAGAAATCAAAAGAAGCAGAAATCATGCCTGGTGAAATGGTACCTGCAAATCAGTCCTCAAGGAAAGACTCAATGCGTGGAAACAGTACTACTCAACGAAATCAGAAAATGATTGGGAAACCCTCAAATCCCAACGTGCCCAAGCAGCTGGGGTGCTCAGAACTGAGAAACGTAAATACGAAAAATCTTTTATTGAAACGATAGAACAAAACTCTAGGAAGATTGAAAACAGAGAGTACTACAGAGCATTCAAACTCAAACTCACTGGCTATAAGCTACCATTCTACGCTTTGAGCGAAAAGACGGCACATTGGCGACGTCAAATGAAGAAAATTGCAGCATTCTGGCAGACTACTTCAAGAATTTACTTAATTGCTCTAAACTGCAAAGCCCCACTGAGACCAAGGAACCCTTACTCAGGTACACATATTCCAGACCACCCGACAGAGATGAAATCAAGCGCAACATTTCCCGTCTCAAAAATTAATAACAAAGCGCCGGGGTGAAGACTCAGTTGTAGCAGAACTATGGAAATATGCCCCTGAAGAATCACTTGATGTCTTTCAAAAGCAAACAGAATAAATTTGGAGCAAGGAGACCCTATACGAAGATTGGAAAATAGCTTTGATCCATCCATTACATAAAAAAGGCAGCATGAAGAACATCAGCAACCACAGAGGAATATCTTTGCTACCCGTGACTTACAAAATTCTATCACTTGCCATCCTGAAGCACCAGTCGAACATAAAATAGGTGAATACCAAGGAGGGTTCAGAAAATGTCGCTCATCTGCCGAATAGATCCAAAATCTCAAACCGATCATCAGATATTGTACACTAAGTTCCAAGCAGTATGTGTCTGTCTTTGTGGACTTCAAGAAAACGTACGACTCCATTGACAGGGTTTGGAGTTGATTTGAAACTGTTGGCATTAATTAGAGCCACCCCAACCGATACAAAATCCGAGGTGAAGTTCCATAGATGGCTCTCGCATTCCTTTGACATCAAAACAGGAGTCCGACAAGGTGATGGGCTATCCCCGATTCTCTTCAACTGCGTTCTTGAAAGAAATCACCAGAACCTGGAAGGGGGGTGAGATTACAAGAAACCAACTACAGTCCACTAAGAATAGGAACCAACTCCAAGGGGATAACAACAGATTGTTTAGCATTTGCCGATGATATTATCGTTCTCTTAAAGTACATAGAAACCGCTAGAGCTCAAGTTGAAATGTTAAAGGAAATTGCCGAGCAAACTGGTCTGCAGATATCATTTGAAAAAACAGAAGTAATGACTAACATCAAACAGGCCCCACCAAAACTCCATACAAAATACGGGGACATCACCCGAGTAGACAAATTCAAATACCTGGGTGAGATCATCATGAAAAGTGGACTGGAGAAAGAAGCACTTCAGGAGCGAGTACGTAAACTGAAAATAACCTACCAAACATCCCGCACAATCTACAAAGAAAAATGCCTTGTGCAAAACACCAACATACGTCACTATGAAACAGTTCTGAAGCCAGTAGTTCTATAAGCAGCCGAAACCCAGTCTCTAATGCCAACAAAGGACTCCTTGAAGAACTGGGGTAAAAGGAGACAAAATTGTGACAGGAATCTTGGGATCAAAGTACAGAAATGGAATCCATCAAACGAGATCCAATGAGGAAGTCTACAGCACAATAGCGAAAATTACCGACACAATCCGAAAAAGACGGGCACGATTTTACGGTCATCTGAGAAGAATGGAGGGAAGAAAGTTAACTAAAGAGATATTTAACATTTTTGGTTATAACCCCCAAATCCACAATTCCCTGGTTTAGAAATACCAAAGAAGACCTGTAAATGCTACATATCTCAGCTGAAGACGCCCGTAACAGAAATCGCTTCCGCAAGAAAATGTTGACGAACGGGCTAAACCGAGACGAGCAACCGAAGAAAGGACACAGAGCCCCTTCGACAGAGGAGCGTAAGCCGGCCCACTCACAAAGAATGAGGGAAATTTGGGCTCTAAAGTAGGCCAAGTTCAGTGTCAAATGCAAGAAGACTTAATGTGGTCCTTGATCGTCCCAGCGAAATTAATGTATAATAATAATAATAATAATAATAATAATAATAATAATAATAATAATAGGTAGAGGGCCCGTTCTGTTTCGCAGCATTCGCTATAAATAATTGAGATAACCTGTCTTGATATAAAATTGCTCTGTGCGCTGCCTGGTTGTTTGAACGTTTACTTTCAGAACTTTTATTACATTTAATTATCAGCGAGGTGATCTTTTGTACATGAAATTATTGTGACGATGTTGATATTTCACGAAAATTTTTTATTTTATAATTCGTTTTATGTCGCTCGGACACAGACAGGTATATGGAGACGGTGGGATAGGAAACGTATAGTAGTGGGAAGGAAGCGACTGTGGCCTTAATTAAGGTTCATCCCCCAACACTTGCCTGGTCTGAAATTAGGACCATGGAAAACCACTTTCAGAGCTGCCGACAGTGGGGCTCGAACCGAATCTCCCCCGAATGCAAGCCGACCGCGGGAAATTTGAATTTTGGCAGGAAATTTGAATTATGACGCGAGATTGGAATTTGTAAACAAAGCCACGTGCTTTTGACAGCTGCCACCCGCGATCTTTAAACAACAACGCATCGCCAACCTCAGTGCTGCCATCTTGACGGGGCTAAACCTCATTGCTGCCATCTTTACGACACTAAACCTCACGGGCGTGAAATTTGAATCTTAGCGCGAGATTTGAATTTGTAAACAAAGCCACGTTTTTTTACAGCCACGTGCTTTTTTGACAACTGCCATCCGCCATCTTGTATCGCTAACCTCAATGCTGTCATCTTAACGGCACAAACCCTCAACAACAACGCATCGCTAACCTCATTGCTACAATATTAACGGCACAAAACTTTATAGGCACGTGGTGGCGGGCAATATCCACATGCTTTTTTGACAGCTGTCATCCTCCATCTTGCATCGCTAACCTTAGTGCTGCCCTCTTTATGGTACTAAACCTTATCGAGTTGGTTTGTGTAATTTAAAATCCATATGCGTATTTGACAGCTGTCATCCACCGTCTTGCATCGCTTACCTCAGTGCGGTCTCCTTTACAGCAATACCTTTGAAATGTGGTGGCAGCAATTTGAAAAATTCCACATTTTCTTGTTTGGAAACAAATTTACGTGCTTTTTTTGTCAGCTGATAGCAGCCATTTTTAATCAACAGAGCATCGTGCTGCTATCTTTATGGCACTAAACCTCATTTTGTGACATGTGGTGGTGGTTAATTTAAATTCCATGTGCTTTTTTGACAATTTCATCTGCCATCTTTAATCAAGAGAGCATCGTGCTGCTATCTTTACAGTACTGCTGGCAATTTGAAAAATTCCACATGCTTTTTTGACAGCTGTCATCCACCATCTTACATTGCAAACCACAGTGCTGCTATCTTTAGCTACTACCTTTGAAATGTGGTGCGGATAATTAAAAATATTCTACGTGCTTTCTTGACAGCAGCTATCTTTAATCAACAGAGCATCGTGCTGCCATATTCAGTTACTATCTTTGAAATATGGTGGCGGCAATTTCCTCGTGACAGCTGTTATCCGCCATCTTTAGTTAACAGAGCAAACAAAGCTACGTGCTTTTCTGACAGCTGTCATCCGCCGCCTTACATCGCTTACCTCAGGGATGCTATCTTTAGCTACTACTTTTGAAATGTGGTGGCGGACAATTTGAAATATTCTACGTGCTCTTGTGTGGAAACAAACCCACGTGCTTTTTGACAGCTGACAAGCTGACAGCAGCCGTCTTTAATCAACAGAGCATCGTGCTGCCATCTTTAGCTACTACCTTTGAAATGTGGTGGAGGGCAATTTGAAAAATTCTACGTGCTCTTGTTTGGAAACAAACCTACATGCTTTTTGACACCTGACAAGCGACTATCTTTAATCAACAGAGCACCATGCTGCTGTCTTTAGCTACATACCTTTGAAATGTGGTGGCGGGTAATTAAAAAATTCCGTTAGCTAGTATTATTAAACAGCCTTTAGCGCATACGTTAACCTAACCTCTCATCTACAATCTTGAAGGACACTATCCTTAATTTACGATATGATGCACTTCCCGACGCTAATTAGCACTTAGAGGCTACTGCACAAGATAGCGGCGGCTGTTATAATCTCCTCCTCCTCTACCTCCTCCTCCTCTGTCGAGGCATAGCTTTATTGAGCATGCATCGCCAAGGCATGAGTATGCAGCGGTAACATCATTGTGCATGTTTAGACTTGCGGATTACGAAAGAAACATAACAAGACTAGAATTGAACACTGTACTCGATGGTGTTAATTTTAACATGTGATTAGAACATTAATCGATGTGTTTAGTACGCTAAATAACTGATTAAGACTACAATCGAACACTGTACTCAATACAGCATGTGTTTAGAACATGTCAGGGGATACCTTTGTTCTAAGAAGATCAGATTACAAAAGAAGTGACTGAAACATAGCAAGACTAGAATCGAACACTGTACTCGATATCGTTAACTTCAACATGTGATTAGAACATTGTTTGATGTGTTTAGAACACGATACAAGACACAACAAGTCAGGGGATACCCTTTGTTCTAAGAGAAAAAATAAGACTAGATTTCTGAAGAGATTGCGCAAGATAGTGGTTGTTATAACCTCCTTCTCCTCCACCTGCTCTGTTAAGGCATATCCCTATCGAACATACAACGCGATCTTATGCATAAGGCAGTGCACACACTGCGTAGCAAACTCAATCAGTAAACGATAATATGTATACGGCAAAAGTACAACAACGATTTACCTATTGTGAAAATCAAAAACTAAGGAAACACAGTGTGCACATATCGCGTAGTCAACTCGCTCGGTAAACTACCAAAAGTACAACTTCAATGATTTACCTAGTACGAAAATCAAAAACTATAGAAACACATTGTGCACATATCGCATAGCTAAATCGCTCAGTAAACGATAATATGTATATAGCAAAAGTACATCAATGATTTGCCTAGTGTAAAAACCAAAAAACTACGGAAACACTGTGCACATATCGCGTAGCTATCTCGATCAGTAAACGATCATATGTATACAGCAAAGTACAACTTCAATGATTTGCCTAGTACGAAAATAAAAAAATATAGAAACACACTGTGCACATATCCCGTAGCTAACTCGCTCACCACACTGCCATGATGCTCAGTGATTGCAAATACAGGGGTTATCGACTAGAACACTGATATACGTCATGCGAAAATCAGAAAACCATACTGCGTAGCCAACTCGCTCGGTCACACACATACCGCACAGCTAACACGCTTTGTATTTTCAAATACATCGCAACACGGGTTATCGACCAGAACACTGATATACGCATACACGTCACTCTTTTTGAAACACACGGACAAAAATGTTGCGAGATACTACACCTAAGATACGGAGGAGGAAAAATAATAAATCATAAATTTTTTGTATGCATGTTGTCTCCTCCAAGTTGGAAGACCAAATGGGAGCAGTACTGTGAGTTTCTGCTACGGCTTGCGAAAACTGAACGGAAATGACATGTTATCTCAGCAAAAAATACACATTACATTGTTCCGGCATATATGCAAGTCAGACACTTACAGAAATAAAATGATAGGTACTGCGATTCAAACCCCGGTCCTAGCGTCAAGAAGGGCATCCGGCTATAAAACAGATCCTTATGTTTCTAGTAATTACACGTTATCAGGAAGACTAAAGATCGCGCATGAAAGGGCTAGGAGCAGCTAGCTACCTCTTATCATTTGCTATCTTCAGGGCTGCCGGCAGTAGGTGTTCGAACTCGCTATCTCCAGAATACTATATCTTATTCGTTAGAAGTAACAGACATGATAAAGTAGCAAGAATGATTGCTGGTACAAGATGTTGACGGTGATTCATCTGTCGGATGGAGACGTTAAGCCTTGAGCAGGTCCTTTGTACTATTCGATAGGAGTAGGCTATGTGCCGGCACCGGGTTTTACTCTCTCCCTACTGTCGTATATTACATCCTCGGGGAGGTAGTAGTATACAATTTCGAATAACTAGAGGGTGTGCGAAAAGCCTGCATTAAATTCCAAAAGATTGAGGGCATATAATGCTGTTGATGGTGATTCGTCCGTGGGATGGGGGCTTAAGCCTTGAGCAGAACCCTTGGTGCTATTCGACAGGAGTAGGCTATGTGCCGACACCGAGTTTTACCCTCTCCGTACAATCACAATAGTTCATCTCATGGACTTACACCAGCTAAATGCTGGAAAGCAATACCAACTAAAGTTTAGTGCCGTTAAGATGGCAGCATTGAGGTTAGCGATGCAAGATGGCGGTTGACAGCTGTCAAAAAGCACGTGGCTGTCAAGAAACACGTGGCTTTGTTTATAAATTCAAATCTCGCGCTAAGATTCAAATTTCCCTCTCGTGGTTTAGTGCCGTAAAGTCGGCAGCACTGAGGTTTAGCTCCGTCAAGATGGCAGCACTGAGGTTAACGATGCGTTTTTGTTTAAAGATGGCGGGTGACAGCCGTCAAAAAGCACGTGGCTTTTTTTACAAATTCCAATCTCGCGCCAAAATTCAAATCTCCCGCGGGAGGAGGAGGCCTCTGAGGAGGGCCGGTGGTGGCCGAACCATCCACTTATACTACTCAGATTGCTTTATGATGTCAATCGGTTCAGGCATTCTCTCAAACTCGCGGTAATAAAAGTTAACCTAGTGTTTTAAATTACGATTCCTGATGTCAAGACAAGAGTCAGCGCCATATGGATGAAATTACGCCAAGTTACTGGAATCCTGTGCGATAAGGAAATGCCATTGCACCTAAAACCTAAAAGACTACCACACAGTGATTATACCGGTTGCCCTATATAGTTCTGAATGCTGGCCTGCAACATCAAAGCGTGAACAAGCACTTCATGCAATGGAAATGAAGATGCTGCGGTGGTCCAATGGCTTGACTTGACTGGATCATATCAGGAAAGATGATGCGCAAGGTTGACCCAGTCACAGAGAAAATGAATGAATCATGTCTACGATGGTATGAGCATGTACTCTGTAACAGTGAAACCTCAGGAGTCACCAAATACGAGAATAGTATTAGCTTTCGTTGACAAGTTTCTCATACGTGATTCTGATCAGTCTTATGTCAACGAAAGCTAACAATAGCGTGTTACAGGTGTTACAGTCCCCAAAATATCTTTGAAACTCGGTTTGAGCAAGAGGTCTTTTCAGCGGATGCTGGGTAGATTTTGCGTACCGTATTCAAGTTGCTCAGCGTCTAACACAAAGGGATGAGCGAGCGCTATTACAATATTACAGACGAATGTTGTCCACGACATATGAAGATCCGGAATTTTAATAAAATTCCTATAAAAAGGAAGTCAAATGGATATCGTGGATAAGGGTAAATCACGTCAAAATTACTGGGCCAATTAGACTGAAACTTGGAATAGGTATATTATATGAGAGGCTCAATTCTTACACAAGCCTATCTTGAAAATAAGAGCCAGCTATATGGAGGTATGTTCTGATCATATACATGTTTTTATGCTAAATCAGAAAATACTGCGTAAACTGATAGCTCTATCAAAAAAGTGAACCCTACCATGCGCAAAGTGTAAATCACAGCTTTTGGAAACTTGCTCAATTAGTTAATAACTAAACTAATTTCATTCCCAGTGATATAAAATTAACGACTTACATGTTCATATGACAAAAATTGATATGCTCCGCTAGTCTTAAAAACCTTTAAATGATTCTTATGGGTTTCACAAAATGGTGGATAACCTGAGATAATTATGCATATATGCAAAACTTGATGCAGTGGACATAATATTCGAATTTCACGTACGTTATTGAAACATTGAATGCTTCCATATATATGAATTCATGAAACAAATTTAATATCCCTGAGACCGGGCGAGCTGGCCGTGCGGTTAGGAGCGCGCAGCTGTGAGCTCGCATCCGGGAGACAGTGGGTTCGTACCACACTGTTGGCAGCCCTGAAGATGGTTTTCCAAGTTTTCCCATTTTCACACCAGGCAAATGCTGGGCTCTACTTTGTCACTCCTGTTTAACCCCCATTAATTGGATTTCCCAAAAACCAAACACAAAATACGTGTTTCTTTATTTTCAAAAGAGATCCCAAACACCAATTTCCAGGTCTGTAATATCTTCTGTTTCTGAGGTATAAGTGTCCTCATTTAAGGCATTCAACCTTTTTTCACCTTTTTTACTGTTCCTATTGGGATTTTCCGAAAACAAAAAAATATGTATTTCTTTATTTTGAACGGGGATTCTAAATACCAATGTTTTGTGATATATATACACACTCATTTAAAAATTCACCCCCCTTTTCACCCCCATTAATTGGATTTTCTAAAAACAAAAATACGTGTTTCTTTTTTTTAAAAGAGATCCCAAATACCAATTTTCAGTTTATGAGATATATGTATCCTCATTAAATGTATTCAACCCCTTTTTCACCCTTTTTCACCCTTTTTCACCCTTCCTATTGGGATTTTACGAAAACGAAGAAATATGCGTTTCTTTGTTTTTAAAGGAGATTCTAAATACCAATTTTTACATCTGTAAACTTTTAAAGTTTTGAGATATAGATACACTCATTTTAAAATTTAACCCCGTTTTCACCCCTTAGCCAACGGCCGTAGCCGTGTTGAAACACCGGATCCCGTGAGATCTCCGAAGTTAAGCAACATTGGGCGTGGTCAGGAGTTGGATGGGTTGCCACGCGCTGTTGGTGGGGGTAAGGGAATGGAGGAGCGGAAAGGAACTGACCATCCTACCGCACGTAAACTCCGGCTCAGGATCACCTCTGCGGAGGTTCGGACCTGCCTTCTGGCAGAATAACCCTTACCTTACCTCACCCCCTTAGCGACGGAATATCCAAAAATCCTCCCTTAGCGAGCACCTACATTTTACTATAAATGTATCCTCAAAATTCCATTTCATTATGTCCAGTAGTTTTGGCTCGGCGATGATGAGTTGTCAGTCAGTCAGAGATGTTATTATATATATATATATATAGAGAGAGAGAGATTAATCTGTTGAGGCTAGTGTATGGTTTTGAACTACCGGGTCTAAGGCCAATGACTTTCAAATTAATTAATTAAGAATAGAACTTTCGAGAAAATGATAACATCTTTCGCAGAAGTGAACGTTTTGCAATAAATTTCAATCTCGATACCATAATGTGATAAAATTCTGGCTGGTAGTTGAATAGCATTTGATCCGTCAACATCTAAGTACGCTGACCAGTAAGACGTCTGATTGCGTATGCGTGCCTATTCCCATTCCACTTCCCCTATCGTGCCAGCTGCTCAGCGCTTTCAAGGTTCGGGCGGACTTCAAGTACTAGCGTGTGCATTAACCATTCAGAATGTTACAGTTTCCTTGAATACTGTAGTTTAAAAATATATGGCAAGAAATTGTTATGCTTTTCAAGACACTCTGAAAATCTACAGGCCAAGAGCTTTCGTCAGAATGTTTTAGGATGTCAATCGGTTCAGCCGTTGTCTCAAAATCGATGTAACAGAAATTAGCCTAGTGCTTTAAATATACAGATATATACCTATCGTAATTACCAATATTTTGACCTGAATATTTCTCCACGTAAATTATATCGTCGTTGCGTCTAGAAAAATCTCTATATGATAATATTTCAGCTTAGAACTCTGACCAGAACTAAGTGATACGTGTGTTGCGGACCAGTATTTCTCCTCTCAACATTGTCACATAACGGTATTTCGAGGCACAACGACGATATGAATTAACTGCTGATGTAGATTTATGTACAGTGACAATCCTAGCAGGTTTTTATTAAAAAAATAAAAAAAATAATACAATTTGAAAGAAAGAAAATAATTTTTCTGGAATCCATTATGTCCAAGGAAGTAAGCGCAGAAAACATTACAAATATTCGGTAGTTAAGAAGTTGTCTGACTCATTGACTGAATGGTCAGCGTATTGGCCTTCGGGTGAGAGGGTCCCACGTTCGATTCCCGGCTGGGTGGGGATTTTAATCGCTTCTGATTAATTCTTCTGGCTCGAGGACTGGGTGTTTGTGTCCGTCCCAACACTCTCCTCTTAATATTCACACAACACACTACACTACCAACAACCACAGAAACACACAATAGTAATTACATCCCTCCATATAGGGTTGGCATCAGGAAGGGTATCCGGCCTAAAACAGGGCCAAATCCACATGTGCGACGCAGTTCACACCCGTGACCTCACAGGTGTCCGACTCGTTGGCTGAACGGTCAGCGTACTGGCCTTCGGTTGAGAGGGTCCCACGTTCGATTCCCGGCCGGGTCGGGGATTTTAACCTTAATTGGTTCATTCCTACGGCACGGGGGCTGGGTGTATGTGCTGTCTTCATCATCATTTCATCCTCATCACGACGCGCAGGTCGCCTACGGGAGTCAAATAGAAAGACTTGCACCTTGGCGAGCCGAACCCGTCCTGGGATATCCCGGCACTAAAAGCCATACGACATTTCATTTTTTACCCCACAGGTGTAGGAAAAGCTATAGGAAAAAAGAAAATTCGGTAGTTAGGAGGTTATTCTACTGTATGTTGAACGTTATCTCATTTAGTTCGGTAACTGAGTTTATCACTAATATTGATTATAACCATTTACATGTCATATCGTACCTATGACTCAAATAGCATAGTCCATACACATTTTTCACCATTGTATATTTTGTGTGGTGAACAAAGCATGGGTCAAAAATGACCCAGTTACGAAAAACTGAGAAAGTTTTATTGCCATTTGACAACTTATGTTCAAAAGATTCTAAAATTGATGTCATTTTTTGCACTGTTAACAATTTTCCATGTGACATGGCACTCACTTCTTATGAGATGCTGCAAAATACTTGTCATGCAAAGGAACAGAACATATTGAACATAATTGCACGCATTAACTGTTTTGTTGGAATACTCCGCAGATGTTCTGCAGTCGGCCTGATTAGTTGAGCTCAAGTTGGTGGGTTCAATCCTAGCTCAGTCCGGTGGCTTTTGAAGGTGCTCAAATACGCCAGCGTCAAGTGGATGGATATTTTAGTACGAAAGGAGAGAAGGATTGTGGTGTTAAGAAGGGGTATTTGAAGAGAATTGAAAGGCTGAATACCTTAATTTTTTTAATAAAGGCTAGATTTAAGATTTATATCAAAGTCTTAGTAACAATTTATTAGGCACGTAAAAGAACTCATGAGGGAAAAAATTCCGGCAATTCTGCATCTCCAAAATCATTTCTTTTTTTGCTATTTGCTTTACGTTGCACCGACACAGATAGGTCTTATGGCGACGATAGGATAGGGAAGACCTAGGAATGGGAGGGAAGCGGCCGCGGCCTTTATTAAGGTACAGCCCCAGCATTTGCCTGGTGTGAAAAGGGGAAACCACGGAAAACCATCTTCAAGGATGCCGACAGTGGCGTTCGGACTCATTATCTTCCGAATGCAAGCTTACTGCTACGCGATCCTAACCGCAAGGCTCCAACTTGCTTGGTATATGTAATAAATATAACCATAATTGAAACAGGCATTACTTTTCCTACACTGCAGTTATTGCCTTACATAAATAGGAATGTAATTGGGCGGTAAAATGAATGAGAAAGACCTGCAAGTTATATCCCCCTGTCCCCGCAGCCAAGATTTGTTTGTGTATTTATTTAATTTAATTTAATTTAATTTAATTTAATTTAATTTAATTTAATTAATTTAATTTAATTTAATTTAATTTAATTTAATTTAATTTAATTTAATTTAATTTTATTTTATTTCATTTTATTTTATTTTATATTTTTTATTGTATTTGTTCATCCATTCACTTTAGCCCTATCCTTTTTCAGCGTTGCTGAAAACCTCTTTCCTTTCAAGGATGTTACCGGTTGAGAAATGTGGGGCGGTTGCAGCTTTAACTATACAATTTTAATTTTAGAGGCTTTAATATTCTGGTAGCATTTTTAAAAATACTTAAGTATGTGTTCACTCTCTAAAGTTTGCTGTATTGTTTAATTACAGCACAGCAGCTTATACTACACTGCAATATGTAGGCCAATCTGAGACTACATTTCTGACGATATCTACGTATTGAAATGGACATTTCAAGAAATCTCTCTCTCTCTCTCTCTCTCTCTCTCTATATATATATATATATATAAAATAAGAGTTTTGTCTGTACATTGCTCAGAATTAGAAAAGAATGTTATTTCTGTATCGGCCATGTCCATAGTAACAAGGAAATACACTTTTTACTTCTCCGTAATGTCTGTCTGTCTGTCTGTCTGTCTGTCTGTATGTATGTATGTATGTATGTACACGCATCACGAGTAAACGGCTGAAGAGAATTTAAAGAAAATCGGTATGTGAAATCAGGGGATGAGCCACTACAATCTAGGCTATAAATAATTTTACTCACGCTGAGTGAAATGGTAGTTTAGGGGAAGGCCTAAAAATTCATTCTCAAATACTTATATTATTAGTGGCCCTATCGATAAATACTACATAACTAAAGCTATATATAATTAAATTTCTGATCATTTATGTCATACATTGTTACCGTACCGGTTTAGATAACGCAGATATTCATGAATTTGCATTTTTGTTGCCAAGTCCATATCAACGCCGAGCCACGAGAAAATGGGTTAACAGAATTTAATGAAAGTCGGTATATAGAGTGGGGAAATAAGAAACTACATGCTAAGTTGTATGAAATTGTAGTTTAGGGGAAGGCGCCTAAAATTTAAATACCTGTGCTATTGGTCCTATCGAAAAGTACTACATGACAAACGTTATAGAGAATACAATTTCCGAACATTTATGCATTATTCAGTTTTACAGTACCGACTATGATAAGAGTGGTATTTGAGAGTCGGAAGAAAACTATATGTGGAGGTCTACAATATTGGAAGCGCATAACATTCAACAATAACATTACATTGACCATTGTTTGTGGTTATGTTCTTTGACTGTTATTCTGCCGCTCAACTCCGATAGATGGGATTGCTGCTGCGTACAGAGTATAATTTAGCATGTCATTTTCCTCTGGTTCATACATTTTCTGATACCGTACTGCTGGTACGTAACTCACTGGTTCATCATAGTATTCCAGCTATTCGATCCCTACTCTGACGCGCTGTTTCGAAGGAGCAGTGTGGACTCTTAAGGCAGAGGCTCACTTAGTAGTAGTAGTAGTAGTAGTAGTAGTAGTAGTAGTAGTAGTAGTAGTAGTAGTAGTAGTAGTAGTAGTAGTAGTAGTATGACCTGGTCTAGAATTACAATTTAGGCATATTCCAAATAATAGCATCACAATTCACTAAATAACTCAAAATTCAACCCTGAAAAGAGCCGTTTCCTGAAAAGAGCTTCTTCTTCTTCACTTTCATTAAATTCTACATTCATTTTATTCAAATTAGCAGTGAAGAGGGGGTTTTTCCCCTGTCTTGGAGAAAAATTTGCCTCCAAGTCAGATAGATTTTTCCGCCGCCAGTGTAGTGAATTGAGATTTTCCGACTCATCGGGTACTCCTAGGAAACAGATTAGTAAAAGGGCATAGTTTTTTCTCTGAGTGTTCACGGATCACGGCTGTCTGCGGCCTGGTCATTCCAGCTCTGGAACTTTGGACTGTTAGATCGGCAGCGTAGTACTGTTCGTTAAAAAGTGAGAAAAAGTGTGGTTTTTCATTTGATCGAGCATTTCATGTTAAATCATTGCTTTTACTTGCGCCATTCCTACTGACGTCATTGTAATGACCTATGTTCATTTCAGTTGAGAAAACCACTAAGACAGTCTTTCAGAGGATGTAAAAAGACAGGTGGAGAGCGAGTGTCAGCCATTATAATGCAATTTCCCAACCTGATTGTAACTGATGGTAGGCAAGCGGGCCTACCATTACAATGAAAATTCCCTAACGCAGTCTTCATATGGGAAAAGACCTTTGGTAACGGTAGGAGCTATGCAATTTAATACAGTCTTGCTCTCAATGTGTACACTACCGAACCTAGAATTCTGTATAAAATTTAGAATTCCGTAGCGAAGCACGGGTACATCAGCTAGTACAGTGTATAGTCAGGCTTTTCTGCTTCTAAATATATCACTATAATTATCTACCTGGTGAGGATGGATTCAAATGTTCAAAAGAACATGAAAGGAAATGAATTGTTCAAAATAAATTGTCTTTGTCTCCCTCAAACCTCCCCCCCTCCCTCCTTTCTCTCTCTCTCTCTCTCTGTATATATATATATATATATATATATTGTTCATCCTTGACGGAGTGTGGTGACATTTCATTTGCATTTCGAGAGTTTTCTTCATTATCAATTATTCATCAACTTTCAGAACAGAGCACTCGACGTGGAGATTTTGAAAACAAGACTCACCGGTATGTATAATTCTACGCAGAAATTCAAAGATCCATTTAATAGTTTCCATCGAGGATCGCCAGCTGGCTAACTGCTCTCATTATCACAAAGTATCGAACTGGCATGTCGGTTAGTTTCCAGCAATCTTTCGTAATAAGAAAGGAAACAACTACTATAAATAGGCCTACGCAAATGTGCCGTATTCATCACTTTGTCGCACGTGAAAAGGGAATAATAGAATTAAAATAGCAACACAAAATTACGAATATGACATGTTCGATACTTCTTAACTGTGGCTACTTTTAGAAAAATCTTACTTTCATCAAAGTGCAAGGACCATTGCAGACCATCATTAACAGCTAAACATATGGCAATTTTCTGTGGAATGTAACCCGCAATAACATTGGAATATCTCAAAACAAAAAAAGCATGGTTTTGCACTTTTTGCAGTTTAATATGGCGCTGGCGATATAATTTCTGGCACTTTGCGCACAACGACAGAATAACCACTATATTTTTTTGCACTTAAAGGGTTACCGGGTCCTATATAAAAATGTTGTTTATATGACGTGCTTTCACTTGATATGTTTTGTGTTAAGGACACCATGGAGGTAGAATTTTGTCCCTCAAAATCCCGTTAACATGTTGGAAGCCAACGTTGTTATCCGCAGATCCCACCGAATTTAGTGACGATATAACCAACTCATATGGCAATAAAAGAACAATGTATAACAGACTGTATCACTGAGGTCAGTGAGTAATATCTACTGAATCTACGAATCTCCTCCATAATATTAAATTATCGAAGATACGAGAACAAAAGGTACGTGTTCATTATTTATACTGGATCACGCATCGAAAATTAAAGAAATCGGTACGGTACTACGAGAGTCTAGGTTTGTTGATTTCTTTCCGCGGTTTAACGTTCAATATTGTTCACTGATGACTAAATATATACACAGCACTCTATACGAAATTGGCTTGTCTATTCACCCCTTCGTAAATGGCACTCTTACTGACTTCAAGAAAGTCAGCCTTCTAAATTAACTTATCTCGTGGGAACATATTCTTGACATTGCTTATTAAAAGTTTGTTAATAAGAAGTTTTTATGATTGAGTCTATTATCTTTACAAAAATGTCTGAAGTTGCCAAAGTAGCAACGCTACTGCTCTGCATTATTCACAGAAGTACTTACGAGGTGAATGACCCGTGAACCATGACGAGCCGTCCAAAGAAGCAGTTAATTTCAGAACATCAGTGTTCTCTGCATGTTGAAGTAAAGCCGATAGTCCAGTCTGGAATAAAGACACGTTTCATTGAACCTTGGAAACACAGAGTGCGGGGGCACGCCGCGTTAACTGAGCGCAAGTCAGGTTGAAGAGAGTGGGCTGCGTAACTAACTTCGATTTACTTCTATTTGATGGGAAATACCACCAAATGAAATATGCAAAGGCCAAATAAACATTAGGAAGGAAGGATACGGAAGAAATAAATAGGGAAAGGAGAATGAATTGAATGAAGTGTTAAATGAAGGGGACAGATTCATGCTGAGGACGTAGGCTCTCTGTCTCCCTTTCTTCTACCTGGAGAAGAATTAATAAATGTTTGAAAGAAAGAATAAGGAAAGAAAAGTAAGTAAGTAAGTGACTACTGACGTCGGAATCATAGCCTTGGTATCTCCAATTTTAAGTGTAGTTTGATAACAAAGGACTGTACACTTTTATATTTTGAAAAGTCCCATAATTTTTTTTAGTCGGTGCGACGTAAAGCCCCTAGCAAAAAAAATATAATTTTTTGGACTCAAATCGCGGATATCTTGGGACGATGTCACTCATAGGCAAAAAAGAGAATGGAAGCTAGGACGTAAAGAACATAGAAAGAAATCTGAAAGTAAACAATTAATTAAGCGAATTAATTAAGTGAATTAGTGACCTTGGGGAAGTACTGCCGCTTGTCATATTCCATCTCCCAACATTCCAATGTACGCCGTTAATTCTTCGCCTCTTAAGCCAATGGAGATATGAAAAAGCCTCGACGCACTAACCAAAGACTACTTGATTATTTTAAATACCGTGGAATGGCCTTCTGAATTACCACTTCTTAATTTTCCTCTAGTAAAGTTTGTAATTACAGAGTGCATCTTGAGTGCTCGGAAATGTGAAGGACGTAACCCATACAACCCACCATCATGCCTTTCTCAGTCAGGTCCTGGGAGAGGTGTTGCACCTAGTACTATGAAGAAGTGAAAATACTATACTTGCTTCAAATAAAGATATGCTAAATTAATGTTAAAAACTTACACAATTTAAGTTAAAGACTTAAGACAAACATCAAATACAAAAATAACAATGATCATTAATGTGACGTATTGAGAATATTGAAACCTTAAATTAAAGAAAAATATAACATTCCTTAAGAGCAAGTATAAACACAATTATGTAACTAAATACTGCAATAAATGAAAATATGCAGTGCATAGGACTATAATAAGTTCTTAGAATGAGTTAAAATTGAGAACACGTAATAAAAACACTAATGTGTTTTTCTTGCAGCTATGATGAAACACTATTCCGTAGCTCCAGGCAAACTCATTCATAATACAACCATTCAGTCAGTCAATTGTCCTCGGCAGGCGAGCTTAAATTTTAATAACGAGCTAGTGTCTCCGACCTGATTATGGTGCTGGAAGTGAGAGTTACGAATGTAATCGTACACAAACTGCGAATAGTGAATATGCTAATACTTAAAGTGTCAGTATTAAATGTTACGGTACTCGAAATAGAAACCCAAATCGACAGGTTACTCGAAGAATAATTGCAATTTCACCCCTTAATGAATCGGCACCTTGAGTGATGTGAGTAAACGGAAATGGTGCTAACCCAATGTCAGTGGGAGTGATGACCATTGCCTTAAGAAGAAGTACAACTGAGAAACCATCCTCTCAGCCGCTACGTCTTATTTTTGATATACAGAGAGGAAATAGGCAAACAGGGATGTAAGAAATGAAGAAGAAATGGAAGAATTGAAGTCAGTTTGAAATGAAAGGAAGGAGGAAGAAAAGGGGAGATAGAAGGGAAGATAGAACAAAATCTCTCTGCAGGAAATTTGCTAATTGTTTGGGTAATAAATAAGACTATACTTTTTCAAATTAATGAATGATGAAAAGTACACTCATGTTAGTAAAAAACATAACACTCTGAAGGACTAGGGATAGGAAGTTCATATTCACAGGACATGTTCATTAGTATGTTCTGCAGATACAGTTAGCATTCCAGTCACCTAGGTTCAGCATGTGACTTGTTGTCTAGTAGGCACTTGATCCTTCATGGGCACTGATAACTTGTTCCATGCATGATGACATCGACGCGTATAGGGCGCGAACGGCGTCCTGGGGTATAGCCATCCATGCTACATTCACCTGGTTCCACAGTTCATCTTTGGTGGTTGACATTGGGTTACAGCGCCGCACCCGTCGTTTCATTTCATTTCCATACGTTTTCGATTAGCGACATGTCCACTTATCGGGCGGGCCTGCGCAACAGTCTGACATGCTGTGACAACAGGAATGCACGTTTTCGTGCACCTACGTATGGTCGCGCATTGTCCTGCTGAAATATGGTGTCTGGGGTGTCATGCAGAAAGGGTATTGCTACGGGTCGCAGGATATCATTCACGTAGGTCAAACTGGCCACAGTGCCCTGGACACGCACCAACTGTGACTTTTGTTTGTACCCAATAGGCCCCCACACCGTAGGTTGGCACTGTATGTCTTGTGCGAATGCAGTCAGTGTGATGCCTCTCCCCCTGTCTGCGGCGAACCAAAATGCGGTCATCATTTTCAAACAAACAGAACCTGGATTCGTCCGAAAACACAATCTGCTGCCATTCCTGTCCCCAGTGACGTCGTTCCACACACTAATCCAGTATTGCATGTTTATAAACATTAGTCAAACGTAGGCGGAGAAGTGAACGACGCGCCGGTAACCCAGACCGTAATAAACGGCGACGGACTGTCACTCCTGATAGTGTACGATGTGTTACACTATTCCACTGTTGCGCCCGAGCCGAGGAGGACGTAGATCACTCCTGTAATGCCATTCGGATGAGGTGTCGATCTTCTCGAGGGGTGGTCTGGATGGTGTGACCAGACCCATCTCGTCGTGTTCTACTGCCTTCTGTGAACCATTCTGCACAAATCCGTTGCACTGCCGACACACTTCGTCCCACACGAGCAACTATTTCCTGGATGGATTTATCACGTTCTCTCATGCCGATAATGTGCCTTCTTTCAAACTCATTTGATGGTACGGTTCTCGCATATGTCTGCGAGGCATCCAGGACGTCTGCTCAAGTCACACTGATCCATTGCGTTTGGTTTATAGCGACAACGAGAGTCCCAGGCACATTTTAGGAGTCGGTGGTTGTGTGCCGCGATATCGATATGGACCTTGAACCTGAGGGCCGACATGGTTCAAATGGTAATTATTTCTTCAGAACATACTAGTGCACATACCCTATGAATATGAACTTCGTATCTATAGTCTTTTAAGGTGTTCTGGTTTTTATGAACATGAGCGTAATTCCTTCTATTGGAATAACAATTCGATGCCAAATAAAATGCGATCATGTAATACTGGGCTCGGAGAGACAGAAATCTGTTAAATCTCCGAGTAGATATCCGCTTTGTTTCATATGAATATTTGCATTCTCTTACGAGTAATCATCATTTGAATAGTAACTATTAATATTTTAGAGCAGCTATTTCACCTATTTCAAAAGTTCTCAGGTCACAATTTCTCTCGAGAGAGTATTGCGCTTCCTCCACGTCTTTCTTTATTCATCGCACTTCTTTCCGAGATAGTGTTAACTCGCTACAAGTCGCTAAACTCCGCTAAACTCCTACACTTGACTTCTATATTTACTGAACCAGCTTCCTGCCTCTTTGCTCCAGCCAATCTTATTCCCTTCTTTCAAACATTACCTACCTTCCCTGCCGTTCCACCTTCCATCACATAAACGTGTGCTCTCATATGGTAACAAATTGTACAGAACTGTGAAGCCATGTTTGCCCTATGAATACCCTTATAACATTTTTACATACCTGGTTCCATTTATGTCACAAGTTCAGAATATTGGCTACTAGCTGTAGTACCCGGCTCTGCTCGGGTACATTTATTAATGTTTACGTTTAGCATTTGTACTGGGGGTACACCTTCTCCGTCCCGTAAAACTGCGCGCCTTCTAGAAGGCCATCTGTGTGGTGAATCCGGAAATAATGTAACTGAAGGTACTTGGACATTTACCCTCTAGATGTCTCTACTATCGTTCTATGTAACCCCTCTGGCGGGATTACGGGTAATTATTTTCTAAAGGAATTTTCTATTTTCAATGTTTGTAAACCTTATGTTTTGTATATTGTTTATTTTATGTGCTGAGGTTGTCAGCTCACCGACGGCTTCCTTTTTCCTTAGTTATTAAATAATGAGGAATTTTGTGTATATTGCTCTAGCCAATTAAAATCGGGGGTGTGTACATGCATTCTGCCTAGCTCAAGAGAGTTCTGGAACTTTCCCCTCTGAGATGCTATAAAATCTCTGGGCACTTTAGGGCCGTATTGTCATCTTCATCGCTCTGGTCTAGTGTGTGTGCGGCGTAATAGGAGGCAGAGACTGTAGGCCCGCATTCGGAAGACCCAACAAGTCAAGGTAATGGCAGACATCGCTTAATATGTGATAGCTCTAGGCAGATTATTATTATTATTATTATTATTATTATTATTATTATTATTATTATTATTATTATTATTATTATTATTATTATCGTATGCCATTTACAAGCATAATCTGTAAAAAATATACAATTAACATACAAATTAAGATATAGAGGTAATTAAACTAGAATGTCCAGCTTCGACAACCAGTCCACTGCACTTGGTGTCAATTCATGCTGAGTCCGTAAACCGTCCTTAAATGCTGACAGTGGACAGCTCTCAACAACATGAAGCAATGTCTGCTTCTCAGCACCACACTCACACGCAGCACTTTCACAATATCCCGACCTCTTCATCATATATCGGCTCCTGCCGTACCCTGTTCTGAAACGGTTGAGTTTTGACCACTCATGTCGAGGAAGATCGAAACCTGGCACTTTCTTCGTTGGGTCTTTAATCAGAAAGGCGTTGGTGGGTCGACATTGTTCCCATCGCTGTCTCCATTCTGCTGTTGCACTGAATTTTTCATAGGAGTGTAGATCAGTCCAGAGTGGATTCCTGGATTTTAACCTCATCACAGGTGGATCTCGTAAGGCACTGAACAAAAGTGAGTTCCTGTGTGCAAAGGTCTTCTTGAGCAACTGTACTTTCGCTGCTTTTCTCCTCAGATCTGGAGGAGCAATTTTTGACTTAAAGTCACTGTAATTGTGGGAGCTGACGAACTCACCTTTATATTATTGTTGTTCATCCAGACTTTCTAACTAGCAAATAAAATAAAAAATAAAAATGAAAGAAACAAAATTTCGAAATTTACTGCTTTAACTTATGCTCTGATTATTTCACTGTCCACCCATTCGCCAAATAACCTTCTTACACCCCTCTTCTCCACAAAACACGGAAACGTACACGATTTCATATATCACTGGGACTTTCACCAATTAGCCTAGGGACCGCGGAAACTATGGAATCAACACTGTTATCTCTTCTCTCATTTGGGACATTTTCCTTTCCAGCCCTTCTGAACCACTATGGCAATGGAGGCTGAGCTAGCGTGTCATAGTTCAACTCAGCGAACCCAAAAACTATGGATTCGACATTAACATCGGTCCCTTTAGATTATTTTTACATTCCATCCCCTCCCATATGGGTGCTAGGGATGTCTTATCCGCACAGTATCTTTTTGACATAGCAAGTAATCTGTGTCCCAAGTTTGCTTTTTCTGTACATTGATCAGAATTTTAAAATAATAGTATTTCTGTATCGGAAATTTCTGATTATTTATGCCTTGTAAATTTTTACCGTACCGGCTGTGATAAAGATATTCATGAATTTGTATTTTCGTTGCTCAGTCCATATCACCGCCGAGATTTGAGCAAATGGGTAAAGAGAATTTATTAAAACTCGGTATGTAAAGTCGGGAAATAGAAAAGTACAGTATATGCAATCAATAATTGTATTCAACGTGGATAAAATGGTAGTTTAGGGGTAGGCGCCTAAAATTTAATTTTTGGTCCTATCGAAAAGTACTACATAACAAAAGTTATAGAGAATACAATTTACGATCATTTATGTTTTATTCAGTTTTACCGTACTGACTATGGTAAGATTGGTATTTCAGAGTAGGAAGAAAACTAAACGTGAAAGGCTACAGTGTCGAAAGCTCATAAAACTGGTCTACAATAACGTTACATTGTCCATTGTTAGTTGTGGTGTTCTTTGTATCTTATGATGCCACTCATCTCCAATAGATGGGATTACTGCTGCGTATCGAATATAACAGCCTGAATATTGTCAGGAAATAGCGGAGTAGTTAGGTAACTTTCTTCTTAAGCATCTCTTTCCTCTGGTTCTTAAATGTTCTAATACTACTGGTATGTAACACAAAGGTTCATCATAGTATTCCAGCAATTCGATCCCTACTCTGATGCTCTGATTCGAATAAGCAGTACTGTATGCAAAATTAACGGAATACGGCAGATGAGTGTTCACGGTGTCTGCAGCCCGGTCGTTCCAGCTCTGGAACTTTGAACTGTTAGATCGGCAGTAGAGGCGTGATAAATGGTTATTATTTAGTAACTGCTACATCTGTCACTGCTACGATAAAGTAACTGTTAAAAATAACGTCTAACGTTACTCACTGCCTGGTCACGGCTTCAGCTTTTCTCCTTACAGGTGTGTTGCGAAGTCCCATTCATTCATTCGCACATGTGCGCACGCATCACTACAATGTTGAAAGTCAGTGCAGCAAAACACGCATTCCTATTTGTTATAAAGTTAACGAGAGGCAGACAATGGATGAAATGAGAAGACAACATGGCGTCCTTTCTGAATTCTAGGGGAGTGAGTTTGACAATGCCCCTATCAAGGATAGAAGACAAGAAAACGTGATGATCTGTCTGCCAAACCTCGACACAAACCGGTACAAGGGGACTGAATAAGTAAAATGAAGTTATGTTATGTTATGTTATCTATAATATCAATATGGAAAGTTAGCCTAATAATTTTATTTATGGTACAAGAAAAGTTATACGCGTGAAACTTATACTAATATTATAATGTAGGTAGCCCTGCGCCATGTCTGAGTCAACGATTATCCCTGAGCAGTTGAATACGGTATGTCATAACAGTTTACACTTTAGTTACCAGAGGACAGCAGCATCTTAAACAAATACACTATAGAGTATATTATACACAGTATATTAAAACAATCTCCTTCGAAAGCGCAAATGATGGGGCTGTGTCTGTAAGCTGCTACTAGTGACGATTACTACTTCCCAATTACTATTTTCACTAGTACGTTTTCCTGTTGCCGTTACTCGGTAACCTGTTATTTTTTGTCCTCATTACATTTGTGACAGTGACATGCATGTAACTGTGACAAAGTAACTGCTACGTTATTGTTCAGCCATCTCTAATCGGCAGCATAGTACCATCGCGTTTATGAGGTAACGGTAAGATTTATACAATTTAATGCAATCTTGCTCACAATGTGTACATTACCTGACCTAGAATTCTGTATACCGTGTAGAATTCCTTAGCGAAGCACGGATACATCAGCTAGTGCATAGTACAGTACTTGTCATAAATTTTCAATGCTCTCTTATTATTATAATGTCTACATTTGATGGATCCTTTGGCGACGTGCATTTTTGGTCAATTAGGGACTATCATTATCATTACTTAGTGGCTTATAAAGAGTAAAGCAGAGGAGTGTTATTTTGATCCCAACGATGAGCTAATATCATTACTATTAGAACGAAATAATTCAAGGCCCCTCCTAAAGCTTTTGTTCAAGTAAATGAGAAGAAAATATTAGCATAATGAAGTTTGAATCGTACTTATCAGAATCAGAAAATCTGAGAGTTTTACATGGAAAAGTTCTCCTGACCAGTCAATAATAAGGAATCTATTACAGAGGATGACATAAAAAATCCACACCCTGTTTCAGTCATCTGACTGGGTCAGGAATTGAATGAATGAAGCCCCATGTAGCAGCGAGGATAGGAAACGTGTCGGCTGCCGAAGCCTACCGCACTCCTCTGGGGCAATGATAAATGACTGATAGATGAAATGTTAATGGAGAGTGTTGCTGGAATGAAAGATGACAGGGAAAACCGGAGCACCTGGAGAAAAACCTGTCCTGCCTTCGCTTTTTCCAGCACAAATCTCACATAGAGTGACCGGGATTTGAAACACGGTATCCAGCGGTAAAAGGCCGACGCGCTGCCGCCTGAGCCACGGAGGCTACAGAGGATGGCAAATTATATTTAAAAATTTAGTGATATTCTCATGTATCCGGCAATAAAATCGAAACGAAAGTCTTGAAACACGCGAATTGTTGAGTTTAAGTGCCTCTAACGAAGTATGTTAAGAATATCATCCACGTGTCGAGGAATAACATACAGCCCTGAGATGATTTGCTCGTTTTTACACAAGTCAAATGATGGGCTGTACTTAAATTCAGACCATGGCCGCTACTTCCCGATAATATTCGATGTGTTGAGCGCGACGTTACGTAACGACAAACAAATCTGCTTTCACTTACAGAACTGGATTTGTATACATCCTCAGGTAACTCTCAGGTAAAATGAGACCAACTCTCAGGCATGGATTGTCTGATATAAAATTTTGCAGTAAGGCTAACGTTTGTAGTACATATACTTATAATTACGTAGAGTGAACCTCACAAGGTTGTTGGACTCGGAGTTACATCTAGCGCATTAATAATTATGTCGTCTTAGTAACGATAAGAATGTAGGCAACATTTGCATTTATAGTGCGATTTTCTGGTTACTCTAATAAAATATAAAATCATGTTGATTTCGAGGACCTGGATGAAGAGAAACTACTGCATTATTTTCCTGGAATGAATATGGAAATATTGAAAAATACATAGTACTTGTGCAGATTTTGAAGTTTGAACCTGGGATCATTGGTGTATTGAGTATCTAGTTACAGTTAAGTGAGTAGTTACAGTTAGATTCAAGTGTAAGAATAAAATTAATTAACATAGCAATGTTTGATGATCCACCACACTCAGTACTATACTGACTTAATAAATCCACCTTACTCGATGAAATGGTTGTTTCGGAATTTTTTAAAGTACTAATACTCTACTGGTCATGTTATCCTATATAATAATGCATATGGTCGACTCGTTGGCTGAACGGTCAGCGTCCTGGCCTTCAGTTCAGAGGGCCCGGGTTCGATTCCCGGCCGGGACGGGGATTTTAACCTTAATTGGTTAATTCCAATGGCACGGGGGCTGGGTGTATGTGTTGTCTTCATCATCATTTCATCCTCATCAAGACGCGCAAGTCGCCTAGGGGAGTCAAATAGAAAGACCTGCACCTGGCGAGCCGAACCCCTCCTGGGATATCCCGGCACTAAAAGCCATACGACATTTCATTTTTATTTCATAATGCATATATAATTGTTATGCCGTATATGTAAACATATAAATGTATGACCTCCTTCCGGAGAAATTATCTAATTCGTGCAATGAAATAATGCGTGTTGCCTTAATACCCTTCAGAGAGAGAACGGATAGGTACATAAATGTCTGTATTCCATTAATGAGAATGGCACAGTGAAATGGACGACCGTAATACCGTTACTCAAGAAATAAAATATTCAGTAGGAAAAAGGATCGATTATTGTATACAGCCTAACACACACACATTTGATGAAGTGGGAGAATTGAGAGTAAATGTTATTGATCCCAACATCGAACAGCGTTGCCCTTTATTCTAGAAACGTAATGATCCTGTATAGTAGGGTAAGAAGGGACAGTAGAATATATTGTAACGGTTCAAATCCCGTTACAAGATGATATCTGTATTTTTATTATTGTATGATTTTATCTGTATTTTATTATTATTATTATTATTATTATTATTATTATTATTATTATTATGTCAGTATTATTATTATTTTATCTGTGATATTGTTACTATTATTGTAATTATCCGTTTTATTCAATTCGATTTTGCAATTGCCTGTTGCTTGCAAGATTGTACTTAGATGTATGCATATATACGTATGTGTAGTATAACACTCAATACCTGTACAGTGAGAATTGTTGTATATATCAGAGATTGGGTATGACGTTGGTGCATTGTGCAATATTGTTGGCGATTCTGCCAAGTAATCGCCAAGTCTTGGCTACGTCATCGTATTTATTTAGATATGCGCTCAGAAAGTCGATCGCCGCAGGGCTATTTCACCACTGTATGTAATATCTGTCGCGTAGGTGGGAGTACGTCATTGTTATTTCTGGAGATTACGTAGCTGTGTCAACCAACGTCTATATAAGGTGGATGCACATTGTAGCGTCAGTCATTACTTATACGGATGCAGTACAGTGAAGTAGTCTACTAGATCAAGAGGCTTTAGTTGGTCAGTCAACCAGTGTGAACGAGAGATGGTGAAGACTCAGTGAGCCATTATTGGTCATTGAGAGAGTGAGACCAAATGGTTGGCCCGTCACTTAGTGGAAGACGCGGACGCAAGGCTTACCAAGGAGTCAGAGAGGGCAACCCTGGACCTGCCAAGAGGTCATACCATATTGACTTACAAAGAAGTCAGATGATATGGAGAAGAAGCAGTCGCAAGGATGTATCACCACGTTAGGCGTGACACATCTACAGTAAACACCATAGCAAAGGAATACGTCGTAATTACACTAAAAGTGTTGAAGGTACAGTCAAGTGAATAAGTGATGGAAATATTTCGTATAAATTGTTAAATGTCCGGTCAAGAAGAATTCAAATTCATGCCTAGTTTCTTTCAGTTGCAATGTCATAATTTCATATTCTCATCTGTTTTATCGCAACAAGACTCACTATTTTTGATATATTATTTAAAGAATATATATTGTTCTATCAAACGAATTCATAGTTTCATTTCATTGACAGTAAAATATCTTAACCTCAAAATTAATGGGGAAACCGAACGCCAATCTCCTTTTCCCAGAACTTATATGGTATGTTGTCAAAAGTAAGCTTATTACCCCACACCCTAGAGATAGTCAAGAGTCTCATTCTATTATTGCTGTACTGAGTGACAGCTGGCGCCCTTCAAATAACGTATGTGTAAGTAAGCAGGTAACTAGTAAGTGTGAGTACAAGGTTCGACGAGTGTGTATTTTATTTAATGAATAGTAATTTTCATAATTTCCATTTTAAATGCAGATATTCAGATTTCCATATTTAATCCAGATTTTTATAAGTTTCAAAAGTTAGTCAGCAATTCAGGAATATGTTTACAATATTCATCTGAATTGCGAGTTTCATAAGTGCTGTGAATGAAGAAAGAATATCTAATTTCAAACATGTACACAATTTAAAACCCGAAGGTAAATTTACGTCTCCTGTACAACTTGTTAAATAAAATTATACTGCTGGTCAAAAGATGATTCATTGTGATTTATGGAATCTGATCATGTCTAATTTATCGAAGGAAACACGTCATTTAGTGTCTGATAATGTATCAAGATCATATAAAATGTCACACCATACCTTATGTGAAATATCTGACAGCGTAAATAAACAGACGCGGTCCATTCCGAAAGAAACTTTATAAAATAATTATACTTGCCGCGAAGCGTACGAATGAAGATAGCATTATATTTCAGGTCTTATTCTTTTGTTTGTATTATAATTGCGTTTTACTGACTATTTTTACTGTTCCCCTCGTAACAAGTTGACAATGAAAAGCGTAAATTCCAATGAATCAAATGTTATAATTACACATTTATTGAAGAATAACGGATTGAAGCAATGACACGTTCCTTTCCTTGGTGTACTGGTAATCATAGAGAGCTAACTCATTTCTCGAGATTTTGTCGAATTCATTGTTTGTATCTGCATAAGGTACAAGTTGTATGGTCCGCGACGCACTCGATTCATGCGTTTCATCTCTTCGCATCTTTTTTGAAATACACTATTACTACGTCAAAGTTTCCACGTCTGGCTTTCACATTTTCTTGGTCACAGATTCTGTCACTCTAGAATAATTGCTATCCTCATAAATTTATTCATTTCCTGAAGACATCATCGTACTCAGTAACACATTCCAGCTGTGCTTGGACTGCAATGCTATCTGTTGTCATTTGGTGCTGAAATTGAGAAAGTATCTTGGAATGCCACGTACGATTTTCTATTCACATAGGTTTTGCCAGTAAGAAGTAGTGGATACATGTAGAGAAAAATCACACGAAGGGTAACCGATGGCATTCACAATGTCACACTACTCAACGTTTCCCTGGTATATTTATGAATTTTTTGTTAACGATAATATTTTTGTTTGTCTACTCCTTGGTCCCGTTTATTGGTACTGGATCGGGGATGAAGTGAGATTTATTTGTGTGGCATGTTTTTATGGCCGGGTGCCCTTACTGACACCAACCACAGCCGAGGAGATAATAAAGTCGAAATAAATGATGATTCTCTGAATTAGGTAAGAGGTGAAAGTATCGGCTGAGGATTATGAATTTGAGCTGTCCCCATATTTGCCTGAAAGTGAAAACGGGAAACCATGGATAAACCTGCTCATGACAGCCGACGGTGCGGTTCGAACACACGCGTCTCCCGAATTTAGAGCTTGGTTCCGCACCCGTAGTGCGTTAACTCGGGCTGTCACCCCTGTCGGTATAATAATAAAAATAATAATAATAATATAATAATAATAATAATAATCACAGATTGTTATTTGTTTTGACATATTGTGACGGTGTTCGCCGTTCTCTTGTAAGACCTTACGGAGGAGCGAGAGCAGTCGGCTCCACCTAGGAATTCGCCGGCATTACTGGCCTTGCCGCACAGCCAACCAATCAGGAACGAGCCAGGTGCGCGCGTCTCTGCCACCATTCTGCAATCTCTCTAAAGACCTCCCGTCACCGCGAGAAAGACCTGGAAAGTAAACCCAGATCATTTCGAATTGAGAGGACTCTGGAGAATTCTCCTTTCGAGAAGTATCTCGACGAGCCAGGCTCCCTATTTAAGGTGGACCGGACAAGCTGCAAGCTGGCCCTGATAGCGGAATGACATACGTGCTTTCTGCTTAGTGACTTTCCTCGTCAGGCTTTCCCATACTTCTCAGTACAGCCAGACCTCTACTTTTCCAACACACCATTGTCAGTAATGGTGTACTTTTAAGTACACACTACGAGCATTATCAGTCAGCACTTGTCCATGTTACCTCTCTTACTTCCTTCAGTACCACTTACTCCTAATCCCCCCTGCTGTCTCTTTCTATTCCTAGAATTAACAGCATGTCGGAGGCGATATAGATTGTGCCACGCGGGGAGGATGCAGGCTACGGTCCTTCCCCTTCCCCAAAAAGGAAAAGAGAAAGAAAGATATCAGGGAGTCAGTCAGTCAGTCAGTCAGTCAGTGAGTAAGTCAGTGGACAGGTTCAGTTTTGTGTGACACCCGAGTAAGAGCGGCGAGAACTTGTCAGTGAAGTCAGCGCTGTGTGTGGGTTATTGTCGTAGAGTGCAATCAGGCAGTCAGTGCCATGAAGTAAGTGTTACGTCTATCGTTCCGTTCTGTGTTACCGAAGAGTTGAGACTCTCGTGTCCGAACGTTGTGTCTCTTGTGCAGCATGGAAGGGCTTGACGAAGGATCGGCAAGGAACAGTAAACGATGACTTTGTGAATTTACGGACAGTGTGCGACGCACGGAATTGTGAGACTGTGTTATACGCAAACTGAGAACTGTGTGGTTGTGTTAGCGTACACCAAGTATAGTTGTGGAATTGTATTAGAGTGAAAGTGACAGTAGTGGAACTGTGGGCCCTGTGTACCGTGTAGTTAGCGTGCTTGTGTTAGTTTGTAAGTGATAAGTGAACAACAACTGTGACTGCGGTAGGGAGAGTAGGGAGATCAAGAAATGGTACCTGTGTATCTGTGTAGTGTGTAATACTCAGCTACTTAAAAGTCTTAGGATTAGGTGCCGATGACCTTAGGGCATGTACTACGACATCCAGGTAAACGTCCGGTTTAAATTTATGTGGCAGATTACACATTTACCCGGAAGTTGGGATGAAAAGACGTACTACGTCTTTCGTTTATATACTGTCTGGAGGAATATTCTCCAGTTTAGCTATGACAAAGATGGAGCGGCATTTGAAGCTCTTTATGTCGGACTCGGCTGTAAGAATCAAGATGAACTTGCATCTGCATGGTGCTATATGAAAAATAAGTTGTTATAATGAAATCTATGTGTATAATTATAAAAATACATCACGCTTTCTCTCCAGCTATCACAGAACTTTCAATGATTTCACGAGCTAGCAAGTCACTAACTATACAACTTGCACGCAAGCAAAGCGTTGATAAGCTTGTTCAGTAGTCACGGTCGATATGCTGTCATGTCTTGATGCCGCCACATATTTACTTACCAGTTTGAGCCCCATTAGTTGAATATTTTTTGCTATTTAAGTGTTAGTCGGAAGAGCACTAGAGGTGTTGGAATATACTTTCCTAATTACTACAGTGCGTGCCAAAAGCCTGTGTTCAATTCAAACCTTTCCACGGTGCCCATATGGAGTGATGGTATATGAAGTCCATGGTGGTTCGTTCGTCGAATAGGGACGTTAGAAGGGTTATATTTCTTTGACTTCATAGCAACTTAATAGCTCCCTCTGTGAGTTTCTGCCTCTGGAACCCAGGATGGCGGGTTCAAACCCGGCAAATGTAGTGGGATTTTTGAAAGGCAGACTAAAGTCCATTCCATACTCTATTTCGTACGATGTCAGCATGTAAAAGATATCTGGAAACACAGCTGGTGTTTACCCGAATAAACTCGTCAAACCTCAGTCATAGACGCCCAAGACAAATTCCGTTTACTCTGCCATCTTGTACGCGTAGAGTAAAACGGAACATCGAAATGGACGAGCAAGCATCCAGATGGCGCAAAGTTAAAATGTTTGCACACGGTAGCTGAGGTCATACGATTAATCTTATTAGAGCAATTTACTGCTAAATATTTACTCCAAGGTGAGGTAAATGCTTACCCAGTTATTACTATAATATTGTCCTGGGAAAAACAATATGATATCAAACTTGCAACAATAATATGAATAATAAATTTCCCGCTCCTCCACTGTATGCATGCCACCTAATATTGATATTCAGGTTTTCGAATTTACTTTACCTATTAACAAAATTGGTGGCACTGATTACGAAGATTAACCTAACTTTCACCGTAATGCGCATCCGCTTAATTAGTATTAGAGAAATGAATGTATATCGTGTGGTAGGAATTATTTGATAAGACCAATAACTTGAATCTTTCCTTTTTCGTTGACGTAACATTTTGTATTTTATTTTCCACAACAATTTCGATATTTTATTAAAAATTCAATTAATTTTAACGTAGATTTCAGTCCTGATTTCTTCTTGGCTCAAATTTCCACATTATAGCCTAATAATATGATAATATTGGACTCTGGTAATAAAATTTCAAAAGAAAGAGCGCTGAACAAGCGAACCACCCGGGAACAGATATACCACCGCGCTAAATTTCACTAAATTTTCAGTAAACTTATTTCCAATGCAATAAGAATGTTACTACATCTTCCACATAGCAATACTGCAGTTGAAATCAATTCGTAGTATGCAAGTAAATATTTATCGCCCAGATAGCAAAACTGCGGCTTATGTACTGTATCTGGATGTTTATCTGACAGTCGTAGTACCTACAGGTTCTAAAACGCTACCAGTTGTGTGTTTATTTACCATCCCCGCCACGTTACAATTTCTCCACATTGTATTGTATTAATGGACTCTGAGTTACCGGCATTCCGTTCCTACAAGTTGGTGCTAATATGAATTTTGATAGACACAGAGTTACAAAAACTTTGCAACAATAATGCGAATAAATTTTCCGCTTCTCCACCACATGCATACCATCTAATAGTGATATCCAGCTTTCATAATTCATTTTTGCTCCTGACAAACTGGTGCGACTCATTACGAAGATAAACTTAATTCCACCGTAATGGGCATCCTCTCAATTACTATTAGAGAAAAACAAAATTAGATCGCGTGGAAAGAATTAGAATTTAGGCTTTGCAGTTTTTCGGGTCTGTGTTGCTCAGATATCCCTTAGTGCGCAAAATGCTAATTGGTATTATTTTTAGTAAAAAATTGCCGTAGCACTGTTCCGATCGAAAGTTTAATCAGATTCTTGACTTAATAGCCAATTTCAATTTGAAATATGCTTTATTATTTAGGAGTTACTTTTTTTGCTATTGGCTTTACGTCGCACCGACACAGATATGTCTTATGGCGACGATGGGACGGGAAAGGGCTGGGAGTTGGAAGGAAGCGGCCGTGGCCTTAAATTAAGGCACAGCTCTAGCATTTGCCTGGTGTGAAAATGGGAAACCACGGAAAACCATCTTCAGGGCTGCCGACAGTGCGGTTGGAATCCACTATCTCCCGAATACTGGATACTGGCCGCACTTAAGCGACTGCAGCTATCGAGCCCGGTAGGAGTTATTTTCAGTTTAAAATAATATATCAGACACTGTACAGCAACATGTCTCACTAAAACTGAAAGATGTTAGTTCATATGACTGCCTCCTTAACGTGCATATTCAAATATTGTTAAGAAAAATAAATACACAAGCAAACAAATAAGAAACTGTGAAATAATGAGAGAAAGGCACAAAGAAAATATATTGGTAGTAACAATGTTCAATGATAATGTGTTCAACGTTCCTTTAACTACAGACAACCTTAACAAAGGGCAAGAGAACTCCTAACAAAGTTCTATTGAACAAGTCTACTGCAATTCTTCTCTTAATTACTGGCAATCAAAAGAAAGAAAGAAAGAAAGAAAGAAAGAAAGAATTGAGCTAAGTAAAAACAAACGATAGAAGGGGGCCAGATTGTTACTTGAACATTAATCTACGTAGCCACAAGGAGATTTCCAATTCATAATATACATTATATTTCAACATTCGTCATAACGTATTACGTTAAAGAGTGGAGCGCTTGTGTGAAAGAAATTGCATACTAATGGTCAGATTACCACTAAAGTTACCTTAGATTGTTTGGAATAATTATGGTGACATTAAAAAGTATGAAGAAATCACCTTCTTATATGCGTGATTATTAATGAACACGAAAGCAAAAGTAAGAAAGAGTGAAAGAAGTATAGAAGGACACATAACTAGAAACTGGGGAGAGAATATTAATTTTAAAGTAATAATATACTGTATGAGTGGTCCGACTCATTGGCTGAATGGTCAGCGTTGAGGCCTTCGGTTCAGAGGCTCCCGTGTTCTATTTCCGGCCGGATCGGGAATTTTAATCTCGTCTAATTAATTCCTCTGACCCGGGGACTAGGTGTTTCTGTTTATCCCAACACTTTCCTCTTCATATTGAGACAAGATACTAAACTACCAACCACCACAAAAAACACGCAATAGTGATTAAATCCCTCCATGTAGGGTTGGCGTCAGGAAGGGCATCCGGTCGTAGAAAGGCCAAGTCCACATATGTGACACAGTTCGAACCCGTGTCCCCACAGTTGTGGGAAAAGTGGTAGAAAAAGAAAGAATAACTATATGAGTGTTTATAGCAACTTTTATTATCTGAATTAGACTTCATTACTGCATTCTGTTACATATATTTAGCATTAATATTATCCTTAAAACCATACATGCTAGATATATAACCAAATGTAATTATGCTGTAGTACGATCTAAAACATGCATCACATAGGATTCATCAGTGATGGTATTACTCGCCGGATGTTTCCTTACATTCTTTTCCTCCCACTTCTTAGAAAGTAAGTTTGCAAATTTTCCCGGTATGTTTCAAACCATATTTAATGATCTGTAAATTTCGGGTAATTCTTTGTACTATCCGATTCATACCTTATCTTCACATTCCAGCTAACTAAATTGATGGTTTCTGTCAATAAAAATAATATTGCGTAGGTCACTTTCATAATTTCTCCACATAATTTCAGAGATTCGCATTATTTTTTCTGTAATATATCTTAATTTCCTTATACCCTCATTGGTTATCATGTGATTCCTCATACCCCTCTCTTTCTTAACTTGATTATGTAACGAAACACACTAGTCAAGCGAGTAACACAATTTACCTCTAAATTTCACGATTCAATTAAATTAGACGATCGCCATTTTTCTATTCTACAGGATTAATGAACGAATGAAAATATTTTTCATACATACATCTTCATTATAGATTTTTGTGCCCTTAAGCGTTCATTCTACAAGTCCCTGTGAATTTGCTAAATACCTCCCAAATCCTCTATTTGTAATTAGCTGTGTCCTCGTTTAGTTCCCTACATCGTATCTTCAACTCATTAGAAATCGAGTCTAACAATCGTCGTCTTGTTCTTCCTGTACTTCTCTTACCATCCATGGCCGAGTTCATTATTCTCCTAAGTAACCTAGCTTCCTTAATTCGCCTCACACGACCTCACTACCGAAGCCAGCATATGCCTACCGTTTCATCCATTGAATTCACTGCTAACTTAGCCTTTATATTATCATTCCGAGTGCCCCCTGACATTGTTTTACCAGCGATCATTCTCGCTACATTCATGTCTGTTACTTCTAGTTATTAATACGATATCCTGAGTCAACCAGCTTTCAATCCGGTACAGCAAATTCGTTATGAGAACAGACCCGTATAAAGACAGTTTCGTTCAGGAGCTGACTTCTTTCTTACAGAATACAGTTGATCGGAACTGCGGGCTTACTGCATTAGCTATGCTGAAAATTGATTCAATCTCATTTACAGTACTATCATCCTGAGAGAATACACATCCTAAGTACTTAAAATGTTCAATATGTCCCAGTTTTGTATTTCAAACATGACATTCAAATTCGCTTAGGTTTGTACCCTATGTCATTACCTCAGATTTGAAAATGCTAATTTTCATATCATACTCACTGTATCTATTTTCAAGTTCCAAGGTACACTGAAGAAAATGGAAATTGCAACACCCAGAAAGAGTGGTGCTACATTGCTGCAATTGAACATGCAGGACGAGTGATCGGTTGTGATTCGATGATTACACTTTCAGGTCCCTCTGACCGCAAGTTTGGACAACAATCAATACAGGATATGCCCACCACGAGCTGGAATACATTGATGAATTCGTCGAGGCATGGAGTCAATAAGACCCTGGATCGCTTCCTGAGGAATTGTGGCCCATGCTTGCTGCACTGCACGTGTCAGTTGTTCCAGAGTTGTGGGTGGCTGAGGACGGTTGGCCAGTTGTCGACCCATCATGTCCCACATATGCTCAATAGGACTGAGGTCCGGGGATATGGCGGGCCATTCTAAGGTTGTGATATCGTGGAGGGCTCTCTGGAGATGCGTGCAGTGTGAACCCGGGCATTGTCCTGCTGAAACACCCCATTAGCGATGTTCGCCATCATAGGGACAACCACTGGATTGAGTACCCTATCAACGTACTGTCAAGCAGTCATCGTGCCCTCAACAAACACTAATTGTAATTACACATTAACGCCAATAGCTCCCCAGACCAAAATGCTTGGTATTGGTCCTGTGTGCCTCTCGACAATAAGATCTGGGCGGCCCCTCTCCCCAGTACGTCGGCGAATACGATTCCGGAGATCACTGCGGGCAAGACAGAAGTGCGATTCATCACTAAAGACGACCTTTTGCCATTCGTCGACCCACGTCGATCTTTCTCGACACCAGGCCAGCCTTACACGTCGCTGTTGTGGAGTCAATGGAACACCTTCTACAGGGGCACGGGCTCGTAAGCCAGCTGCACGCAGGCGATTACCAACTGTTTGTTGTGTAACGTGGGGTGCCACAGCTGCTCGAATTTGCGCTGCTGTTGCATGGGATTCCAACCGGGCCATCCGAATGATGCGGCGATCCTCTCTCACAGTTGTCTGTCGCGCTGGGCCTGTGCCAGGTCTACGAGTGTGGGTACCTTAATTTGACCACTGATGCCATACACGTTGTACTGTAGATGCCTGTCGGCCAACATGTGCAGCGACAGTTCTTAGCGATAATCCAGCCTTACACAGCCCAATTATCCGAGCCCTCTCAAACGGCGACAGTTATTGATAGCGTGCTCTTCTCTGCCGTCGAGGCATGTTTGACGGGGAACACTTCACTGCACAGACTGCAAGTCAACTACACAACATCAGAGTCCGTATACTGGAGTTGATTCCTCTGCGACCAATCACGTTGGGATACCTGTAGCAACAATCCAATGGGTCTGAAGCTTTGATCGTTTATATACCTACACGGCATCGTTCCATATCTTGAAAATCAACACAAACGACCAATGCCTTCATGGTGTTGCAATTTCCATTTTCTTAAGTGTATTAGACTGCAGGCTTTCAGCACAGTCTGGCATAAAGACCAATTCGACGGCATAGGTCAAACTACTTACTGTATTTCCACGTAGCTTAATAAATCGCGGCTACTTTTCACCTTTCAATAGATGTTCCGGTTAAACTATGAACAGCAAAGGTGAAAGATTATAGCCTTGTCAATCCCCTGTAAGTACCTTAAACCAAAAACCCATTCTCCTATCAATTCTCACAGTAGCCGAATTGTCAACATAATTGCCTTTGATTATTTTTAATAATCTACATTTAATTCCGTAATCCTTATGTACGGATAACATCTTTTCGCCTCGGCACTCTGTCATATGACGTCTCTAGACCTACGGAACAAACATGATTGTATATTACTCTCAAAGTGCTCTAAATTTACCTGGCGCACACTGCAAATCGAATCCTGACAGCCCCCTCTGTGGTCTGAAATCACACTAGTTTTCATCCAACCATCGATCGCACCCTCCCTTCCAAAATGGCAGTGAACACCTTACATGGTATACCGATCAATGAAATACCTCGATAGTTGTAGCATTTCTTCCTGTTCCCTTATTTTTACGGTAGATAGGTGCAATTACTGCTTTAGGCCAATCAGATGGTTCCCTACTAACATACAGTACCTTACTAATCTTATTATTCTGTGAAGCCAACTTTATTTCACCATTTCGGTACTAATTTAATCTATTCCTGCTGCTTTGTGACAATGGAGTTTATATATCATCCTTTCTACTTCTTCAGTTGTAATTTCACCAACATCATCTACTATAATTTCACATGATCTACCCAAAACACTATTCATTTCTATTTTTCTTTCCTGTTTTAAGATTATTTATTACTACCCAGGAAAAAATTTTCCCCGCCGCTTGACCAAGCCTTTCCAGGTTATTACTGAAATCTTCCGATGACTTGGATTCAACAATTATTTGTTTCGCTCTGTTTCTACGTGCAGTTCCCTGTATGCATCAGTCCTTGTTTCGAACCACGCGCTTTAAGACAATAATTCATTTCAAATATTTACCATAGTTGTTAGCACAATAGATATAGCTGCCATTTATTTCTAGACACGTGGTCTCATTTTGTCAACATAACTTACCAGTCCCTAGCACGGCACGAATAAAGTACTTGAACTATAAAAATGAACAAACTTTAAATTAATATTGAGTAATTTAAGCCGTGACTAACAAGAACGGGATGTTCACCTGAATGCATTTCTCAAGACACTTAATTACCCTCCTCTCTCTCCAACTTTCTGTTTGTTTTGAACTTGTTCTACAATGCACATTCTAGCCGGCGGAGAGCGCACTTGGTACGACTGATTGCGACCGAGCCCAGAAGCTGTATATATTTACATACATCACTGCCGTTAATCTGGAGATGCTGAGCAAGTTCTTGTACTGCAAGGACCAATTGGAGAAACTAATTATGTACGTAAATGAGGCGGTGGAGGTTAGGATCAGGTTTGTGTCAATACCGCAGGTAACAAACAAATTATGACCCAAAGGAAGTTGCTTTATTTAGGAGCCGAGGGCATTCTGATGATTATCAGCAACCCGCACATCAAATGATGACATAAACGTTTAGTTCTACATGATTGTTGATATGCTGAATATAGCCATATGACCTCATGATTATTATTATTATATATGGAATCCGAATCACCGAGCTCGATAGCTGCAGTCACTTAAGTGTGGCCAGTATCCGGTATTCGGGAGATAGTAGGTTCGAACCCCACTGTCGGCAGCCCTGAACATGGTTTTCCGTGGTTTCCCATTTTCACACCAGGCAAATGCTGGGGCTGTACCTTAATTAAGGCCACGGCCGCTTCCTTCTCACTCCTAGCCCTTCCCTCTCCTATCGTCGCCGTAAGACCTATCTGTGTCGGTGTGACGTAAAGCAACTAGCAAAGGAATCCGAATCTTTTAGACGTGAATTTTCACTTAAAAAACATGGGCAGTGGATAGGACTCGAACTACAGCCGCCTTGGTGAGAAGTCAGCGCCAATGCACTCGGCTATCACGTCCTCTAAGCGTTGTCCTGTGCTGTTGCGATATTCATGCCAACTGTGCTTCATTCATGTATAGTCACTAAAAAGAATGATTGCGTAGTATTGTATTTTTCTCACATTTAATATTCTATCATACTGAATTTTAATCATTATCAAAATATAATTTACCTCCAGTAGACACCCACAACAAACCCCACAAGGATCCAATTGTTTCTAAGAAAAAATATACCTACGAAGAACTTATAGGCTACAATAGCATACGCACATTCATTTCTTGCATGACTCTACACTTCGTTTCGGTAAGCTGATTGACGCGAGGTTATGGTGAAAGCCCTCCACGCGCTAGTGGAGCATCATAAGGTTGTGATTACATTTAACCATCGACGCGCACCCGTTGTTATCTCATTCCGCTACTGTACGACGAAGTGAATAACGTTTAAAGCGCACTTAAATTGGGACTGGATTACTTGACAACTGAATGATTTAGTTCGTGACTTTTAAACTATGTTACATTCGGAGGCATTTGCGTTCACAATGTGCTTAAAGGCCGTGTCATTATTATTATTATTATTATTATTATTATTATTATTATTATTACTATTAATCTGCTTACCCTCCAGGGTTGGTTTTCCCCTCGGACTCAGCGAGGGATCACACCTCTACCACCTCAAGGGCAGTGTCCTGGAGCTTCAGACTCTGGGTCGGGGTATACAACTGGGGAAGATGACCAGTACCTCTCCCAGGTGGCCTCACCTGTTATGCTGAACAGGGGCCTTGGTGGGGGATGGTAAGATCGGAAGTGATAGACAAGGAAGGAAGGAAGGAAGGAAGGAAGGAAGGAAGGAAGGAAGGAAGGAAGGAAGGAAGGAAGCAGCCGTGGCCTTATGTTAGGTACCATCCCGGCATTTACCTGGAGGAGAAGTGGGAAACCAAGGAAAACCACTTCCAGAATGGCTGAGGTGGGAATCGAACACCCCTCTACTCAGTTGACCTCCTAAGCCTTCCTATCCCATCGTCACCATAAGACCTATCTGTGTCGGTGCGACGTAAAGCCACTAGCATATAATAATAATAATAATAATAATAATAATAATAATAATAATAATAATAATAATAATAATAATAATAATATGGCATATTTATTTTACAGATTTAGTACCAAATTGCCTATAATAAATCATTATAAATTTCAAGTGTTAAGTTTAAATTTTCCGCTGGAATTTATCTTTGACAAATGAAAGCAACTTCATGAAATAAATTTAATAAACTAGCTTGTGTTTTGGGGTGATATATTTAAATAATTCGGCCGTTTTGCAATGTAGTTACAATACGCCTCATATTGGGATTGTATATATTCTTGAAGTATTTGCACTACTGTGTAGAACCGCGAGCACCACATTTTGTTTTTACTCTCACTTGTACAGGTTGAGACACGTACTCGTCTCTTTATCAGTCATCCCGTACAGTCGTAGAAGGTGTTACGCTCCTATTTACAGATCAGCTAGAGTGATTAAAAAGTTAATACAAGAATGTAGACTCAAATACTAACGGCGATTGCTATCACGCATATACAAAGCAAAGCAAAATCATCTCCGTACAGAGCATGAAGGACCTTGGAGGGGTTGAAGGTAAAGGATTCCATTATCTGTAACCTCGGCACTTGATGGGGTAGATTGGTTAGCTCTACGCACGTCTGCCTTTGCCCCAGGAATTAGCCTGGTACTCATTTTTGGTGTAGGCTGAGTGAACCATGTGCACCTCCGGAAGTGGAAATCTCATTTCTTAAATTTTATTACTTCCTGGCGGGGATTTGAACCCACGTCCTTCCGGGCGAACCGATCACGCCTTTACCACCTCGGTCAGGCAGTCCCTATCACGCACATACACTCCTGACAAAATAATTGACGCACCCATAAGAAATGGACGGATGCCAATGTAACTTCGTACATGTACACACCATCGGCGTGTATGTACATGATTAGAGTTGGAATTTTCTGTGACAGGTAGAACGGCCACCAGAGTGCATTAGTGTTGTTAGCAGGTATGGCAGGGTAAATAAGGGGCGTGAACAGCGTCAGATATTAAGTGATCACTGTGAAGGACACGGAGATGCCCCCTACTCGTGTGAGACTGTGTTATCAGCACCTGGCAGAGTTTGAAGGGGGCCGGCAATATCCAGATTCGTGGGGCATTCGGATGTGACAATGACCCTATGTTGGACTGCATGGGAGCGTGATGGCACGCATATTCGTCATCAAGGATCCGGTCGACCACGTCTGACCACCACAAGGGAGGATCGCTGTATTGTGCACCAAGCACATTGTAACCCCTTCACGTCTGCGTCTGCCATCCAAACACAAGTAATGGACTCACTGCAATATTCTGTGTCATCTCGCACCATTGGTCGGAGTCTAGCAGCAGCCGGACTAGGAAATTACCGTCCCACGCGTAGGCTGCCATTAACACCACAACACAAACGGCTGCGTTTGGAGTGGTGCCGGCACCGGGAAACATGGACTGCTGGCGTCGCATTGTGGTCAGCTATGAATGCAGTTCTGCACCACCTCGGATGACCATCGTCTGCGAGTATGGCGGAGACTTGGGGTGAGGTCCCATTCTCTCAAAGGTTTGGACAGTCACAGCGATGTTACTCATGGTGTAATGGTGTGGGGAGCCATCGGATGATACTTCAGGTCACGGCTGGTAGTGACAGAGAAATTTGACGGAACAACGGTACGTCACGGATATCCTACATCCTCACGTGTTACCTTTCATGCGACAATATCGAGGTGCCATTTTTCAGCAATGCTCCTCCACGTACGGCAATTCTCTCTATGAACTGTCTGCGTGATGTTGATGTACTTCCGTGGCCAGCAAGATCCCCAGATATGTCCCCGATAGAACATATTATGGACCAGCTCGGAAGTTAACTCCGTCCCAGTGCCCATATCCACGATATAAAGGACCAATTACAACAGTTGTGGGCCAACTTACCCCAGGAGAGGGTACAACGGCTTTATGACACACTTCCCAATAGGATCAGTGCCTGCTTCTAGGCTAGAGGGGGTGCGACATCATACTTCATACGTATAAGAGGGCTTTTACTGCCAAGTTCTTTGAAGATTTGATTTGATTTTGTAATGACTCAAATAACATCACATACCCTCTCAACATGTGAAGTTTCGTTTCTTCCTTCCGTTCTTGGTGCTTCAACTTTTGGTCAGGCAATGTATATTATATCTACCTGAAAATTCAGGTGTTGGCAGGAAAATAAATGTCTAGTTATAATTTAAGAGATACTTGTCACCAATTGTTTTCCCGTTTATTAACGACATATTAGGTGGCCACGGGGAGGGAAAATGGGCCTGTCCAGTTGTAGGAGTACAAGAAATCCCAGGGTTAATTTTTGCCGATGATGTATTATTGTTGACGTTGACAGGTGGAGGCCTGCAAAGGACTTTGAATGAGGTTTGTAGTTTTCCGACGGAATGGTCATTGAAGATTAACATTAGCAAGCAAAGGCGATAGTTTGTAAGAAAGGTAACGAAAGGAAACCTAGGAAGAAATGGATAATAAATGTGGAGGAAATGGGGCCTGCCATTATAATGATACTTCTCAACTCTATTGTGAATTTCAGTCGGAAAGTCAGCCTGCTATTATCATCACAGCTCTATAAATCGCACCTTAAACGGGAAAGAACCTATGGGGGATCTCCCAATGGCGTTTCTTAGATAACACTAAGAGGCATGCAATTTAATCTCAAGATAAACTGGTGTATGTGGGAGTGATGAAAAGTAGAAATGGTAGTTGGGTGAAACAAATTAGGCGAGCGAAATGGAAAGGCTCAACAGCGCTCTGAGTAATAAAGACATTGGAAAATAAGAGAGTGTAGTTGACGGATGTTAAAAAGGAAAGGGCAGAGTCTGGCGTAGGGCTGTTTATTAGGAATACTATTGCAAGCAACATAGTTCCTGTTAGGCACCTAAATGAGCGAATGATGTGGGTAGATATGGAAGTTGGAGGAATTAAGACGAGAATTGTCTCAGTGTTATTCACCACGTGAGGGCGCAGATGAGGTTGAAGTTGACGAGTTTTATGAAGCATTGACATCGTAGTTAGTGTCAACAACAAGGATAATATAGTTCTAATGGACGATTTCAATGCGAAAGTTGTAAATACAACTGAACGATACGAAAGTATGATTGGTAAATGTGGGTAAGATATGTAGATTATGGTATACAAAGAATGGTGTTGAACGCGGCGGTGAAGACTAGAATGCTGCACGGGGTAGAGATTTGGGGCGTGGAGAAAGAGAGCGGGCGTTGGAAAAGATAGGGAGTAAGTTCAGCAAGATTGTTACGGAGTTACCGCTTTGCTCCGCTGGTACATGCTCAAATGTTATGTGTAAAGAGTTTACAAGATAGACATTTAAAAAAGGATGCTTAGTTACTGGTAGAGATTGAGAAAAGGTGAACGGGGCCTAATTCTGTAGTTGGCTTACCAGTATGTAGAAAGAGCAATTAGGTGTGGGTAGGTAAGGTGACTGGGCTTTGTTTATTATTATGATATAGAATGGGAGAGGTAGAGTGGCGTATACCGGAGATATGTGATAAAGAGGGCAAGAGACATTGTAGAAAAATATTCGTGCCCGAATGCAGAAAGGGAGCAACCCTAAGATGTTTATGAATGTAAATCAAGTATTGAATGTGAAAGTGGCTAATGTGAACAGGTTAGAGAGAAGAGGCTTAATATGGTAGAAGTTAGAAATATATATGAATAGGGGCTGAGCTATATGATACTGGACGAGTTGGCCGTGCGGTTAGGAGCGCGCAGCTGTGAGCTTGCATTCGAGAGATAGTGGGTTCGAATCCCACTGTCGGCAGCCCTGAAGATGGTTTTCCGCGGTTTCCCATTTTCATAACAGGCAAATGCTGGGGGCTTTGCCTTAATTAAGCCCACTGCCACTTCCTTACCATTCCCAGCCCTCAGCCCTTTCCTATCCCATCGTCGCCATAAGAGCTATCTGTGTGGGTGCTACGTAAAGCAACTAGTGGATTTTCATTTACTGACAGTGTGCAAAGAAACGCATGCAGAGAGACATATGTTTATGCCAGAGAAGCAGTTGGAAGTGGTATCTCAACCGTGTTGAAAAACAGTTTAAAGTGCTTAAGTAGAAGAGTGCTGGTAATTTATGTAAGTTTCTGGTTAGAATAAGGAATCGATGTACAGCTACAATAAAAGCAAAAACTCGGACGTGTCAAGTGAATAGAGATCAAGAACTAGGTAGTGTATGATTATGATATGCAAGCAAGACAGTTATGATAGCAGGATATGAGAACCAGAACACTCTACTCAGGACAGGTTAAGGAGTATTTCCCCACTACAGGCTAACCGTTTGAGTGGAGGAACTGGGGTGTTAACGCACATGTTCCCGAGGTAAGGGAACCTGACCTATTGGTGAGATGATTGTGCTAGGTCGGGAGTTATAAGATAGGCGGCTCCGCTGGTGGATATCTGCGAATAGATCCATTAAATATTTTACTGTACAGATCGGGAGAAAATAAAGGTTATTCATGCCATAATTTAAGAAATGCGGGTGAAGCATGTATTAATGCACATATCTGCGTATCTCCCTATTTTATTGTTTAAAGTGGTTAAGTGTAAGAGAGGGCCCTGAGCCCTAACTTCGCCACAAATGTAAGTCAGAAATAAATAAATAAATAAATAAATAAATAAATAAATAAATAAATAAATAAATAAATAAATAAATAAATAAATAAATAAATAAATAAATAAATAAATACAAAATAAATAAATAAATAAATAAATAATCTCAGTGAGATCAAAGAGAGTTTATCACGGCACATATGCGTCGTCTCATGAACCATACTTTCTCCAATGATATTTGCTTGTGACAATTTAGACAGATATCCATAAAATGCTGTGAGAGTGCATGCAATGGTTTTGATGAAGGTAATATTCATGTCAACAAGTCACACACTCTCATGCAGTATGGATTTGAAGTTGATTAAAACGAAACGCTGACAGAGAATGAGCGGTAGTTTAAAATTTCTAACAAGTGCAACACACATTTGGTGGCATCGATGTTATGAATAACGACAGAATTCCGATATTTCCGCAGTAGAACAGAACTTCAATCATAGCAAAGTTCATGTAAATCTACCTAGTTGATCAAACGTTAATAAACACAAGAGCAGAGAGTGATCTCTTAAAGAATTTCTCCAATCTATTTCCAAAATGAGAAAATAGACGAAAGAAAACTTTATACAGTGGAGCTATGAAATTTTAAAATTTATCTCTACAGAGAGTGAAACTGCCGGTTACACCAATTTATGTAAAATTAGAAATTTTGGCATTCAAATACTTCAGCTTCGTGCTGTTATAAAACTCCTGCGCGACAAAATTCCTGCGCCTCAGCGTAAAACCATTATTATTGTTATTATTATTATTATTATTATTATTATTATTATTATTTTGCTAGTTGTTTTACGTAGCACCGACACAGATAGGTCTTACGGCGACGATGGGACAGGAAAGGGCTAAAGTGGGAAGGAAGCAGCCGTGGTCTTATTATTATTATTATTATTATTATTATTATTATTATTATTATTATTATTATTATTATTATTATTATTATTATTATTATTTTATTTTTTATTTTTAAATGAATAAATACCAGTTGCTATGGACGGAAGTGCGCATCTTGGACATATTCTGATTCATGGCCCTTCTTGTACTCAGGTGGCTAGGACTATACAATCCACTGGTGGTCCGTAACCCGTTGGAGGAGAGATCCTCACTTGGACTATATGTAAGAAGGGTAGCATCCTGCTTCATGAATTTACCGAGCTCAGGACATTTCAAGCAAGGTTCGGACCTATGGGAGTAATGGAGTCCCACTCCCTTTTGACAGGCGAGGGACTCCTTGGAAACAACTTGGCGAACGAAATGGAATTCGATGGGGTGCTCTCAATATTAATGGGACTTATGGAAGAAGGAAAGTAGAACTGGTTTAGACAGCAAAGAGGATACATCTGGAAGTGCTAGGAGTAAGTGATATTCGGAAAAGGGGAGATAACTAGGAAGAGAGGACATTATAAAGTGTAGTTGACGGATGTTAAAAAGGAAAGGGGAGAGTCTGGCGTAGGGCTGTTTATTAGGAATACTGTTGCACGCAACATAGTTTCTGTTAGGTACGTACATGAGCGAATGATGTGGGTAAATTTGGAAGTTGGAGGAATTAAGACGAGTATTGTCTCAGTGTTATTCACCACGTGAGGGCGCAGATGAGGTTGAAGTTGACAAGTTTTATGAAGCATTGACATCGTAGTTAGGATCAACAGCAAGGATAAGATAGTGCTAATGGACGATTTCAATGCGAGAGTTGTAAATAGAACTGACGAATACGAAAGTATGATTGGTAAATGTGGGGAAGATATGTAAGCTAATGAGAATGGGAGGCGTTCGCTGGACTTCTCTGCAAGTCTGGGTATAGCAGTTACAAATACATTCTTCAAGCATAAGGTTATTCACCGCTACAAATGGGAGGGTAGGGGTACCAGATCCATAATAGGCTATATCATAACCGACTTAGAATTCAGGAAGTCTGTTAGGAATGTACGGGTTTTTTCGATGATACAGTCCACTGTCTGATCTGTAGTGAACTACGTATCTCTAGGCCTAGGATAGAGAAAGTGAAATCTGTCTGAAAACGAATAAGGGTAGAAAATCTCCAGGAAGGGAAAATTAGACAGATGTATATGGATATGATTAGTGAGAAGTTCCGGACAGTGGAAAATAAGCAGGTTCAGGATAAAGAAAGAGAATGGATGGCATACAGCGATGCTGTAGTAGAAACAGCAAGGGAATGCTTGGGAACAACTGTGTGTAAAGATGGGAAAAAAGCGAACATCTTGGTGGAATACTGAAGTGAGAGCAGCTTGTAAACGTAAAAGAAGGCATATCAGAAACGGATCCATACAAGGGCCGATGCAGACAGGAAATCGTCCGTAGATGAATGAAACAGAGCGAAACAAATAGTTGTTGAATACAAAAAAAGTCGTGGGATGATTTTGGTAATAACCTGGACAGGCTAGTTTAAGGAGCAGGGAAACCTTTCTCGACAGTAAAAAGAATCTTGGGAAGGGAGGGAGAGAGGAAATGGACAGTGTTCTGGGTAATTCAGTCGAACTCATAATAGATCTCTGGGAATCACTGGACAGGTGGAGGGATTATTTTGAAAATCTTCTCCACGTAAAAGGAAATTTTCCTGTTGGTGTAGCGAAGAACCAAGAGCTTCGGGAGGAGGAGAATGATGTCGGTGAAATTACGCTTGAGGAAGTGGAAAGGCTTGTAAATAAAATCCATTGTCATAGGCTGCAGGAAAAGGTGAATTTAGACCTGAAATGGTGAAGTATAATGGGAAGGCAGGGAAGAAATGGCTTCAAAGAGTAGTAAGATTAGCGTGGATTGTTGATAAGCTACCCTTAGATTAGACAAAAGCAGTAATTGCATCTATCTATAAGAAAGGGAACAGGAATGATTGCAACAGGAATGATTGATTAGTATACCAGGCAAAGTATTCACTGGCATCTTGGAAGGGAGGGTGCGATCAGTCGTTGAGAGGAAGTTGGATGAAAACCAGTATATTTTCGGATCACATTGGGGCTGTCAGGATCAGATTTTCAGTATACGCCAGGTAATTGAAAAATTTTACGAAAGGAATAGACAGTTGTGTCTATGTTTGTTAGAGCTAGAGAAAGCATATGACAGGGTACCGAGGGAAAAGATGTTCGTCATACTGGGGGACAATAAATTAAGGGTAGATTGTTAAAAATAATCAAAGCATTTATGTTGACAATTGTGCTGCAGTGAGAATTGATGGTAGAATGAGTTCTTGGTTCAGGGTACTTACAAGGGTTAGACAAGGCTGTAATCTTTCACCTTTGCTGTTTGTAGTTTACGTGGATCATCTGCTGAAAGGTATAAAGTGTCAGGGAGGGATTTAGTTAGGTGGAAATGTAGTAAGCAGTCTGGCGTATGCTTTCGACTTGGTCATAATGGCAGACGTGCCGAAATCTTGGAACTTGAAAATAGGTACAATGTGTATGACATGAAAATTAGCATTTCAAAGACTAAATTTATGTCAGTAGGTAAGAAATTCTAGAGAACTGAAGGTCAGATTGGTGATACAAACGAAGAACAAGTCGATAATTTCAAGTATATAGATAGTGTGTTCTCCCATGGTGGTATTATAGTAAGTGAGATTGAATCAAGGTGTAGTAAAGCTAATGCAGTGAGCTCGCAGTTGCGATCAACAGTATTCTGTACGAAGAAAGTCAGATCCCAGACGAAACTATCTTTACATCGGTCTGTTTTCAGACCAACTTTGCTTTACGGGAGGGAAAGCTGAGTTGGCTCCGGATATCTTATAAGTTAGAGGTAACAGACATGAAAGTAGCGAGAACGATTGCTGGTACAAACAGGTGGGAACAATGGCAGGAGGGTACTCGGAATGAGGAGATAAAAGCTAATTTAGGAATGAACTCGATGGATGAATCTGTACGCATAAACCGGCTTCGGTGGTGGGGTCATGTGAGGCAAATGGAGGAGGATAGTTTACCTAGGAGAATAATGGACTCTGTTACTGAGAGTAAGAGAGGTAGAGGGAGACCAAGACGACCAAAGTTAGACTCAGTTTCTGAATATTTAAAGATAAGAGGTAAAGAACTAAATGAGGCCACAGCACTAGTTGCAAATAGAGGATTGTGGCGACGTTTAGTCAATTCACAGAGGATTGCAGACTGAACGCTGATAGGCTTAACGGTCTATAATGATCATGTTTATTATTATTATTATTATTATTATTATTATTATTTGGGGCAGATAACCTTGGTACAGTTACCAGAGTTTGTTTTCAGATGTTTTTCTAAATGCATTTTGTTCGGGGCGTCGACCTATAGAGATCTTTTGCCGCTACTTGCACCATATAAACCTGCGTGAAATGAGGAAGTGTAGCATTCCTTTCCTCATATTGAACACTCGACAACACAAATACCCAGTCCCCAAGCAAAGCAAAGTGGAAGATAAAGGCTTCCACCATTGTTAACCTCGGCACATGATGGGGTAGAGTGGTTAGCTTTACGCCCGGCCGCCTTTGCCCCCAGGAATTAACCTGGTACTCATTTTTGGTGTAGGCTGAGTGAACCTCAGGGCCATATGCACCTCCGGAAGTAGAAATCTCGTTTCTTAAATTTTACGACTTCCTGACGGGGATTCGAACCCACGTCCTTCCGGGCGAACCGAGCACGCCTTTACCGCCTCGGCTAGGCAGCCTCTACCCAGTCCCCACGCCAGGGATATTAATCATTTAGAATCAAAAATCCCTGACCCAGCCGGGAATCGAACCCGAGGCCGCCGGGCGACAGGCGGACGTGTAGCCCCATACACCGCGGGGCCGGACTTTCAGATGGTTAATTCAGACCCGTAGAGGATGTACCAGTACACAGCTTCATGTACGCGCCGTGGGGAATAGAAAGAAAAGATATCATGCTCCATTTGAATTTGATGGAACAATTTTGATGAACATTTAACATTATTATAATTAGTTTACTTTGTTCAAGTCGAACAGGATCAGTAGAGTTACAAATGGTGACCAAAATGGTTACAGTTATAGTAACAGTGTTTGAGAAGTACGTGAAGTAAATGTTTGACATTATCTACCCTGTAGAAACGTTCTACAATAATAATAGAACATTCTTCATTATTTGTGACACGGAATTCTTTTATTTATTTTAGTATTACTTCTTAAGATTTCTTGTTTTAAGGATTTATATTTTAGTTATTTCGTTGAGGCGCGTAGGCCCTTTTGCCAGATAACATTTTATTTTTAAAAACCATTAATATTTTATACAAACTATCAATCCTACTTAATTCTGGTCAGGGAAATTAGCTTTTAAAACCACCTATGCCAGATGTAACGAGTATTCTATTAATGTTATTACACTCCATTCACTAATCTGGCATTCATTAATACTACTTAATCGTCCTCGCTGTTTAAAGACAATACTTATTTCTCAACTAGTTCTTATTTACTACGAAAATACCATGAGAGCAACGTTGCACAACTAATACATTCAACATCTACTATATTCAGCTACGTATAAAACCACCGATCGCATCTTCTTGTTGAAATATCTACTGCACAAATAAATGTAAACGACTCCATGGCTTCCTACATTTGAGAAATCGATATAAAATTTTCAGATGCTGTAGAAATATCAAAGTAGCATTTCAATTACCTTCAAAAGAGGGTCCATAGGCGTATAGGCCAATCTTTCACGTAATGACTCAATAGCAGTAACTAGTATTATTTCCAGAGGCTACACTTCTACTGCCATGTTCATGTATTTGCTAAATTTTTTCTTGGGTCATTGTTTCCATGTTATTAGAGTTCGGTATAACAATGCAAACGGTCCTTGTGTTTTTATGCATTTTGTGTGTGACAAACAATCGAATGGACTTATCGAAAATTTGTATATTCTCAGAGGTTGTTTACTCGAAATGTATGTATTCCCTTTTGACGTGCTTATTCCCATATGGATATCACTTCCCCCAAGTATGAATCAACAATTGTATTTGAAGTTTAATTTCAGCGATTGTCACAAGATTTTATTCCTCAATGATATACTCAAAGATCAACCTTGAAAATGCCCCTTGCGTTAAATAATAGAAACAACATCATTACTGTACCGATAAAAGGAAATACCGTTATCCATGAAAGTGGGAGAGGCATTACTGAGTAACGAACGCTGGGTGATTTACTTCAATAAGGGAAGGCTGTTAATCCTGGTGGGCATTTATTACATAGAAATGGGGAAATGGCTTAGTGTAAATGTGAAACGTCCGAACAAAAGGTTGCGCCCGAGCTGAGAATGGACTTGTTATCGCAGACGTGAATTGCTGCGGTATAGGCTGGTAGTTTCCCACACGCCACTAACAAACATGTAGAGTATTTATGTGAAGCTGTCAGTTCATGAGATGTGTGTGACTTGATTAATGAGCAATAATGGTTGCGTTCCAATCCCCTAAATCCTGACAAACTTCAGGATAAACAAGAATAAATGTTCTCATTCAACACCATCTATATTTTTCACCTTTTCATACACTGTACAGTAACTCAATCCGTGAATCGGTGGCAGATTAATAGCTTCTGGATCTCAAGATCGCAGGTTGAAATCTGATAGATGTGGTCTGACTTTTGAAGGTTACAGAAACGCCCAACCGGCATCCACTGTCATGCGATATCGGCACGTCAAAGGTTTTAGGTGACACATTTAACTTTCACATGACAAATTGATTTTAAAATTAGCCATGGACCAGCAAGCAGAGATCTGTTCCTCTGCCATCAGGTAGATCAAAATTAGTAATAAATAATAGTAGTGTTATTTATTTTACGTCTCAGCAACTACTTTTATAGTTTTCGGAGACGCCGAGGTGCTGGAAGTTTGTCCCGCAGAAATTCCTTTACGAGGCACCTTAAAGTACCACCGGACTAAGGCAGGATTGAACTTGAAAGCCTGCGCCTCAACCGTCTGAGCACTCAGCCCAGCGAGCAGTATTAAACATCGAAATTGACACGTAGGAAGCCTAGATGAGATCATATCAAAATGTCTTCATATGGTAACTAGTGCCAAAGATGATGTGATAATGATGATGACAGTGATGATTATTATTACCACATAGTGTCGTTCGAAATTAGAGACAAGAGATATTCTGGTGATTTAACACAGAATTAACTTCCGATCTTTATTCTTTATTCGAATCAGAAGTACAATAGAATAATACTACATTTAAAAGAAACAAACTATATACACAAATATATACAAGTAAAAGATCATCAACAATATGCCATACAGATGTCACACCGATTCGGCCCAAAATTTGGCCATTTAAAGGGCATTTGGATTGGCCAGTACCAAGTCAAAATAATCATTGTCTTCATCATCTTCACATTTGGCCCCAGTTACCATGTGAAGACATTTTGATGTGATCCCATCTCGGCTTGCTACGTGTCATGATGCAGTTTGATGGACACAGGGGGCAGCATAGCAGGTGTTCAGTTGTCTGATGTTCACCACAGACACAAAAGTCCGTATCGATGGGGAAGTTCTTTTTCTTTATTGATTCGCTCTGGTTCTACCTACTCCAGATCTAAGTCTGTTTAAGGACCTCCATGTCAACCAGTCCTCGGTGTGACCGGGAAGCAACACTTCCCGTCGTTCCATCCATTTCAAAAGGCCAGATGTCTTTTGTTTCCATTTGGTAATCGTGACTTTGTCCGATGATCCTTCCAGGTGCTCTGAAAATGTTAAAGAGGCTTTCCTGGATTTCCGATGAAGCCAGAGAATCAGTAAAAGTGAGGAATATATACTGTAGAGAAATATTTAGTCCTACAGTTAAAGAATAGACATCTTTGATGAATCGTTCATAACTTACATAATGCGATCAAACACTGTCTAACTGGGCACAGCGGAACTTAAGCATCAGAGTTGACATGGCCTGTGAAACATGTAGCAACTTAAAGTATCTGGAAGATGTATTTACCTAAGTAAGTCTCGCCAAGGAAAGACTGCTTGACCGGTGCACGGAGATATTATTTTTCGCGAAGCTGGAACGACACTGCCTTTAAAAGCAAGGTGATGCGATGGGATTCAGGACCCAGAACTCGTCGAAGGGATGTGGCATCGAAGAAAAATTACATACTCCTGGCAATCAAAGGATCAATAACGTCAACCGCGGCTGGTACAGCGAATGCCTGAGGACAAAGGAGTGAATAAGATATGGAAGGTAAGGCTGAACTCTGGGGGGACGCAGAAGACGCTGGCGTAACCGGCTGAGAGAAGACGTGGCAGCTGCAGGAATGTTTAACGACTGGCAATTACTGACAGGAGGTAGATTGCGATCAATAGTGAGTGCGGACAGAAGTCACTTTGTCTGCTCGCGTAAAGGGAAGTTATGTAAGTCTTGTCTGAAAATGTTTGGCTTCGCTTCATCGAAATCACTAGGATCCATCTCTTGCAACTTAAATGCCAGCCACGTCATCAGGGTTGCTCTAGTCAACGTATGCAGTACGTCTACTGAATTGTGCCATCCTTTATCCATCAACATCTCAGACAACTGAACAATTTAAGTAGGTCATCACATATCCTTTGACCTCACCTACCGATGTAATTCGTCTCAAAGGTGTTTGATGGACGGTGACGGTGTGCAGGGCAGTTTGAAAATCTACATTGTTCTGTGTATTTCTCTGGAGAGTAATCGCTGAAGTATGGAACCTGGCATTATTATCATTGAAGTAATAGGGGTCCGTTCTATGAAAACGCCATAGCTTTGGGAACATTTCATTCTTAAAGTACAGATGCCACGAACTATCACCAGTGTTTGGACGCCATGTTACGAGAGACACTCTCCGCACCACAACGCCATTATAATCACATTTCTTGGTAAGTCCTATACAGGACTTCCAAAAATGTGGGAAGTGATCGGAGTGTGGATATTACTCCCAAGAACAACACAAATGTGCCTATGAACATAATGTCCTATGGTCAATCGTTTACGAGTTACAGACATTCCAATGTTGTAATAGAACTATTAGTAATAGACCTAATGTACAGCAGCTTCAAGATAGGAAGGTGTCTGGCTCGTGCATGCGCAGGCATATTCTTTCCCCCACCGTGATATAGTCTGAGAGTACACGCATGTACAGAAATTATGGCCCGATTCAAACAAAGCATGGCGTCCACCCCAACTCATCGCATTGCTCCATGTAGACAGATCGCTACAAGACTATTGAAATTGGCACAGTAGTTGATGTAGCCTATAGCAATATAGGCCTACACACTGTAGACTTACCTTCAGCTCTACCGGTTCCCTCCTTTTCAATACTGAAGTGGCCTTTAATACTATCCCTCCAATCCCTCCCCTCAATTCCAGTACTGGAGTGGAACAGTGTTGATTGTTTATGTCGGAACAACATTTCTGTGCATGCGTATACAGGCTGCTCCTAAGTAAATGAATGAGTGAGATACTAACAGGGTACAAGTGAAAAGGATATTAAATTGAAATTGAGGGGGCATTTAACGAAATTTAAAGTATAGTTTTGACACAGTTTGTCAGATGATTTATTTTCCTTTCATATTTTTCACCCAGTGAAAAATGAATGGATTTTTAGACCGTTGCCCATATTTTTCTACCTTATGGCTAACATTATATAAGACCGTGTCACATTTCAATCTTATTCGATAACCCGTAAGGAGATATGTGGGTACATTTAACTCCTGGCAAAGTGAATTAGTAGTATTTCTTGGTCGAACGGGTATATCGTCTTCTAACCCTTTCTGCTTTCCTAACGAACTCTCCCAAACAGTAAATATTGCTTGATATTTTACTAGCATCCGTGTTATTCGAGCCGGTGATATATTTGAGTGTTGCTGCCAGTGTTGGGTAATTTCTTCTCCATATGTTAACAGGAGCGAGTTTTAGTTTTCCCGTTGATTTATGTTCGCAATTTGCAGTGGACAGGCTAGTTAAGATGTGGAGTGGCATCCTCGCACAGTTATGCTGTAGTATGGTGTAATATAGTTGGATCACTCTCACCGATGTCCGGCTCCATGGCTAAATGGTTAGCGTGACCAAAGGCCAGCACGGGTCGGGAATTTTAACCATAATTGGCTAATTTTGCTGGCACTGGGGCTGGGTGTAGGTGTCGTCTTCATCATAATTTCATCCTCATCACGACGCGCAGGTCGCTTACGGGTGTCAAATCTAAAGACCTACATCTGGCGAACCGAACTTGTCCTCGGACACTCCCGGCACTAAAAGTCATACGCCATCTCATTTCACTCACACCGAACTCGTGTATTGATGTTTGTGAAAACTATTCAGCTCCCGTGAAATGTAGCGGTTACCAACACACGCGGATTTTAGGCCTAAGTTGCTTAACTATGAATACTTCCGATTAAGAATAAAGATATGAGATTATTAAAAAGGGTGAAATAGTGCCGGCTTACGAGTCGCTAAACTGAGTATATGACATAGTGAAGCACAGAATGTAAAAAAGCAAGTGTACTTTATACACTATTCTGGCAGTATAGTGTAGTTCAATTTCGGCAGAGAGAGGAAAAGACGCCTCAAAAGTCAGTAATTAAGAAATTAAAGCTTTGTTGGCACTTTTATACTATGCTGGTATGCTGAGATCAGCTCATATATTACAATACTGAGCGCACGTCCTAACGGATTGGTAGGTCAGAAGTTATAGGTTTGTTACTGATGGAAAATTAAAACAGGTCTTTACCACTTATAACAAGAAACTCATATTCAATTCCAAGTGTCACGATTTCTGAAATATTTGAACCTGTATTTATTAATTCTTATTTATTACACCGCAATTTAATAGTTGACTGTGATCCAGAGGTCTACTTTAATTCTTAATGACAGTACGCAACTCTACTTCGGGCAGTGGGGCCCCCCTCCTTCACCGTAACGCTTCCCCTCAACGGATACCATCCTACGTTGAGGCCACTTTACCTGGCATATTTCACATCGAGTATGTGTAGCCATGTTTCTGCACGAGAAGTACTCAAACTGCGTCACAAACCCGATGAACACCGAACAGGTTTTCTCGAGTGTTGCTGGGAATCGTGCATGACGGTATCAGTGCTAGGTTATTTTGACCATAGAGGAAGAACCGATATCATTGAACGAAAAATAATCTCGTGCTATCGTGGTGAAGCCCTTGTAAGGCAGACGAGTGTGGGCGGTATCTACCGTGTATGAAAATCTGGGTGTACCTTAAAAAAATCTATTTGCTTTACGTCTTGGTCTTATGGCGACGGTGGGATGGGAAAGGGTTAGGAATGGGAATGAGGCTACCGCGGCCTCAATGAAGGTGTGAAAGTGGGAAACCATGGAAACCCATATTCAGGGCTGCCGATAGTGGGGTTCGAACCCACTATTTCCCGAATGCAAGCTGACAGCTGCGCGCTCCTACCCGCACGAACAACTCGCTCGGTAGTGGGATGTTACTATGGCGGAGTACAGTGCTGTATTTATTGAATGAGTTGCACAAATGTTGGGGATGGTACAAAAACTCAGTCCCTGTTAGGTGTCCATCCATGACGGGGTCTTAAATTAGTCTGCTGTTTCCCCACTTCAGCATCCCCATGACTTATTCTACATGTATGTCCATCTCAGCTATCTTGTTTGGAAAAAGTGTCCTTTCTAATCGATAATGGATAGCTCAGCTACTTTAAAATAAATAGAAAAATAATATTACATTACTAGGGAAACACAGGCAGCAGATGAGCAATAATGTCAGTGTCATTCGTTTTGTTGCATACTGTACGTTTATTACCCTTTAAGAAATAATATTTAAAATCATTAAAATAATTAATTATATGTGGGCATTTTGTGGCCTCCGTGGTTCAGACGGCAGCGCGTCGGCCTCTCACCGCTAAATACCGTGGTTCAAATCACGGTCACTCCATGTGAGATTTGTGCTGGACAAAGCGGAGGCGGGACAGGTTTTTCTCCGGGTACCCCGGTTTTCCCTGTCATCTTTCATTCCAGAAACACACTCATTATCATTTCATAGCATTTATCACTCACTAATAAATCACCTTGGGAGTGGCGACCCCATTGTAATAACAGCCTATATATGTTTCATTCATTACATCCCTGACCCGGTCAATGACTGGAAAACAGGTTGTAGGTTTTCATTTTCATTTTCATGTGGACATTTTATCTAATATCGTATTATTGCTTTCTACATCTAAGTGGGTTCTCCGATATAAATATCACAATACAATAAATATTTACAATATTGATTTGCTCAAATTATTAACTTATATCAAAAACATATTCTACAATCTGAGATATTTCATGAGAAAATATTTTTCTCGTTATCGTTGCCTTATATAGGCTAACAATTTTGTAACATTTCCACTACAAATTAATTTTCAATTTAATTTCATATACCAAGGAAACGCCAACGGCCGTAGCCGTGTTGAAACACCGGATCCCGTGAGATCTCCGAAGTTAAGCAACATTGGGCGTGGTCAGGAGTTGGATGGGTTGCCACGCGCTGTTGGTGGGGGGTAAGGGAATGGAGGAGCGGAAAGGAACTGGCCACCCTACCGCACGTAATCTCCGGCTCATGAACTCCTCTGCGGAGGTTCGGACCTGCCTTCGGGCAGAATAACCCTTACCTTTATCAAGTAAACAAGCTTAGAGTAGCTTACATCAATAAACACTGCGAGGGAAAATTTCAGTCAAATGTCTTGAGTAATTTTAGAATTGTGATCAATACCATGTTAAAAATGGAAATTACGGAAAATGAGCTACAAAGATGGAAGTTGGAACATAGAAAATGATATACATGGACATTTACAAACATATCTTTACGAGAAGTGTAAATAATTCCTTTCACCAAATCAAGGAGGAAATTATATTCTATAAAGAAAATAAATACATTAAAAAAACACATTTTTTACCTATAAATGCATACCTCCCCTCTTAAGAGAATCAGAATTTTGTTTTGTATTATTTCTCCTGAAAACAATAAATACCCCTATCATCATCGCAGATAATCGTCGCAATTCCCGATATTGGGAGTATCCATTAACTAACATTTTCCATTGTGAAGGCCTCTTCCCAAGACGACTCGCAGGTGGTAGTGAGAGTCGAGTATGACGTCAGTGTCAAAGATCTCATGAGGTGAGATAACGATCGTAAGCTGATACTCGCGGGCTAATGATCGTTAAATGAGGAAGGTAGCCTGCCATGTGCTCGAGCAGAGTGGTCATTAGCGAGTCTTATCTCATCAACTGGGATCATCTTCAAGCTAATCCCTCAGCATATTAATTGCCATCCCCATTCTGTATCAATGAAATCTTACATCACAAAAACTAATTTAAAATAAATTACAACAGGCTGTGTCACCCATCCTTTATGGGCGGAGACTAATTTGCAGGTGCAACAAAATAAGTGTCTGTAGAAAGCATGCCGTATATGCAGCTACTCCTCCCATCGAAGGTTAACTGAAGATAATATCGTCGCTTAAGAATCATTATCTCGTAGCTCACATTGTTCTTCCTATGCATTATTTTCCTGAAGACAGTTCACGTCTCCCAACCCTGTATGGATATGCAGTCCATCAGAATAATTCTCGTTGCGTTCATTTTCGCATGTTCATGTATAAAGGAAAATGCACGTTATATACAGTGTGATAGTACATATATCACACCCCCGAATTATATGTAGAATTTAGAGATATTATTGTCAGTATTCGATTTATTATTATTATTATTATTATTATTATTATTATTATTATTATCAGTATTTTATTTGTATATTTTGCCATTTATATTGGTAAGCTGGAAGATATTCACATATGTAGGTATGAGTAATTTGTTTTGCACGAGTGGGAAAACATTGCTTTAATAACTCTGGTAATTTGAATGAGTCATATGGCTACCCCAGTGTCTGTTGTGATGTACTTGTGTCGGGAAATTCATGAGTCATGTATATATCCCAGCCTGATGAGATGAGCTTGTTGTTGTATTAGGAAAATTTGGTGACTCATGGAATATACCCCAGAGTTTGTTATTGTCTTGGGAGGAAGAAGTAGTTCAGGGCTTGGGCTTGAGAAGAGGATCACTCATGATTGGCTGGCAAGCACCAATCCAGACGTATCATCTGAGAGGAGGGGGATGTTTATGTCTATAAAGGTTGATCATACGGCGGCAACCAGGAACATTGTAAGAAACATTGTAAGAGTGATTGTAGAGGTGATTGTAAAGGAACGAGAAAGAAGATAACTATAACTACAACTGACGCACTGTACGGGAAGGAAGTGGTGCTGATACACGGTACTCGAGTGACACGGCTGCAATGGACTGGACTTCGAACGTTCGTGGAGCGTAGTCTTGTTATGTTCGTGGAAAGTGGATGATTGTGGAGAGTGCTTGCGCATTAAGTATGGTAGCACTTGTGGCGGCCTAGTATTATATGTTGGTGAAAGCTATCTTAGAATTTCCATAATTTATGTTGAGGATCGACAGACGTGTGTATATATCTTTACAACAAGTGTTAAAATATGTGAACACAGTAGTACAAGGTACAGTATCTGTGTGATGTCATAACTGCCGATTATGAGAATCGGTAAGTCGAATTGATATAGAGACAGTGAAGGGTATTTATCTTCATACATGTACATTGTTCATCGGACCATCTACAAATGGTAGCTTAGTTCTCACTTTCGTTTTCCCACGGTTTTCATTATTGTTGTTGTTGTAAATATGGAGTCTTCCAGCAATATTTTATGTGTGTATTATATGTATAATGTTGTATGTTGATGAGGTGCTCATGCACGGAATTTGTTCAGAATATAGTTAGCTATTTTAGAATCAGTGTTATTGATGAACCTAGGTGCAGTTCCTACCTAATTAGTCGTTTTCAGGAGGTTAGGTAAGGCCTGCAGCAGATGTACCAGTACGCAGCATTATGTACACGCCCTGGGATATAAAGTTTATCATGCTCTTATCTAAATTCGAGGGATCCATTCTGGTGAACTCTGGCGCCCATACTACGGACATTTCGGTTAATTATGCTTATTAATTTTATTAAGTTTTTGAGTAATTTTATTTATATATTTTTATTCATGATTTTATTTATTATTATCATCAAAGAAAGTTACAACAGTATACCCTGTAGGAGTGCATAAGTACGCCATCCAAACGTACAGTACATGCCTACGGTACGGAACGGTAATCGTTCCTTGATTAATAGAGCATCAGTAACCAGCTGTAGTACCCGGCGTTGCCCGGATAGTTTCTGAATATTTACCTTTAAGATTTGCATTACCAGTTAGTTATGTGTGATGTGAATTTTTATAGAATTCCTTTCTGACTTGCAGATTGATATGTTATGATCTATTATGTAGTTTTATAATTATTTAGATGTGTTTGATTTCAAGATTTAGATTATTTAATTTTCGGGTAAAACTTCGTCCTTATGGAAGCTCGAATCGACTGGGAAGTATTTGATCCTGTCAAAAATTAATAACTGATAACTATATGTATTTAGCCGTCGCACTATAGATACGATGTACAGGATTTCAACTGTCAATGAGACTCGCCCTCCACCACTAAGAGATATAAAATCTGGATTGTCACCATTCATCTCAGTGACCCAGAAAACTGTAGATTCGGCACTGTTTTCGATTATTTTTATATCTCACTCCCTCTCACCCACACCCCAAAGGGGGCTGAACATGAATTTAAACAAATTCGGAGTGTCACTAATTATTTCAGCTACCACGAAAACTATGGATTCGATAATATTTTAGATTATTTTTATACCACCCCCCTCGCCCCCTGCCCATAAGGGTGCTAGGGGTGTCTTACCCTCACGCGGTTTGTCTCCTGATACTAATTGATAAGTGTACCAAGTTTGGTGAAATTGCTCCAGTGGTTTAGGAGGAGATGTGTCATTTACACACCCACACCCACACACCCACGCACACACATACATTAATTTTTATATATAGTAAGAAGAAGAAGAAAATATTTTTATATGTAGTTTTTCGATTAATTATATATCTCACCCCCTTCGGTCCCCACTTGGACTTGCAAAAAATCCGGAGTAATACTATTCATCTCAGAGACCCTGAAATCTATGGATTCGAAACTGTTTTTAATTATTTCTATATCTCACTCCCCCCCCTTTGCTCCCCACCTAAAAGGGGGCTGGACTTTAAAAAATTCTAGAGTATTACTTTTCAACTCAGCGACCCTGAAAACTATGAATTCGACACTATTCTCGATTATTATTGTAACTAACCCCCCTCCCTGACCCTCTCCCTTAAGGGCGCTAGGGATGGCTTACCCCCCACTGTGCTCGTCTCCCGATAGTAAGTAATACGTGTACCAAGTTTGGTTGAAATTGCTCCAGGGGTTTCGGAGGAGATGTGTCATTTACACACACACACACACACACACACACACACACACACACACTTCCATTTCTATATATAGTAAGATTTTTATACTCGTACTTCACCCCCTTTCCATCCCCGCCAAAGGAGTCCTATGAGTGCCTTACACAACAGTATATTTTTTCCAGATATTAAGTCTTATTTGTACCAATTTTGGTTGGCAGCTATGCCCAAACGAACATACATAATCTCACTGCTCTAGAATGATTTTCATTACTTGTAATGATTAAGCCAACCAGGCTAATAAAACAAAATCCATTTTAACGATGTTTAACTAAAAATGTTAACATCCTGTAATGTATTGAATAGGTTGGAGTCCAATAAATTCTATTATATTATTATTGAGATTCTTTCAATACGGAAAATAAAATGATTTTCATTACTTGTAAGGAGAGAGGAAGCTGGGAGTGTTCTGAGTTGACACTGAACGACATTATTTTCACGATAATAAGCCCCTGGGCTTTTGCCTTGTCAGAAAATAAGACGAACACTCTTTACGTTCCGTAGATAATTTTTGTCCTGATCTTCAGAAGAAAATCTTGTTTGTTCACGAGCAAGACTTCTCTAATAATGAAGGTTTAAATTTAAAAATGTATTTTCTCCATTTACCAACATGGTCGCCCTGAATGCGTTTTCACAAATTTCCAAATATTTATGGAAATGTTAATTTTACCTAAACAGTGATTATAACGGCAGTTATAGAATACAAAATGTTATAATATTATATGTTTCATACATTTTAACCTCACGAGCTATAATAATAGAGATATTCGCGAATTTAACATTTTATTGGCAAGTCCATTAACGGCAAATATTGCAGATGGGGTTAGACTCTATTGTTGAGTCGTCGTGGTAACTGTGATTGTTGTGGTGATTGTTTAAATAAGCTGCAAATTCGCTGGGTCATTTGCCACTAATGATCAGGAAGATAATGAAGATGACTGTCGAAATGTGAAGGAATATGCGATCACTCAAGGAATGAGGGTCATAATGGAAGTGAATGTTGTAATATCAAAGAGCTCAAAGAAAACAAAATGTGATGGCCTGCAATGTCTCAAGTCCGTAAAACTTGCACCCACCTAACATTACACTGACTCACTATTGTCAGTTGAGCCGTTCTGCCACTTTATCGCCTCAATAATACAATTATTCAAACAGTAACGTCAACGACAGGTAGGACAGCTAGTCTTCCTATACAGGGTGCTCGGAAACAACATGAACCGGCTGGACGTACTGATAAATAATTTGAAAAAAATCGATTTCTAGCGCCATTGTCATTTCGTCACGCGCTGAAGCGAGCCAATCAGCTCGTTTCGCGAATTCAATGGGCTTTGCATGACGTGCTTAAGCCGGCTTAAGGACCATGCCTAGAAATCAGCATCAAACACAAACACAAGGCTGATTTCAGCCAGTGTCACCGTATTGTATTTGGTACTGTCAGCTCAAAAATTCTTGTTCAAATCCCACCCTGAAGAAGTGTTTTTCTTTGAATGGTGCTCCCAAGCCGGTCTTAAGCCAAGTGCAGATTTAGCAACATCGCCATACATTGCCCATTTGAATTCGTCCACGAAGCGATCTGATTCGCTAAATTCAGCAGCTGATAAAATGTCAACGACGCGAGATATCAAGTTATTTCTCTAAAATTATTCAGTATGACCAAACCCCCTAAGGCTCATACACGTGGTTCACAATGTTTCCGGCCAGCCTGTATATATGCAGTACAGAAGGCAGAAGATTGGGAGCGCATTCAAAATCTATATATATATAAAAGTGGAACTATGTGTGTGTGTGTGTATGTGTGTGTGAGTGTGTGTGTGTGTGTGTGTGTGTGTGTGGTTTCTCTCGCATGCACCCCAAAACTACTGGATTGATTTCGCTGAAATTTTCAGAATTTGTTCTTATTACTAATGAGACGGTTTAGGAAGTGGTTTGAATGAAATCCGATATGTAGTTTTTATGATCAGTAATTTTATGTACCAAGATTGGATTGACTTGATGAACAGATTGTTGCTAGGCGACAGCAACTTACTCTATATCATGATAGTCCAGCAAGAAATGCTATGCATACGAGGATGGGAACATATCGCCATGTTTTATAAAGTACCTTTCTTGCTAGGAGTTTCGTGACCATGGCTGTATATAGAAGGATGGAACACGCCGTCATATTTTATGAAGTACCTTTCTTGATAGGAGGCCATGCAACTATAGCAGGCAGCTCATTGCCTGTTATTTGGAAATACTAATCGAACATGCCACGTAACTAGGCAATTCATTGACTGTTATTGTAAACATCATTAATAAATGTGTCCTGCTTAATAGGTAATGAGGTGCATGAACGTTTCAAGTAAATATTGGCATACATTTTCATTACAATTGTACTTCCCTTTCCTTCGCCATTAGAATTTTTCTTTCAGCGATAGTCTTAGAATTGTCTCATCATGCTACATTACAGAGTCTCTTTTTTAGCTCTGGATGAGTGTCCGGGTATCTACACGGAAAGGCAATGACACGGCCGGGTAACTCATTTGCCGAGAGATAAATTGTTAGGCTAATGTTATCTATTGCAGTAACGTTTAAGCTAAAATTCCCGCGTTTTTAACGCAATAGTTTAGTTTAACATTTATGGTGTTGATAGTGTATTCAGTGTGTTAGCTTTCAAATAGCATAGTTTCTGTATGAATACGATAGTAATCGTATGTTTAATGGGTGATATATAGAGTACAACAGCGTATTTCATTGTGTTGTGCTACGCGAAACATTATTCTCTTAGAGAGGGCCGCTTTCGATTCATTCGGAAATTTCCTGGCATCCTCCCTCCCCATAAGAATACGATACTCAATTTAGTGAAGAAGTTCTGAACCACCGGGTCCATTCCTAACAAGAAACCACTGAGGAGACGGACTTGCCGAGAGATATACTGTTTCATGTCCGGCTGATGTGATCTACAATGCAGTAACGATTAAGCGATAACTCCCGCGTCTTCATCGCATTAGTTTGATTTAACATCTGTGGTATTGACAGTGTTCTCAATGAGTTGGCTTTAAAATAGCGTAGTTTCTGTATGAATACAAGAGTTATTGAGCGTTTAATGAGTGACTTATATAGTATAACAACGTGTATTCATTGTGTTGTGCTATATGAGGCATTATCCTGTTAGAGTGCCGCTTTCGATTCATTTGCAAATTTCCTGTCATCCTCCCTCCCATAGGAATGCGATACATAATTTAGTGAAAAACGCGAGAGACGAACTGTTTTAACAGAGGAAAAGCTTGATGAAATGGGAGCTCTCTTAGAAAGAACTCCAACAAAATTCCTATCGCGTCTCACCGTACAAGCTAATGTGTCATTATTAGACCTCGTATTTTAGGCGCTAAAATTTGTATTTTAGGTGCCTAAATAGGCCCTCAAATATGTAAAACTAGGTTCTAAACATATGTTTTAGGCAGCTTCAATTTTACGTACTTTAATAAGCACTTATCAATTAAAATACCATTTTAATTTGTCTTTCTTTCTTAATCTGCTTACCATCCAGGGTTATCTTTTCCCTCGAACTCAGCGAGGGATCACACCTCTACCGCCTCAAAGGCAGTGTCCTGGAGCTTCAGACTCTGGGTCGGGTATACAACTGGGGAGGATGACCAGTACCTCGCCCAAGCTGCCTCACCTGCTATGCTGAACAGGGGCCTTGCGGGGGATGGGGAAATTGGAAGGGATAGACAAGGAAGAGGGAAGGAAGCGGCCGTCACCTTACGTTAGGTACAATCCCGGCATTTGCCTGGAGGAGAAGTGGGAAACCACGGAAAACCACTTCCAGGATGGCTGAGGTGGGAATTGAACATCCTCTACTCAGTTGACCTCCCGAGGCTGAGTGGACCCCGTTCCAGCCCTCGTACCACTTTTCAAAATTCGTAGCAGAGCCGGGAATCGAACCCGGGCCTCCGAGGGTGGCAGCTAATCACACTAACCACTATACTACAGAGGTTGTCTTTTATTTTTCTAAATTGGTAATCTCTAAGTACATACAAGTAATAAGGCAATAACATGTTAATACAATATTTCACATATACAATGGTTCACCACATTTTTTAGTTTTATCTCAAAATAATTAAAACATTGAATTACAAGCATGTTACTGCCCATAATTTGATGCACAGTAAATCACTAGCACTTTTTCGAGATTTTCTGTTGTGAAACTACACCGTTTGTCTGAAAACACTAGCTTGTAGGCTGAGAAAGTACGCTCAACGTCAACAGATGTTACAGGGCTGTATTTGACTTTTAGTACAAGACGTGGGAAGATGTCGCATTCAACGTTAGTTTTGCCAATCAAAACATCAGCCACAGCACGAAGCGTTGACATTCCTGAGTTCTTCTGTAGTACTTTATTAAGCTTGTTCCGAATTCTATCCCCAGCGGGGCCTGGAGCTAAGCAAATTTTTACTTTCATCTCTTCTAACAAATCCAATTGTTCGTAAACAGGTTTCCTGGAAGACTCAAGTGCAGAAATAACAGGGACCAAAAAAGTATAATGGGACCTGATGTAGGCAATTTCTTGAGAAATAGTTACATCCTTTAGAACATTTTTGGCTGAAGTGATGCACATGGCATCTTCATTTAGGGCGAGCACAAAACTTCTGATTGCATCAAAATGTTCGCTGTAGTACACAATGGCCTGAAGCCAAGTCCTCCAGCGTGTAAGGATGGGTTCTCGTGGCAGTGGAAGATCAGGTAATTCATTGCGGAACAACAGGATTCGTGTGGAAGCCTTTAAAAAAATGTTCTTAGTAGAGGAGATCATCTTGTTGACTCGAGGAAATTCGGCACGTATCTGCTCAACCACGCGATTCATAGCATGAGCAAGACAAGTGACGTGAATCAAAGCATGGGTAAAATACTTTCAGCAACTTAACAGCAGCAATCATGTAGGCGGCTGCATCAGTAAATATAAGAAGCACCTTATTTTCGTCCATGTTATTGGGGAAAAGCACCTTGAGACCTTTATTTACAAACTGAGCAACTGTCTCTTGATTGGTTTTAGTTAACTGTCTACTGGAGATCAAATATGGCGAACACGGCGCGTCGGTATCTACTTTTTCGACTATCAAGTGGATAATATAACGACCTAGAGTGTTAGTAGTCACATCGACAGAGATCCAGATGTACGAATCTCCTATATCTTCCCTTACCCGCCTGACTGTGTCTTCGTAAAGAGTGTCCAGGTAGTTTATTCTTAAAGTTGATTCGGATGGAATGTTCAGATGACAATATTTTTGTAAAAAGCGTTAGAAGGAAGGATTTTCAAGTGAGTTGAAGGGAATATTTCCCGACAAAAGAGCTCTGCGTAAGTCCGCATGTAATTCGTCTTTGCTTCCCTTATCTAGCGATTCCGTTATTAAAAATCTTTGTTTAAGACTTGATTATCTTTGCAGTCCCTACGTAGGAACAACGACAGCTATAAATAGTCGCAAAAATTGTGTAAACCGCGGAAGTATATAGACCAGATGAAAATATGCACAAAAGACTATTCAAATTCTTAGGGACTTGTAGCGCTTCCCGATCCCTCCAGTAGACATTAACCCTGGACCTTTAAATGATGCAGTAGAGGTAATGATTCCATGTGACTATTCCTATCCTGGTCCAGCCTTTGTAAGGCAGACCCTCAAACGAGGGTGGGCGGCATCTGCCGTGTACAGGAAACTGCGTGCTTTTGTAGTGGACGATAATATTGTGTGTGAGTTTCAGGAATGTTTCGGACAGTACAAATATACAGTTCCCGAGCCAGAGGAAATAACCATTTTTAAATATCAGATCCTGCCTGGAATCGAACCCGGGGCCCTCTGAACCGAAGGCGACTATGCTGACCATTCAACCAAGGAGCCGAACACAGTAGAGGTGAATTTAATTCATTTCTTTTCCTGTTTTGTTATGTTCTGTTGGGTTATGTTGGCCAACATTTTTGTTACTACCGGTACTGATGCCCGCACATGGCTGAATTCCGTGGTTTTTTTTCTCCCTACCTTTACTGTATGCTTATCAAAAATAATTGCTGTATATATTTACAATGAGCATAATCTGTCATACACCTCCTACAATTGATAAAATTGCATATCTAATTTTCTTACAATTTCCATCTCGTATTTTTAGGCTCCTTACGGCAGCATGATATTTTCATTTTTCAATACGTTTGTACTATTATTCCACTTCTAAAACCTGCTTGAAAATTTGCATTTCTCCGAAATGAATAGACCTTACAGTACCACACAAACTCGGCCAGTTTTTAACGATTCTACAAACAAAAATCGAGGGATCGGGATGCGCTACAATCCCGAATTCATATTTACTGTTATACTTCGTTTAGTGTATGTACGCTGAATTGATATATAAAATGTACAAAACGTAATACAACAGAGAGATAGAATGCCTGCGTATTAAGTACGACTCTCACACCAAAGTACGTACTTCAGAGTGAAATATAAAACAAATTTCACCTATCCCTTTGCTGCAAACGTCGCAGAATAAAATTTTTCCATCCGAAGTGAAATGGGGAAACTCATGCAACCACTGTCATTAATTAAGGATGTCTTGGAAGCTGCCACTTTCGGCATAATGGACACACTGAGCAAACGGACGCACTGAAAGTTTCTCACAGAATGGAATGAAGAGTTTCGTTTCCGGCAGGTCAATGGACACTGTCCCCCTCCTCATGACACACAGACTAAGGGACAAAGGGAGTATTCACAGCGGGAGGTTCTTAAAGACTTCCGGGTAGTGGTAATTGGTTTACAGCTTCACATTTTGTCTGAAAAGTTTCAAGAAAATACTATTCAAGATACTGAAAACGAGTCGGCAAATATTTAAGTTTCTCCGACTAAATTAAAAGCGTTTTTAATCGATTTATGGATACAATATAGGAATTATAGGAAGATAGGTAAAAGTAGGTTCTAACGCCAATTCAGGCATTTTTAGGCACTGTAGGACCACCGTTTCTAACCTTATAAATACATGAAACATGTAAATACAACTTCATTTTAAGTTATCTCTTAAGGAACAAAATAGGTTTTTGCCTAAAATCCGAGGTCTAGTCATTATATTCTTCCTACAGAATAACAAAACGGGTAACGGCCAAGCCTTATAAACCCACCGCTGCCCAACATTTAGGGGAACCAGACAGTTTCGCTAGGGTTAGGTAATATAACTGAGTTTATAAATAAAGTTGTAGGGGTTGCGCTGTCTGTAATGTCATTTATTTCTCCATATCTTGATATTTTTATCCGTTTTGGGTCAGTTCAAGATCGTATCAGTAGTTTTTAGCTTTCGTGTTTGTTTGTCTGCTTGTTTGTCTGTTTACTCCACCATCAGGGGTAAATGTCAGAATAGATTTCAACCAAACTTCGTATTTAGAGTCTGCTCATCCAGGAGCAGGTTTCAATATACATATTATTTAAAAATCACTGAACGAGCTGGAGGTTTATAGGAAGACCAGAAGAGAGTTCTTTTTCATTTTTCACTTACACTCATAATTATATCTCGACCATATATATTTAGAGTACTCATCCAGGAGCAGGTTTGCATGCACATCATTTAAAAATCACTGAACAGACTGGGGGTTTATAGGAAGACCAGAAGATATGTTTTCAATTTTCACTTACTCTATTGATTATATCGCCTGCCCCGTGGTGTAGGATTAGCGCGCCTGCCTCTTACCCGGAGGCCCCGGGTTCGATTCCCGGCCAGGCCAGGGATTTTTACCTGGACCTGAGAACGTGTTCGAGGTCCACTCAGCCTACGTGATTAGAACTGAGGAGCTATTGACGGTGAGATAGCGGCCCCGGTCTATAATGGCAGAAATAACGGCCGAGAGGATTCGTCGTGCTAACCACACAACACCTCGCAATCTGCAGGCCTTCGGGCTGAGCAGCAGTCTCTTGGTAGGCTAAGGCCCTTCAAGGGCTGTAGTGCCATAGGGGGGGGAGATTATTGATTACATCTCAACCAAACTTCATATTTAGAATCTACTCATCCAGGAGTAGATTTCTATATGCACATCATTTAAGAATCACTGAACAGACTGGGGGTTTATTGGGAGACCATAAGGTATTTTCAGTTTTGTCTTACACTATTGATTATATCCCGACCAAACTTCATATGTATAGTCTATCATCCAGGAACAGGTTTCTATATGCATATCATTTAAATTCACTCAATAGAATGGGGATTTAGCGGAAGACCAGAAGAGTTTTATCAATTTTCTCTTATACTATTTATATGTAAAATCCGTAGGCTAGGGCCTATATGTGAAACGCCCCTTCATTTTAAATAATTTTTGTGATGTGCATAATTTCGTTTACTTTTCAAATCACGGAGAAAATTACTATTTTCTATGAGCTTCCGGCTCTGCAGCCAGTGACGGATACCTTCGCGGACATACAGTTATTTTTAGGATCCATAACAGGAGAGATCAGAAGATACATAATATTTCGCTCGGCTTGAAAATTAACCCCACCTAATGTAACCGAACTCCGAGGAAACATGAGGTATAACTTTTCATCTGTCTGTTCCTAAAAGTGGAAAACTGCTGGATTTATTTTAACCAAACTGCGTATTTGGAATCTACTCACTCAGGATTGTGTTATCAGGTGCATATGATATTATGGTAATCATATGGCGTTGGTATGTAGATTATTCTTTTTTTTTAACATTAACTCTGTCAAAAGATTGTATACGACATACGTTTAAGAATATGCTGCTGCCGTTCCTTTATGCCACGTAGTTATTAATCGTAGGCCTACGACAGAAAATAACGCAGATGGTTACGAGAAATTGGATACTTAGTCCAAGTCTCGTGGGACATTATCACTTCCAGGTGGGTAATGGGAAAAATAAAGAGCCATTTTTCTCTTTTCGATAGGGCAGATATTAAGAGAGGTATCATCAACGTCAAAGCGCCATGCCAGTGGTTAGAGATAAAATATGCAGCCTGAGAACCACAGAGAATTTCACTGAACTTCGGACCAGGAACTGTAGCGTACAACAAATTCGGATATCATCCTCATTCTCTTTCTCTACTTTGTTCAGCATCACGTTTCACGTTAACGCCGCGTGCTTTCGAAGGAAAATATAATTTTAACATGTCGCATTAAACGCGTGAATAGAGCCTTGTCACTGTTGATGAATTGCTGAAGGAGAGAAATACTCCACTGATAATTTCAGTGCGAAGAACGGGTACAAATGCTAGTAATAGATAAAAACTAGAATTATTTCAGTGATCCTGCCTTCTGACTCCATCCAAGGATAACATAGAACTGATACATTTTAAAAAAAGTTGTATTTCTGTAGATTTTTTGTTATTGTAGTGATTAATTGGAAATTTAAATCTAATTTATCACACAATCTAAGGTCTTAATCGTATGCCGATTTCTCCGTTATTTAAATGAATCAATTTATCAAATTTATCTGTTATCAATTTCTACTCCCAGAATGTTCGTTACTGGTGTGCAGGAAACTCCAGATGGCTCAGCTTGGTGCGTGTTGAGGATGTTTCAACATGCTGACGTCAGGAGCCCTTCCATTACTCGACATGTTACGGACTGGGTCAGGGTCAATCTCTAACAAAGAAGCCAGCCACTCGAGCCTCATTAGCCTCCAGATCAGCAGATTTTGCGCTAACGCCTCGCATCGTGGTCAGGAATGAAGCCTAGTGCTACGCAAGGAGGTACATTACAGAGTGGCTGCGTGATTTGGGTCACGTAGCTTGCATTCGGAAGATAGTGGGTTCGGACCTCACTGTCGGCAGCCCTGAAGATGTTTCTCCGTGTTTTACCATTTCCAAACCAGGCTGTAAATCAAGGATATGGATGCATCCTTCCTAGCCCTATTACTTTCCTATTCCTTTCTTTTTCTTTTTTGCTAGTTGCTTTACGTCGCACCGACACGGATAGGTTTTATGGCGACGATGGGACAGGGAAGGGCTAGGAGTGGGAAGGAAGCGGTCGTGGCCTTAATTAAGATACAGCCCCAGCATTTGCCTGGTGTGAAAAATGGGAAACTACGGAAAACCATCTTCAGGGCTGCCGACAGTGGGGTTCGAACCTACTATCTCCCGAATACTGGATACTGGCCGCACTTAAGCGACTGCAGCTATCGAGCTCGGTTCTTCCTATTCCATCGTCACAATAAGACCTGTGTATGTCGGTGCGATGTAAAAAGCAAATTGTCGCTTTATTTGTACGATATAACTTTCTTGTTATGGTTACTTAATGTACTGTTTTTAAGCACGGACATTGAGTGGTATGTGTTACATAACATTATAATCCTGAATAATGTAGGTTCATTGATTGATTGATTGATTGATTGATTGATTGATTGATTGATTGATTGATTGGTTTTTTTTTTTTTTTTGCTATTTGCTTTGCGTCGCACCGACACAGATATGTCTTATGGCGACGGTGGGATACGAAAGGCCTAGGAACTGGAAGGAAGCGGCCGTGGCCTTAATTAAGGTACAGCCACGGCATTTGCCTGGTGTGAAAATGGGAAACCACGGAAAACCATCTTCAGGACTGCCGACAGTGGGGCTCGAACCCACTATCTCCCGATTACTGGATACTGGCCGCACTTAATCGACTGCAGCTATCGAGCTCGGTGATTGATTGATTGATTGATTGATTGATTGATTGATTGATTGATTGATTGATTGATTGATTGATTGATTGATTGATTGATTGATTGATTGATTGATTGATTGATTGATTGATTGATTGATTGATTGATTGATTGATTGATTGATTGATTGATTGATTGATTGATTGATTGATTGATTGATTGATTGTGTATGGCCTCTGGATAGATCTGGTACAGTTTTTTAATTTTGAATCCTACGGACGAATCACCACTAACAGCGTGGAGAGGTCTGGATTTTGGCACGCAATCTAGTAATTAGAAATCTTACACCGCATCTCCTACCCAGAAGCCCAATATTGTGATGATATTTTTCACCAACGAGACTCGAACTAGCTAACCACGATGTCAGACCTTGAAGACTTGACACCTAAGCGATCATGGCCACTAGGTTGGCACAGTGACTTTGCTACTGGCTTTCCGCGTGAACGGCCGAGGTTCGAATCCCAATCGATTGTGGGTTGGAATTCTCTTTTGAAAATATCACGTGATGTAAGAAAAGGCATACGGTCGTACTCCCCCTGACAAAACCAAAATGAGTCTGCTAGCACCAGTAACCCTAACAATATCTCATATAAGTTGAAGAAAGTTCGATCTGCGTTCTGGATGTTACCCTGGTGCTACATACGTTTGAGGGACATTTCTTTTTTAACATTCAGGGAGTTGCACATTCTTTAAACAATCAGTGTTTGCCTTGTAATAAATAAATAAATAAATAAATAAATAAATAAATAAATAAATAAATAAATAAATAAATAAATAAATAAATAAATAAAGATGGTTCGTGGTGTGAGTTACTGTAGTCACGTGCTAGTTCGTGAACCATGGGCAACGGCTGAATGGCCTAGTAAGTGATCCTGAGAGTCGGGATACCAGTTGCTATGGAATGGGAGTGGGCATCTCGGGCATATTCTGAGTCATGGCCCCCCTTGTGCTCAGGCGGCTAGGACTAGACAATCCACCGGTGGTCCATAACCTGTTAGAGGAGAGATCCTCACTTGGACTATGTGCAAGTAGGATAGCATCCTGCTTCATGAATTTACCGAGCTCAGAACATTTTCCGGGGATTCTTCGATGATACAGACCACTATCTGATCTGTAGTGAACTAAGTATCTCTAGGCCTAGGGTAGAGAAGGTGATATCTGTCTGCTAACGAATAAGGGTAGAAAATCTCCAGGAAGAGGAAGTTAGACAGAAGTACATGGATACGATTAGTGAGAGGTTTCGAACAGTAGACAGTAAGCAGGTTCAGGGTATAGAAAGTGAATGGGTGGCATGCAGGGATGCTCTAGTAGAAACAGCAAGGAAATGCCTACGAACAGCTGTGTGTAAAGATGGGAAAAGGCGAACGTCTTGGTGGAATGATGAGGTGAGAGCAGCTTGTAAACGTAAAAAGAAGACTTATGAGAAATGGCTCCAAACAAGGGCCGAGGCAGACAGGGATTTGTTCGTAGATGAAAGAAACAGAGCGAAACAAATAGTTGTTGAATCCAAAAAGAAGTCGTGGGTTGTTTTCGGTAATAACCTGGGAAGGCTAGGTCAAGCAGCAGGGAAGCCTTTCTGGACAGTAATAAAGAATCTTAGGAAGTGAGGGAAAAAGGAAATGAACAGTGTTTTGAGTAATTCAGGTGAACTCATAGTAGATCCCAGGGAATCACTGGAGAGGTGGAGGGAATATTTTGAACATCTTCTCAATGTAAAAGGAAATCACCATGGTGGGGTTGCAAACAGCCAAGCTCATGGGGAGGAGGAAAATGATGTTGGTGAAATTACGCTTGAGGAAGTGGAAAGGATGGTAAATAAACTCCATTGTTATAAAGCAGCAGGAATAGATGAAATTAGACCTGAAATGGTGAAGTATAGTGGGAAGGCAGGGGTGAAATGGCTTCATAGAGTAGTAAGATTAGCATGGAGTGTTGGTAAGGTACCTTCAGATTGGACAAAACCAATAATTGCACATATCTATAAGCAAGGGAACAGGAAGGATTGCAACAACTATCATGGTAACTCATTAATTAGTTTACCAGGCAAGGTATTCACTGGCATCTTGGAAGTGAGGGTGCGATCAGTCGTTGAGAGGAAGTTGGACGAAAACCAGTATGGTTTCAGACCACAGAGAGGCTGTCAGGGTCAGATTTTCAGTATGCGCCAGGTAATTGAAGAATTCTACGAGAGGAATATTCAGTTGTGTTTATGTTTTGTAGATCTAGAGAAAGCATATGACAAGGTACCGAGGAAAAAGATGTTCGCTATACTGGGCGACTATGGAATTAGAGGCAGATTATTAAAATCCGCTAAAGGCATTTATGTTGACAATTGGGCTTCAGTGAGAATTGATGGTAGAATGAGTTCTTGGTTCAGGGTACTTACAGGGGTTAGACAAGGCTGTAATCTTTCAGCTTTGCTGTTCTTAGTTTACATGGATCATCTGCTGAAAGGTATAAAATGGCAGGGAGGGATTCAGTTAGGTGGAAATGTAGTAAGCAGTCTGGCCAATGCTGACGACTTAGTCTTAATGGCAGATTGTGCCGAAAGCCTGCAGTCTAATATCTTGGAACTTGAAAATAGGTGCAATGAGTATAGTATGAAAATTAGCCTTTCGAAGACTAAATTGATGTCAGTAGGTAAGAAATTCAACAGAACTGAATGTCAGATTGGTGATACAAAGCTAGAATAGGTCGATAATTTCAAGTATTTAGGTTTGTGTTCTCCCAGGATGGTAATATAGTAAGTGAGATTGAATCAAGGTGTCGTAAAGGTTATGCAGTGAGCTCGCACTTGCGATGAACAGTATTGTGGAAGAATGGAAGTCAGCTCCCAGACGAAACTATCCTTTCACCGGTCTGTTTTCAGACCAACTTTGTTTTGCGGGAGCAAAAGCTGGGTGGACTCTGCATATCTTAGTCATAAGTTAGAGGTAACAGACATGAAATTAGCGAGAATGATTGCTGGTACAAACAGGTGGAAAAAATGGTAGGAGGGTACTCAGAATGAGGAGATAAAGGCTAATTTAGGAATGAACTCGATGGATGAAGCTGTACGCATAAACCGGCTTCGGTGGTGGTGTCATGTGAGGCGCATGGAGGAGGATAGGTTACCTAGGAGAATAATGGACTCTGTTATGAAGGGTAAGATAAGTAGCGTTAGACCAAGACGACGATGGTTAGACTCAGTTACTAACGAGGTATAGAACTAAATGAGCCCTCAACACTAGTTGCAAATCGAGGATTGTGGCGACGTTTAGTAAACTCACAGAGGCTTGCAGACTGAACGCTGAATGATAATGCATGTATGTACTCGTATGTATAAGTAAATGCATGTCTACTTCTATTAATGTCTTCGACATTTTTGTACTCTAACTTCCTAGCCCTTGTGTAGGGACGACTGCCTGCCCTGGTTATACGTGACAGGTGTTAAATGGGCTAGAAAATGGGCGCCAATTAGAGGAGCACATTTGCAGAAACAATTAGTATCGTATTAGCAAGACAAACAACTGCAAAATTGGTCAACGAACTGAGATTACTGGTTGATGTTCGGAAGCGGAGAGACCAGAGCGAGGAAATGTGACTACACAGTACTTACAGTTCTGTATAGTTTATTTCAGCTTCCTCGAGCAGGTCGGCAAAGTTCACATGGAATGGCGTTCTCGCTGTAATGTAGTTTGCGCTTCCCTCCTGGTTCGATTCTTGTCTCGAGCACGGATGTGTATATCACCGTTGCGCCTGTGAAAACCCGTATATGAAATATTTCACCTTAAAACTTCGCCCGGTAAAGTTCTGACGTCTAAGGTTCAGAACTGTGCATTTTCGAAGAATTCTCGCTCCTATGGTAGACCCTATATGTGCTGCAGGTCGGTATTTCTCCAACAATGTTATACATAGTGGTTTTTGCAGTCTCAGCGACGGTATTGTCTAATATTCTTCTTGGAAATTTCCTAATTACTTGAGGTCGACACTGTACGTGGTATATCACCCAGTTTTACGACCAGCTACCTTCCTGATGTCAATCCTTTGTGGAGGAATGTATAAACTATAACATGTTTTACGTGATTATTGATGTTCTGTGAGCAAATGAACAGTTATAGAAGGTAATTCGCCGAAGAAGTTTCACCCAAGTAACTTCCGTTAAAGATACTGACAGACTTTTCTGTTTTCATACACTTAAATGGTATTGAAGAACTCGCAATATATTGTGCTGCATTCTTCGGTAGGATTGTTACCGGTAATACTAACACTACCTCTATTTCAAAAAAATAGAATATTAAAATCTGTCACTAACAGAAAAGTTTGAACCGTCTCATATTCACGCGTGCAATTAGTTCATGCATTGGCCATATTGATTGCACCGGTCCTCGTCCTATCACTGCAGTTAAGCAAGACTGAAGGTAGTGAGTACTTGCATGGGTGACCACTTGGGAACACCAGATGTCAATTATTTTCTGAATTACCAGTAATACTTCAACTTGAGATTTCAGTCTATGAAAACGCGCACAGGTCTTTCCACATCAGACAGTATTCGCTGGCGCAAGGTCGTATTGCCATTCAAGCTGTTTCCTTGTGCCTCTTGCCACACACCTGTATCTTCACTTCATGTAATATCTCCACCCACCTACGATTGACCGCGAGCAGAGAATCTGCGTAGTGGCTTCACCGTATAAAGAAGGCTAACTTTGCGCTATGCGGCACAGGCAGTTATGGCTGCCTGGTGGGTACTCGGGAGACATGTGGGTTCGAATGCCCGTCAATCACCCTAAAATGCATTTCCGTGGTTTCTCATTTCAGCTCCAGACAAATGCCGGGATGGTACCTTTCTCAAGGCCACAGTCAGTTCCTTCCCAATCCTAGCCCGTACATTTTCGCCTACACCCATAGACAACATCATTCCCACACAGTAGTACATATAGCTTAGTTTCATAAGGTGTGCCGAAACTCTACAGAACTGGTGAGCCAGCCACTTCCGTCTTACTATGACTAAAACGTTTTCATTCCATCCTTGAAAGAGATGGCGGGCCTCCTAGACAGTAACGCAGTGTCCCAGGCTAGGGAGATGCTCGGAGGTGGTGAGAGGGTTGGCGGCCGTGGCCTATAGAGCTCGTGCGCATCATGTTATTTTAGTTGCTGGCGCACGTAGCGGTGACTTGTATAGTCTTTAAGGGGGCGCTAGTAGCTTGTGCAACTACAAGTACAGGGAAGAACTGAATGTTCAAATGTCGTCTCTAGATATTTGTGTAAGATTTCGAGAAGTTCAGTGGGATGCATCGTATTTCAGAGCTTCTACTTTAAAGAAGGGTGCAAAACTCTGTGACAGTCATCACATACTACAAGCAAGAGAAGCGTTAGGAGAAGAAATAACCTGCTTGTGTTTGAGGGAAACAAACATCCATGCTGTTAAAATTAAAGTAAGCATATGCTTTCCCCTTCTGTTTAATAACGTAGCATAATATTTGTATCTATTGCAATTTTAAGTGTTTTTACAATTAATTTACACAAGATTAATCTTTTTACAGATTGATTGTGGTAGAAAGATTAAATCAGCTGAGTGCAATTGCAAAGTCGGACTTTCACAATGCTCTAAACATATTGCTGCATTGTGTATTTGTCCGACTCGTTGGCTGAACGGTCAGCGTACTGGCCTTCGGTTCAGAGGGTCCCGGGTTCGATTCCCGGCCGGGTCGGGGATTTTGACCTTAATTGGTTAATTCCAATGGCGCTGGGGCTGGGTGTATGTGTTGTCTTCATCATCATTTCATCCTCATCACGACACGCAGGTCACCTACGGGTGTCAAATAGAAAGACCTGCACCTGGCGAGCCGAACCCGTCCTGGGATATCCCGGCACTAAAAACCATACGACATTTCATTTCATTGTGTATTTATATCAATACTGAGAGAGATTGTTCCCAGACTTCCTCTCTGCAACAATGGGAGAAACCTAAGAACATTATTGAGGAAGAAATGTAGAAGAAATACTACATGGACCATCAAATATGCTACCAATTTATTACGCGTCGGAAAGTGAAAATATTGAATCCTTAAGTAAAAGACAATTATATGAACAAATTAAGGATATAGACTGTGCTTTCTCAAAAAATTTGAAAGCAGAGTGTTCATGTGAATCTTCCTTTATCTTTGTGAATAATTTGCCCGGTTGTAACATATCACTAGCTTCCACAAATTATGAGTGCATGTTGTCGAATGATATATTGAAGTTTTATTGTGAAAATGTTAAAGTAACAAATTCACAGAAGCAAGCAATTGCAGTTGAGACAAGGGAACAATCTTTATGTCTTTCCTGGTTCCAGCAAAGTAAGTTACGCATTTCGGCCAGCCAGAATGTACACCAGATCAAAACCCTACAGAGTGGAGATTACGAAAGACTGACATCAGCGTTTCTTTTATCTAAGAATTTAAACACTCGTGCAGTGAGATATGGCAGAGTTAATGAACGGAAGGCACTTAAGAAGTATTGCTTACTAAAGGAATGCCGTGTGGTTCAACTCGGGTTGTTTATAAAAGAACAACAACCATGGTTAAGTTGCAGTTCAGATGGAATAGTTGTAGGTCAGGATTTTGTTAACCTTCTCGAGATTAAGTGCCCTTATTCGTGTCGAGAAAAATCCCATAGTTGAAGACAAAACGTGTAATGTCCCGTATTTATATATAACTACTGATGGTAAACGTAAAGCTAAAGGAAGCTCACGTTTATTATACTTAGGTACAAGTATCAATGTACATTCTGAAACTTCACAACTGTGAGAAAACAAAGGAATGGGTTTTCTGGCCACAACGATCCACTATCAAAAGCACAATGCCTAATGATTTTAAAAAAACACTGTGAAAATTGTACGTGCATTATCCTCTTCAACATTTCTGTACTGAAGGTAGAACAACAATGGTTGTTTTCCTACGAAACTTCTTTTAAAGAAAGATATTTTAAAACTCTGAACATCAAAGACCCAAGATCCAGAATGAGTTTGCAGTTGTTCCAGGAAGCAACACTGAAGAATGCTTTCAGAAGACCTCTTCCTGTATCTAAAAAGACATTTGACGATCTACAAAGTTTGATCGCCAGCAATGCTGTACCAAGATGTTATTCAACATTTTAAAAGAATCTACAATTTCAATCCTAAGAATAGGTTTCACTTTAAAACAGGGCCTCTCAAACGCCCAAAATCTCACGCGTTCAAATCGAGGCGCAAGAGCTCCGTGCACTGTGCATCGGTCCCGCTCGGTTCAGCTCGGACCAACGCTTCGTCTCTGGGCTACTCGGCTAAGCTCGGCTCAGCTCGGCTCTACTCGGCGCAACTCAGCTCGGATTTGGAGCGCTACGAAGCAAGTGCCGAAGAGGGAGACAGGGGGAGCAAGCGAGACAGGCGTGAGGAAAGAGAGAGTAAGCGCTACTGCTCTAAATAGAGGAGTGAGGGTCTGCACTCTGGTCAAGCAAGCGAAGTCGTCTTTTGCACCGTGCACAGTGCATGCACCAAGCGCATGCACCCTGAGAGGCCCTGCTTTAAAACTTATGTAAAGTTACGGATTTCCTTTGCGTTGTTTTATCCTTATGATGTGTTGATCAATAATCTAGTACTGGAACATACAGAATACATTGGAAAAAAAATTACGGCAAAGCTCTTTGCAGCATCTATGAACGATTTACACTGTCTTCAAAGTTTAACTATTAGTTCTTGATTCCTGTTTTGTGTTGTATCTTGGTTACTTATTACAAGTGAAGAATTAATAATACTGTATTAATAACTAGTTTACATTATTAATAAAGCTTACTTTCTTGTTTGTACATTGATTTCATTACTTTAGTCACAAAAAATTCAGCAATATTGGTAGAATTCACAACATCAGTCATGGCAACAACAACAAGGGTAAGGGGGCTACAGTTTTTATGGTATTATAATTAACTGAACCCTTACGGAGCCACTTAGTACCACTTGGTGCTCATTCCATTAACGAATTATATGAGTTTTGCATTTCATTAAAAAGGGAAACTTTAAACTCATTTACCTCAAACTTTTTAAATTGTGCCAATATTGCAGCCCTCGAGCGATATATTACGAAGAAGCAATACAAATATGTCATATCATTGTAATATCCCAGTTTTAATAACAGCAACAGGTATTTCATGAGTAAATTTAAACCTCATTTCTCTTGCATGCATATGTAGAGTTCACACACTTTCACCTGGGAAAACACATTGGATATTTTACATCAAAATTAATCATTATTTGAATAATGAGCGTACATATATAAACGCTCATATTGAACAAAATTACTCTGGCATGTATTACAAATTGGATGTATGTACACGTGGTACATTTTATTTCTGTTGTACGGTACGTTCTGAGATGCACCGAAAACCTATGTCAGGTGATGCAGAAAATCTCAGATTAGGTAATGGAGTATTACAGGAAGGGAATAAATATTGTTTGTTGAGTAGTAAAATATCAAACGTTGGCAGAATTAGGGTGGGGGTGGGGATAACAAAGAAAATGCATTTCCTTACTTCAGATATGTTGTGGATCTCACTGGCTGAATGGCCTTCAGGCCTTTGGTTCAGAGGGTCCCGGGTTCGATTAACGGAGGATTCAGGGATTTTAATGAAGTCTAATTAATTCTTCAGGCTCGGGAACTGGGTGTTTGGGTTTTTTCCAGCCCCTTCCTCTTCATATTCAGACAAAAAACTACACTACCCACCACCACAGGAACACGCAATAGTGATTACATCCCTCCAAAGAGAGTTGGCGTCAGAAAGGGCATAGAACCGTAAAACATGGCCACAAATATTGGAAAAGCTGTAGAAGAAGAAGAGCAATATATATTGTCGATATTTTTGAAGACTATTGTGTGTAACGTAGTAGTCTGTGATACTGGATGAATATGGATAATATTGTAATGTTTTGAACATCACAGCATGTAGCCTATATAAAATTTTCAAACTGTGGAATTAATTGTAAAGATGTATACATTTAATTTATGGTGGGCCATTCTAAATGATTATGCTTATACAGTATATAAATTTTTTAGTCATCTATTTCAGATTATCATCGCATTTCTTTCTCTCACGGCAATAACGAAAAATGAACAGGTTACTGTAAGTGTGGAGTAAAGTATTACAATATCACCCGTATTAAGAGCTTGCCATAAATTTCCAGTAGCCCGTTAGAACTTGTTAACTCCTACTTTTCGAACTTTGTTACATTACGCTTACGAAGCGCGCGAACTTTCAACCTATGTGAATGAACGTTACGAAACAAGATGATGATATACAGCGATGGAAATAAGGGATAGAACTTCAGATCTTACTAGACCATGTGATATGGTAGATGGAGGATGATTTTGGAGCCTATATATATATATATATCAACGAAAAGAGATTGAGGGCGTCGGAATAGCTAAACATCTTAACGTCGGGAAGACTTAAGATATTAACATCTTAATACGAGAACATCGTAACATCTTAAGGTCTCAGCTACTGAACGACTTGGCGGCTGATGGTCATGATGATAGAGGAAGGAGGTCTTTCTCCTCGTTCTTATTATACGAAAGAAGACCGGGCAGACAACAAAAGGAGTCCTCCGTTTAGTTTACAAGTTCACTTCTCATCTGAGTAGAGCACTACTCAATGTTACCCTCATGGAGAAGTAACGACGAGAGAAAAGGTTAGCGAGAGACCAGTTTTGACTTGTCTAAAACAGGAGATAATTTTGTTATATCTTTAGTTACTCCACATATCTGTAATACGGAAGAATACAAGTGTATTCTATCCATGAACGCAACCCAATGTGGTTTTAATACTGAAATTAGGGCTCTTACCACATTATGTAATGAGTTTTATAGGAAGTGTTCAGGTCAGGAAATGCACGAATCGGAAATAGGATTGGTACTCACTACGAGAGATGACAACGTCAGTACGAGAGGATCATCACATAACAGCACCTATTTGTACATTGAACGTGTCTAGATACCAGCATCTAAATGGTGAGGTCATGGCTTAAATACTACAAGTCTCCGCGCAACTGTTCATTTTAAAAAATATATTTCGTTGAATTTTTCTTCTGTTTCCGTTACGTTCAGTTTTCGTAAATCCACCGTCACGATTATCATCCTAATAATTCGTTATTTTAATTGATACTTTCATAAATTCTTATTAATGATCCTTAGTTTCCTAGTCTGTGTGTACTTAATGGTTATTGCCCTGTCACCCTACATCTGGGAGTATTTAGAGTCTCATTACTTATTACTTTTAATTATCAACTATCGTTTTCAAGCCATAAGTTTTAAGTATTTATTCATATTAAAATGACGGTGACCCGACACGTAACAATAACCAGTACCCGTGTAGAGAAATAGCGCTTTCAAAATGTGGTGTTACAGAATACTACTAAAGGTAAAGGAAAATCGTATCCTCGTCGTGAGGTAATGCAGTTCTTTTCAGGGACAGCCCCAATGGAGATGAGCTATATGCATCTTTTAGCCACATTCATATATTTCTGACAGTACCGGGAATCAGACACGGACCCCGAGGATGGCTGCTAATAGTGCTAACCGTCTCGCACAAGGTGAGATAGACACTTGGAAACATGAAAGAAGCGGTACTGAAAATTGGTGAGGTAACGATTTGTCGACATTTGATTAAAACGTGTGGGATGTGCGGCATATCTGCATACATCAAATACTTGTTCAGTGCGTTTTTGACAGATGTTTTGGGAATAAGAACGGTAAATAGAGGTCAAAGCATGAAACTGATAAATTAGATTGTACGTAGAATCAGCGTTATTAAATGTGTACGAGAAAGTATCATAGGATAGGGTGACATGGAGTGATACATAAAGGAAGTCCGAGGGCAGCTGACTTACATATACATACATTATCGTCTGAAATCTCTGCATTTAAAAATTTTGAAATGCATGGAGGTGATTTACTAATTGTTATAAGATCATTGATCTACAGTTGATCTCGAAAGCGCAACATGAGTTTATTTTGATTTTGTTTAATTTTATTTTATTTATTGTAGCTGAAACAAAATTACACAAATTCATGTAATTAACGTTGAGATCGAGAGTTATACTGTTTATATCTTACAGGCTCCTTTAATTTGTTTTAGGTTGCGTAATATCAATGCGAAAAATTTTGGCATAAAATTACACATTACATTGAGAATGCAAAATGCTAGAAATTCAAGTCAGTGTAATTCAACACACACACATACACACACACACACACACACACACACACACACGCACACAGACACACGCACACGCGCGCGCGCGCGCGCGCGCGTTGAACTGAATTACAAGCCGAATTCCGAATTTTAATACCCTATAAGCGTTATGAAAATATTATCCACGCAATGATGAGCATATCATTTGCATATTTTGCAGACATTTCAGTGATACCATTCCAAAAATTATTTTTTAACTTCGCTCGAAAAAACCCATCGAATATAGTCCATATAAACTGACACAAATAATTATACCAGCTCCATCTACGGTTCATACTGGTCGTTACACTCCATGGTCTACCAGCATCACTGTGGTGCAACCAAATGGCCCGAAATTTTCAGTGTCGCACGTAAAGAACGATTTCTTCATATGGTTCAACCTCCTTCAAACCATTTACAGAACATTCTCTCTAAACTGGAACACCGGCCATCAACATCTTCGAGTGTGTGCCACACTTTTGCACTTCGACATTAAGACCATCCCTAGCAATAACATCTGTAAGTTGGAGAGATGTGCTCCTCCCAATGTAGATGTGTTTATTACAAATAACAGTATGAGGAAATTTGTGGAAAATGTGGAAATGATACCTGCTTCATACAAGTGTTGGAAGGGAAATAAGAAAATTATTTTAAATGTGTTAAAGACATTGGATAGGCTATGACCAGTGAAAGGAAAGTTAGAACTGAAGAAACGAAAGACAGTTAGGATACACCGCAAGACATCCAAAACTAATTATTGACGTTTTGTAGGCATATGATTGGCGCATGATGGTCAGAGGAGACCTTAATAAAGCAAAAATATGCCTTATATTAAGACTGGTATATTCATGTGGACAGGAAGAATTCATTAAAAGGTCGACTGAATAAAGAATCCACATGAAACCAGCCTTTGGTCTGCGGAAGTAAAAGAATATCAAGTTCTAACCAAAATATTTGTAATAGCCATTTTATGCTTTCTTTTGAAGGAGACGATAACAGTTCACTGATTGACTGCTCCCACCGCTTGCTTCTGGCATGCAACAAGCAATATTCTGGAAGACTGTCAAGAGATGGCAGTATGTTACATTCATATTGCTACATAAATAGGTACCGGGTAAACATCGCTTTAAATTACTTTCAATAACATTGGTTAAGCCATCAATCATGAGTCCGTGACACAACAGATGGTGATTCAGAATTAAATTTGCAAGTGTCTGCTTCACTCCCATCGCAGCTACTTGGCGTTACAATGTGTCTGAAATTACAGGCTTTCAAATTTTATCTTTTTCTGAAAAGAAAATTTAAGCGCGTTCAAAATATTAACAACATTGTTTAGAACACCTGGCCTTAAAGACAGGTACAGTAGTTCCAAGTCACAGAGGGAAATTGATTAACAAGTTTTCTCCAGTATGTTCCCATAGTAATAAACGGATGGTTTCATTCCCACTGTTGCAGCTGGCTCCTTCCCAGAGTACAAATTAATTAGTTACGAATGAATACACAGGTACACACAACACACTAGCATATGCTATCGGACAACATTCACACCAATTACGGGCAAAGGTTTGCTGAACACGATGACCAAGTCCATTAAATAATAATACTGATAATGATAATATTTACAAACATTAAATAATGCCAGGCCTTTCAGCGTGTCCGGTCTGCAAGCCTCTGTAATATAACTAAACGAATCTACAACCCCATATTTGAAATTTCACAGAAGTATTGCCAAGGAGTCCCTGGCCTGTCAGACTGAAATGGGATTGTGTCAGTCTCCAGTGTTACCAGATGGAGGGATATTTTCGTCAACGTAGGAAAAATTTACTGAAAAATTGCAGTGTGGTAAGGAAAGGAATTTAACTTAAAATCCTGTTAAACGTAGGGAAATTTCATGTGTGTATGTTCAAGCTTCTTACTGAAAAATTATATAGTGCAGCAGTAGCTTAAATATCCAGCAATGATGTGGTTTAACAAGTAATGGTAATATTTCATGATGTGTTAATTACAGAAAGCCAAGGTCGTAAATGTGAGAATTTTTCGTTACATTTCAGCAAGAGACGCGGCAATGATATAAGTACATTCAGTGTTTAAAACATAATGAACCACGGATGTTGGAAAAATCTGGCAGAAGAAAAAGTAGTAGAAGAAGAATGTTTTCATTTTAACTCTTACAAGTACTGTACCTCATTTCTGACAGTCCTTTCCTGTTGTGCGGTTGTTTGACATCAGACCATTTAGATTGATGTGTATTCATTTACCGACTATTATTTCTACATTTACAGCACTAGTCGTCTTATTACTAGTCGAAGTAAATTTTGTAGTAGGGAGTTTTCTTAGAACAACGAGAAATTCTCTTTTTGTCGGAAAAAATGCCATCAACCATATATCAGTCCCATAGATCCGAAGCTTGCTCGGCAAATCTCTGTGAAGCAGAGGCCGCGTCTTACACAATTTAGTCCCATTACTACGCTTTATATTAACGGTTTAGTGACCACTAGTGTATCGCGTAGTCCCAGCGACCTGAACACAAGAAGGACCACGACTCAGAATTTGTCATCGGAGATGCCCGCTACTCTTTTCCTTTTACTTCCGCTTTTCCCACACCCTGGTGAAATCGATGGTGTGAACGCACGTGGAGTCGGCCCTGTTTTACACCCGGGTACCCTTCCTCACGCAACCTTATATTAATCGACATATTCACTATTGTGTGTTGTGTTGTGTTGTGTGAATATGAATAGGAGTGTGTTGCGACAAACACAACCACTCAATCCCCGGGTCGGAGGAATTAATCATACGCGACTAGAATTCTCTACTCGCCTGGAAATTGAACCCAGGACCCTCCAAACCGAAAACCTTAATGCTGACCATTCAGCCAAAGACTTTGACAGGGATGCCCAATGCGGTTCCATAGTGATTGGTATCCTGACTCACAGGACCACTTACTAGACCAGTTAGCAGTTTTCCGTGGTTCTACAACTAATATGTGACTGCAGAAACCCACATTATGAACCACATAATAATAATAATAATAATAATAATAATAATAATAATAATAATAATAATATACCTCAGTCGGTAGAATTCTGATCTCCTGAGCCCAAGATGACGTGTTCGATCCCGTATCTGTCCGGTGGTATTTGAAGGTGATCAAATACCTCAGCCTTGTGTCGGTATATTTATTCACAAGTAAACAAATCCTGAGGGATGAAAATTTGGCACCTCGGCCGAAAACGTAGTCAGTAAGTTGTAAAATCAATAACATCATTATAACAATTCTAGTGAACACCTTACGAGATAATTGTATAAGGAAAGCGGTACTTTACACTATCCAGAATACAGACCGTGTAGTATTACTTTGGAATATGTCACTAGGTCTCAACTCTGTTCAGAGGGGTGAGAACACTTATAGCTAGAATGTTGACGCGTGAATATCATTTACATGTCAACATAAACAGAATGACAAGCTTCCCATTCTTCAAAAACTACCATCAAGTACATAACTTCAAGGTACAAGATGTTATTATACGCTACTGGCAATTTCTGCTTTCTGAATACACGCTTTGGTAGTACGCTGCATATTTCATTAGAAACAAGACTTACTGCCATGTACACTTTCAATCGACGATTGTAAATATTGGGTTTGTGAGATTTTCACGGCCTACAAGAATTAGTTAAGTTAAATTAAATGTACATAGCAATGTAATTGAATCCACTTTATGATATGGACATAGAGACAAGTCCATTAATTCAAATCGCAGTATTTTCAGGACTGGTTTGAGTACGAATGTAAATTTCGTAACGTTGAAATGGAATGGCACGATTGTATTCAAATTAAAGAGAAAGATAAATGTGCTCGAAGGAACCCGGTATTAATTTGCGACTGGGGAACCGGAATGTGAAATATTACGTTCATATTTATGACAGACAGATTTATATAAGGTCACTTACTAAAGACACAGAGAAACAGGAGAGGAAAATATTGAGGGAAATCTTTGGTCCAGGCTACTCAGAGGAAATCTGGATGAAGCGGAAGTCTCGGGAGCTTTATTAGCATTCTGAAAATATCACGGACACCATCAGGAAAAGATGATTAAAGTTCTATGGCGGGATTCTCAGAATGAACAATGACAGGTTCACCAAAAGGGTTTCTCAACCTTGCTCTCTCAATGAAAGTCAAGAGCATCTGGCTTAGTGAAGTAAAAAAAGACTTTGAGGAAATTGAAATCCCACAGGAAATTATTCAAGATCGACTCCAGTTCAAAAAAGCAGTCACCAACCATCATTTTGCTGAGAAAATGAATACCAGGGCCAATAAATCATGCACTGAAGGACGGAGGAAATTGTTCACTGCTCAGAGGAAGAGATTTTGGGAGATGAAAAAAATCAACATTAGCTGAATAATTTCTATCGCACTCCACAGACGGACATAACGATGCAAAAGAAATAATGATAATGTTATTGGCTCTACGTCCCACTAACTACTTTTTGGTTTTCAGAGTCGCCGAGGTGCCGAAATTTAGTACCGGATGATTTCCTTTACGTGCCCTAAATCTACCGACACGAGGCCGACCTATTTGATCACCTTCAAATACTACCGGACTGAGCCAGGATCGAGCCTCCCAAGTTGAGGTCAGAAGGCCAGCGCCTTAACCGTCTGAGCCACTCAGCCCGGCGATTTATATAAATATCCTGTTACACCATGAGATGTCATTATGATGCTAAATTAAACTGAACATGAATGATGATGACTGTACTGTAGTTTATCTCATTGGAGTGCCATTCAGCAGTTTATATTAGGCAGTGTTAAGCAACTTGATTCCAGCAAAGGAACACTTGATGACTTACAATTAGAAATGCAGTCTTGTATGATGTTACGTATAAAGCGTGTAGTTTGGTCTCTCTCTCTGTCTTTCCATTGAAAAAGAAAGTAGGTAATTCCGCATTATACAGAATGTTCCTAAACATGTGGAAAGTTCACCCAAGTACAACACAGAAAGCCCCTATGAACATACGCCCTTGGGTCGATCGTTTATGAGACTGTTTTAGTTATTAGCTGGAATGGGAGGATAGTTAGTAGGCCTACTCAGGATTAAGTTTGAAGTCAGGCATGCCGTTACGTACAATGTAGTACTTCGCCAGCGTGTGAAAAACCGTTCGCTATTGAATACGTTCAACGCTTGGTGTGTTCGAATGTGTCCGACAATCAGTGAGGTGGTGTGTTCAGGTGTGCACTTACGTTCATTTTGAGGACTTCTTGTATTAGAATGCAGTATCTCTGCTGGTGCACCAAAATGGCAACAGCTACTCGATATGGGATGTGCCAGGTAAGGCTATTCCCAATACTTCCCGTACAAAGTTGGAAAGCCTAGCTCGAAAACGATCAACCGTAGGACTTACATTTTTAGGGACTTCTTGTGCTATATAGGAGTGCCATTGAAATGTGGTGCTGGCAGCGAATGCTTCGTATTCCGTAGTCAGCCAGAAGAACTAACAACTCCATTTTTAATGAACTAGATATTCATCATAGGCTCTCCGCAATTTGCCGACGTCGCATTTTACAATATTGGGCATGCGATTCGCCATGATAGAACTAGTCTTGAGAAACTATTTGTTCAAGGAAAGATAGACGGAAAGAGAACCAGAGCTAAGACAGCAATTATTTGGATGGACAGATTAAATACTTCACTGGAATTTCTTTGCAGAACTGTATTACAGACGCAGAAGATGGACAGAAATGTAACTAAGTCATAGGATCACGATTCCTCAGCGATGAAGATAACGAGTCAGAAGATCCACTCCCTGATTAATTCCCACATCTTTAGAAACATCCTATGTATCTAGAGGACCTAATGTCTTCCACTAACTACTGTTGTAATGTACCGAAGTTTGAGATTTTATAATACCAGACTATTTCGGTCGTATGATTTCCGTCTGAAAATAGAAACGTAAGGATGAACAAAGTTAAGACACCGTTCATTGATAGAATGTCGGTTTAATTACTTTCAGCCCCCTTCCTGTGACTCAGCTCAGTAAGAACATTCAAACAACAACTACAAAACGCACAACATGAGAGAATTAGGAGCATAAACTGAGTGATACATTTACGAAGTACTTCCATTCTAGTAAACGGCAGAGGTACCTTTCTTCAAATACCAAAGCAAACCCATGTTTAGTTTGTTACTCCATGTGTGTTGAGTCCCAAGCCTGAACGATGGTTGGATGCCCAGTAGATCCATCGTCAGCTGTTGCGGATAGCCAGGTAACACTGAAGAGTTATACGATTGAGGTATTTCCCATTTGATTTGCTCACTGAGCCAGGAGACGCCATTACATATAAGTTTTACAAGTTCTCTGAAATTATCGCATCAACCCACACTATCGAGGTCACTTACTCACTTTTCATTAAAAGAACTGGCTGCAGAAGGAATAGTGTAACTAGCATTGCTCACCCCTCTCAAGTCCAAGATGAGACTGAAACAGATAAACGAAACAACACACTTGATCTCGGCCATTAGAGCCTCCGTGGCTTAGGCGGCAGCGCGCTGGCCTCTCACCACTGGGTTCCGTGGTTCAAATCCCGGTCACTCCATGTGAGATTTGTGCTGGACAAAGCGGAGGCGGGACTGGTTCTTATCCGGGTACTCTCGTTTTCCCTGCCATATTTCATTCCAGCAACACTCTCCCATATCATCTCATTTCATCCGTCATTCATTAATCATTGCCCCAGAGGAGTGCGACAGGTTTCGGCAGCCGGCACAATTCCTATCCTCGCCGCTAGTTGGGTGCTTCATTCATTCTATTCCTGACCCGGTCGAATGACTGGAAACAGGCTGTGGATATCCATTTCAATCTCGGCCATTCCATAGTGCACGCGGAAACCTAACCAGAGATGAATCTAGGCAAATTATTGCAATACGCACTGACGTAAATTTATGTATGAAAGTTTGAATACATTCAGACGAACTTGATGTCGAAGATACTTTTACTCCCGAAAGTAAAGGAACAAGAGGCAATAAGTTATGCCCATAATCATAAAACATTCCTGAATAAATATATTGGGTGAGAGGAAGGAATTCTCTAATAAAGTTACTGTAAATTCACATTATTTATTTAGCGTATGCCTACTCCGGTGGAATAACACCAAGGGATCTGCTCACAGCTTAATGTCACCAGCCGACGGATGACTTAGTGTTGTTTTACGTCGCACCGACACAGATAGGTCTTATGGCGACGATGGGATAGGAAAGGCCTAGGAGTTGGAAGGAAGCGGTCGTGGCCTTAGTTAAGGTACAGCCCCAGCATTTGCCTGGTGTGAAAATGGCAAAGCACAGAAAACCAACTTCAGGCTACTGACAGTGGGATTCGAATTACTATCAACAGCGTCACATGCTCTCATTCAGTATGAAGACTGCGGAGAGATTCGAAATTAAACCCAGGCTTTATTGTCACGCAATCAAGTGATTAGTAATTGTGTACCACTGTCTCTACTACCCTGCCGGCCAACATTTTGATGGTCATTTTCTTTTCCACCTACGGGACTCGAACCGGCTAACCACAGTATCAGAAGATTAGAGATTTTACGCCTTATCGATCCTGTCCACCAAGTGGACTTATATTTACATAAATCAGCCTTATTCATCGGACACATATTTCAAAGAGGAGGCAAACCACTCCTTAGCTTTCTATGTTCCTAATATGCTTACATATTATTTTACTGTTGGATTTAAGGGACTTATTCTTTTCCTGGTCACAACAAGTTGTACGTAATGTGTAGAGCAAGCAGCCTTGGTCACAATTTGCGCGCCTGGTGCGTAACCCCCGGTGAGCCAGCACGCCAACTACGAACTAACTAACTGCAAACGTTTTCATTCCATACCCTAAAGTAGTGTGGCGGGCCTCTTAGTGGGTAACATCCCCTTTATTTTACACGTTGCTTTACGTCGCACCGACAGAGATAGGTTTTACGGCGACCATGGGACAGGAAAGGGCTAGGAGTGGGAAGGAAGCAGCCGTGGCCATAATTAAGGTACATCCTCAGAATTTGCCTGGTGTGAAAATGGGAAACCACGGAAAACCGTCTTGAGTGCTGTCGACAGTGGGGTTCGAACCCACTATCTCCCGAATACAGGATAGTTCCTGCACTTAAGGGACTGCAGCTATCGAGCTCGGTGCACCACCTCTCTGGCCAGGGAGATTTGAAGCGGTGAAGGTGAGAATGGTGGTCGTGACCTATATACCAGGAACTGTCCCGGCACTCGTCTTAGTGCAGCAGAATGGAAAACCACGGAAAACCATTCTCAGGATAGCCGATGTTGGTGACTAGCCTCTCTCCGTCTCGCGTTTACAGAGGCGTATTCCTATGGGAGAGTCGTAGCCACCGCTCCGCTGCCCAGTTCGTCTGTTGTAATGCGGAGCTGTCGGACCACGGACCAACCCTGGCCACTTATAGACCGAAATCTACCCTTTATAGGCTGACGAAAAAGCGCGGCAACAAGCTCTCCAGCACCGAGCATACTCGAATTAGACTGCGGTAACCTGGCTCCACAGGTAGAGACATAGTGAAAACAACTTCTCCGCACGGCATTTGAACACTTGTTTGTAAGCCTCAGTATTATAAATTTATTTTCTTTGCATTTTCAACTTCTGCACTAAATATCGGAGCTTTAATTTACACATAAATTATACACATTTTACACTACATACGGGAAGCAATTTTTTAATAGTAATAGTTCTTTTGGTCGGTGCTTACATTTTCTGTTTACACACACACATACACACGTGCGCGTGCTAGGGTAGGGCTTACCGAACGTTTGAGTACATGGACCCGTTGAAAAAATTAAACTTCATGGACCTCCCTCACAGTTTTGAAGGAAAACAGGCAGTAAGTATGTTACAGAGTCTTATATTTCAGTTTAAGTGCATGAAAATCAAACGAAGAAATCATAATGATATAACAATAGCATATGGCCTCCAGAGTGTCCTGGTGCAGGTCCTTCAAGGTGACGCCTTATAGGCGACATGCGTGTTTGTGAGGATAGGACTTTACCTCTTATGAATCCTAATGCTGAAGACGGCATACACACCCAGACCTTCATCCATCGGAATTACAGAATGAAGATTGAAATCCGTGGCCCGGCCGGGAATCGGACCTAGGAACCCTTGTACCACAAGCCAGCACGCTAAATATTTAGCCGTGGAGTCCTACATATCAGTGATATGAAACACAAGTTAACTTGGGAGTGGTGGCAAAAGGAGGCCTTGCGTTTGGTCTAGCATGAGGGATTCCCTCACAATAACGCAAATTAATAAAAACAAAGAATACACGCAATTGCCGACTGCCAGGCTGAATTTTCAATGTTGAGATCTTCCGTTCAGAGGGTCCCGGTTTCGACCCCCAGCCGGGCCGGCGAATTTTAATCGCGTCTGTTTAATTCTTCTGACTCGAGGACTGGGGTTTTGTGTTTGTCCCAACACTTTCCAATTCATATTCACACAACACACCACACTATCAACCACCACGGAAACAAGCTATATCGATTAATTCCCTCCATATAGCACTGGCGTTAAGAAGGGCATCCGACTGTAACGCCAGCCCAAATCGACAGGTACGACACAGTTCGCACCCGTCACCCTACAGGTGTGGGAGAAACGGTAGAAGAAGAAGAGGAGAACAAAACGCAATAATTTCCACATGTTTAATACAGTATTTAAGAAACATCAAAAAAGAATATGTGGAAATAGGAAATAACAGGGATACACAATTACAGTGCTGGCAAATATTAATCTACAGCAATAAAATAGATTTAGCAATTGAAAGTAACGTAAATCAATATAAACATGGAAAAAAATGCAATAATATTCACACGAGGCTTGAAGGTTAGCAAGTCAAGCACAACAACAACAACAACAACAAAATGAAAGAAAAAATGCAATAATATTCTCACAGGAGACTGTAGAAAAAGAATTCCTTTCATATAACATTCAAGATAGATAAAGTAGGAAAAGTGTGGAAATGGGTGAAATAGCTATATACGGTTATACTATTGATAATGCATTACAACCTATGCTACAGAATTGAGGATAATGCAAATTAAAAATCGGTAGAAAAAAGAAGCATATCTGGTCGCATGGTGAGAGAATCTCACATCTAGCGGAGGGGCTTAAACATACTCAAGCATGGCTCGTCGCATTCTGTGAGAATCCTCCACAAGCAGCGTAGGGGTTTAAGGACACCACTAATACAAGCTTGGCAGCCGAGCTAGTGACTGAAAGATATAAACTCAGCTAGAGAGAAAACCAGAACTCAGAAGCGTGAGGGAAATGTTCATATAACGATCACTACGGGGTTAATGAAGATAATGCGGCTGCTCTGCAATGTAGGGTTTAATGTCTGATATTTTTAATATTAAATCACACTGAATTTCAAGATTATTCCTTAGCTATGGTTTCGGATACTGTACGTGAGGTGAATGAATGCGGTTTAATACAGATATGTGGTGGGAATACTGTTAAGCACTTCAAATTTGTCTTGGTTTTCAGGGTAATCCGTCATAATATACAACCGAAATTCAGTTATTGGTAATTGTGTTAACTGTAACTGTCAAGTGATAGTTCTGCCAAAAAAATCTTTATCTTGTGGAGTTAAAGGGAGATTGGTTGATAGCCCGTCAGCAAAGGGATTCCTTATCCACATATCACTTCCATTTATCACTGGAAAATACTTCCTTAGCTGCAAGTTAATTAGCTCCAAATGCGACTAATAACGCCGGGTATCTCCTTTGAAATATTTTCTCTTGTCATCCGTACTAAGTCTGATGACTTAAAAGGAAATTTCTCGAATATTTCAGGATATAATATCTGAATCCACATTTGTAGCAATTTTAGTTTCCCCTGATTTCCATCTCTAACTTACAAAATAATGATGCTAGATCCCTGCAGGCTTAAATCTAGTGTATTCAGATGTTTGAAGATATCAGCAAGGTATAATAGCTTTAAAATCCAGTTAAAGCCACAGAATCTGTCTTTAAGGTGGAAGATGGAATAAGATGAAAAGAGCTTGGCTTCATCCCTCAGGTCAACCAAACTTTTCAATTCACAGTGCCTTAACAATTACTTGTGGCGACTCCCTATTTATTCGCCGAATAATAGAGAATTCAAGGAACGTATTTTAATAAAATTCACCACAAGAACTATTTCCTCAAAGTAATATTTGATTTCTGCTTGCACCTCCTTTGCTGCTAACGCCTCTCTGTGGATGAAACTATGAACCCAGACTACAAATGGTGCTACAGTGTTTATTATGGTAACCGATACACCTTCCTTTCCACACATCGATCTTGCTCTGTCAATACTAACTCCCACATATTAATTCCAGTTAATGCCAATGCCAACTATGAACTCGTTCATTTTCTTAAACAATTTTCCTGATGGGTATTGTGATGGTAGATGTTTTTAAAAAATATCGTACAATATATTTTCCTAATCGTAACGGATGAAAACTATTCAATTATTATTATTCACATGCCAGTGCTTTCGTCTAACTGGAGATCAAAAAATGTACAAATTTTAATTCCATTATCAATATCTTCCGAATATTTTTGGCCATTCCATATACCATTTTTCGTACTGTAACATTTGATAAATTAAATTGAAATCAAATACTTATTAGCTTTCTCACCCAGAACTGCCAAGACTATCAGCAGAGAGGCGGGTTTCATTGATTCCTCATCACTAGTATGTGGCTTCTTCTTTTAAGCGATGAATGGAGATATTTCATGTGAAGCACGAACGGCATTTTTATTACTGCCACCACTGACTGTGTACGTAGTCTTTTGTTCATTATGCAACGCATCAGCTTTAACTTGGTGGACATTTTTTAAAAACATAATCTGGATGTTTTGTCTACATATGTGGATAAAGGTTTGCTTGGTTTTGTTCACTGGGTAAAACTTGGTAGCAAATAACGAGCTGCGAACACAGTAATTCTCATTTTTAAGGGAAATAGGCCTAAATCCGAGATTTATGTACGTATCAGAATATTTACGAACTTTTCTTGCGTAACATCCATCTGGGCGTGCAATATTTTTAGTCACCGAAGAACCAAATTTTCTATACTGAAAGCAACTGTAATATTTTCAGTCACTATTATTATTATTTATTGTCTGCTATTCTTTCCGACCATGCATACACCTACATCAAAAGTTAAATATACACTAAATAAATTATCTACAATTTAATATCTTAAGGTATCACTTAAATGTTTGAATTAACGTAGTAACTTGGCTATAATCTAACCCTACGTATTTTATGAATAATTATTATTTATTAATCAGGTTTGACAGAGTTCCTTAAAGCGGAGGCGGTTTGACACGCTCCTAATTTCAGCAGGTAGGAAAATCCAAATTCGACTGGCGGTGACTACAAAAGATCTACTGTAGCCAGTTGAGCGGTGAATAGTAATGCTTAGTACTGAGGTGGATGATGATCTGGTAGGAACACTAGGTGATGCTAGGTAACGGAGTGTTGAGGTTCAGCATACGATGTAACAGATAAACAGTGTGTAAATTTCGTCACTGTCTTAAGCGAAGCCATGAATGTCTATCAAATGCGGGAGAAATATGGTTTAACATTGGTATATCTGAAATTAATCGAACACATGCGTTGTGTGCCTTTTGGAGCATGATGGAAAGTGAGGCGTTCCGGTTACTGTATACCACGTCACTGTAGTCGAATATTGGCATTACCATACTTTGGATACACAGCTTCCTTACATTTTGGGGGAGTAAATCTCTGAGTTTCTTAAAGGAATGTGAGAAAAAAAACACTCGCTCACATACACCTATTACATGATGGTTCCAATTAAGGATTTTATCCATTATCATCCCTAAGTTTTTAACTGTCTCTTTGAATTGTAACTGAGTGCCTCTTAATGTTACTGGATGAGTATGAACGTCTGTGAGGCTTGCGTGGGTTTTTTAGTAGCTAAAAGAATACACTGCGATTTTAGAGCCCTGATTTTTAGTGCATGGTCATCGGTCCACTTACATATTCTTTCTAGGTCGTCATTCACAATAGTTATAGCAGTCGATAAGTCACGAGGGTGTGCAAGTGTGTATATTTGTAAGTCATCTGCGTACACATGATGTTGACAATGTTTAATTTCTTGTGTTAGTCCTGAAATGAAGATCGAAAATAGGAACCGCCCAGTACGAGCTTACACTCTCTCACTGGTAAGTCCTGATGAAGCATAACACATAGACACACCTGAAGAGCGAGAGGGAGATGGACAGCGCGAATGACGGGAGATCTAACATAAACCAAACACGCACGCTTCCCCACCTGCTCACCCGCTCCCCTGGCTCGACTTGGAATATGAGGTAGAGAGGGGAATGAAGGGAGGAACAATACGGGCTCGTATGCCAATTCATTGAGGGTCAAATCTTCCTATTTGTTTGTAATTCTCTTGTGCGAAGTCTGGCTGAAATGCTAACGATCCCGAATATGACCGTATTGTCAAATGGCATCGTGCCCGACAATGTTAGGATAGAATGACCCTAATTTTGGCCAAAATATGCCCCATTAAATGACTCTATATTAATAACCTGCCTGCTGTCAGTTCTTGATGTATACAGTACTTTTGCATCCATATCATGGCACAGGCAAGAAAAAAGTGTAGCTTCCACTGATGTCCCAGTCTCATCCATAACTGTGATAATATGGAAGTTGCTGGGGGTATGGGTGGTGTTGAGTAATGACATTCAGAGCACACCCAGTGCATCTGAATGTCATGAAAGTTATTGCCCATAGGGTTAGTTGTGCTACAATAGCACTGTCTGGCCCAGTGAGGAAAGCAATGGTAAACTACCTCACTCCTCGTCTTGCCTAGTGCGCCTATTTTGGTACTATCATTGATTTTTGTGGTTTTCCTATAACTGCGTAGACTTTGGTTCTGCTATTTGAGGATCCAACCAGCCTCTGGGCTGATGACCTAACAGGCATACAGATATATATTAATAACTTAGAAAGCACTGTCAAAAGGAGAAATGATATATTTTGCATTCAAATGTGCACGGATATTGAATGTGGACGCAAGAAATTGAGATGAAGGAAGGTAACTTTCTCTAAAAACTTAGTAAGGTGATTCGTGTTTCATTTAAATACATACTCTTTTACGAAAATATAATACCATGCTTTTTCAATGCAATGGAAAATGGGAGGGAAATTAAATGGGATAAAATTACGTATAAAAATTAAGCTTGGATTGCAAAGAGCACATGCAATTTCTTCAGAGCGATGGCTGGACCAGATAACAGACTAGACAATTTAACCTACGCCACACCGACACAGATAGGCGAATGGAATGAAGTTAACATTTGCAATATTCTCATAATAAAACCCGGAGGTATTCTGATAATGAGGTACAGTAATTATTTATTAATTGATATCTTTCTGTACATGGAGGGGCTCAGGCTATGAAGCCGACTACTACGCCAAACCACATAATTATGTACCTGCATAAACATAATATATTGAGCATTATACCCCAATTACTTAAAATTAAAAACAAGTTTAATATAATTTAAAGTTAACAGGAAATGTAATTTAGACACAAGAATTTATACCAATATTGCTGCATTCATAACCAACAGATTTCACATTATCTCTTCTTATTCTACCGCTTTTCTCACACCTTGTGGGGTTGCGGGAGTAACCCGTGTTGTACATTTGGATTTAGCCTTGTTTTACGGTCGGATGCCGTTCCTGACGCCAACCTATGTAGAGAGATGTAACCACTGTTGCGTGTTTCTGTGGTAAATGAAATGGCGTGGAGCTTTTAGCGCCGGGAGTGTCCGAGGACAAGTTCGGCTCGCCAGATGCAGGTCTTTTGATTTGACTCCCGAAGGCGACCTTCACGTCGTGATGAAGATGACAGGATGATGAAGACGACACATACATCCCCGCGCCAGTGGAATTAACCAAATATGGTTAAAATTCCTGACCCTGCCGGGAATCAAACCCGGGACGCCAGTGACTAAAGGCCAGCATGCTAAACATTTAGCCATGGAGCCGGACTGTTTCTATGATGAATGGTAGTGTGGCATGTTGTCTGAATATGAACAGGAGAGTGTTGGGACACACACAAAACGCCAGTCCCCGAACCCGAAGAATTAATCACACGCGATTAAAATCCCCGACCCGGCCGAGAATCGAAGCCTGGACCCTCTGATTCGAAAGCCTCAACGCTGACCATTCAGCCAAGGAGTTGGACTTCCACATTTTCACAGTCTATGTTCTCTCCGTATCTTTTCTCTGAAAGTATAGAACTATCCGCCTTGTCTTTGACCCTGGACATTCATACACTATCAGCGACAAGTAACTTACGTAACGGTACTTCGGTCGCAGCAACACCTCCTACGAACTTCATATGAAACTCGAATTGCTGAATATCCGGATCTAACAGCGGCTGACAACTTGTCTGTGTAAAACATTTACATCTCATGCCAAGTGACTTTTAGTTCACATCGGTCTTCATTCTAAAGTCATTCCTCGCATGTACGATGGCTATTGACATCGTCACTAGTTTCATTGCTAGGCGGATGCGAAAAATGCCCGTAAAATATTCAAACTGTCATATTCGGGTAGGGTAGATTCCACATAAATTATCTGATGTCGCGATGATTGATTAAAAGATTTACAGACACGCTCGCTTTAGCGTAATTAATGAAGTATAAACTTTTAATTTAGATTCATAATATAATGATTGCTGTTTTAATGGGCCGAATATCGAAGTCATCGGTTTCGTAACGTAGATTAATCCATTGCTTCTACTTTGGCAATATTCCAGTAACTAGATGGTCGTGCAACCATTAGCTTGAATTCAGTAGATGGTGGGTTCGATACTCACTATCGGCAAACTTGAAGGTTTCCCTTGTGTCCATTTTTCCATACTGTGGAAATGTGGAGTTGCACCACAGTTAAGGCCACGGCCACTTCCTAGCCAATCCTTGCACTTTTCTATTCGCATCGTTGTAAAAGAAAATCTGTCAGAGTTGTGAAGTTAAAACACTACCAAAAGAAACGCTACTGGATGAAGTTTAGTTATATAACTTTAAAAATCCTCGTACTAGCTTAGAAGAGAAAAAATGCCACCTCAGGACACTGAAACCATCAAAACTGCGTGAAATTAATCAAAACTCAACTCACACGTGTCTTGTACAAATTTCTATTTAATTCCCTGCTGATAGTTTATGTACTCTTATATATATATATATTGACTATGAATTTAGTTATTATAACCAATATAGAATGTAAATTATTTCGTGTAACCAAACCAACCAACCATGATATGCAAACAAAAACCCTAGAGCAAAAGTCAAAAATTGTTATTTAGATTTGTTTACTTGTTTTTGACAGGCTTAAAAGAAATACTTTTTCCAGCAGTAGTGAAATTTACGTCCTCCCCAAATCACTCCCATAACAGACTCAGTCTTGAAGACTTATTTTCTGGAATGGCGAGTATGTTACTACCAAGGAAGAGTACAAGGTTAATTTCAGGGGCAAAGGCGGCCGAGCGTAGACCTAACCAGTCTACCCCACCGGGTACCGAGTTTACGGATAGTGGAAGCCTTTACCTTCCACCCTTCCAAGGGCATTCATTGCCTACATGGAGTTGACTTCGCTTTGCTTTGAATATATTGCTATAAAATTCTCATGCACTAGCTGAAAAAAATGAACAAAACAGGTCACACGATCTTACAAGACAACATCGGTATAGGGCCTACACTCAGTAGTGACATGAAGACGACGAGGAATAACACATTAACCAAACCCGAGGGAATAAAATAATCCGGGAGGCAATGGGTTCGAACCCCACTGTCGGCAGCCCTGGAGATGGTTTTCTGTGGTTTCCCATTTTCATATTAGGCAAATGCTGGGACTGTACCTTAATTAAGGCCATTGTCGCTTCCTTTCCATTCCTAGGCCTTTCCAATCCCATCGTCGCCATAAGACCTATCTGTGTCAGTGCGACGTAAAGCAAACAGCCAAGAAAAAAGAAAAGAAAAGGAATACATTTGCTTTTCAGTACGTTGTTGGTAGAGGCAAAGGCAATGGTGTACCCTACCCATTCTATTTTCAGAGAATACTAGATCCCGTTCCTTTTATATTCTGTCAGCAACCACCAAGAAGTTTGTGAATAATTTTACAGCTTCCAGGAAACCTGTGCAATGTGTGTAAAAAATCAAACCAACTGGTAGCTCCACAGGGAATCGAGAAAAAGTTACGATATTCTTAATGGGTTTTGAATAGCACAAACATTCTAGCCTTCTTTATGCATTAAAGTCCTATTTAGCCTTTTAAAATAAAGGTTCAGAAGGTTCTCACTCTAGAATTTTAAGGGATGTTAACATTTCTAATTAAGATGGAAGTGAAAATAAAGTCAAAACCTATCAATCCGGGACATTATTATTATTATTATTATTATTATTATTATTATTATTATTATTATTATTATTATTATTATTATTATTATTATTATTATTATTGAATAACCAGGGGTCCTTTGCTGTATCGAAGACAATTCATATAATTTATTTAATGTAAACATTTGGAATATCAAGAATTTCAACCAGTCATACTCCAGGAAATACCGAGATGCCAAACTGACAATGATATTCCTCTAATAGTTATCACCAAAGTACCAAAAACATTACCATTTTTGCCCAGCCATACCCGTGCAGGTCTTGAACGAACTTGGTGTAGTGGAAAGTAAAGGCTTAACGCTCGAAGAGGGATGGAGCGGTTAGCTTTGTGCCTGGCCGCCTTACCTCCTAGAAATTAACCTGGTACACATTTGTGATGCAGGTTAAGACAACGTCAGGGCCACATATTTCTCATCAATTCGGTATTTCGTGAATTCGCGTCTCTCCAGGTGAGGCAAGCACGTCTTTGCCGCCTCGACTGGACATCCCCTAAAGCTCCAAAGTACCAAGTATGATATTTCATTTCTTTAAAAAGAACCATCGCTATGTCATAAATCTGTTCAGTGATATTTGCTGTGATTCGCTATCTGGATATATATGAAACCATTCCTGGCTCTCCTTTCGAATGTAAGCTGACCTTTAACCTTTGAATGATCGACCGCGAAATGTAGTTTCACTTGACATACAGCGCAAGTCCCCATACAAGCTCAAGGAGACTTTATGGATTTTCTAAAAAGTCAGAAGATTTGTTTAAACATTTAACGGGTCGCATCCAGTGCTTTCCCCCGCTGCATGGCTTGCAGACAGCTTGGTGCCTGCCTAAAGTAGATGTAACCGAAAGAGGAGCGGTTTAAAGAGTTTAGCAAAAAACATTTCTCCAGGAAGGCTATACTCTGTTTATCAGTGAGAGAAAAGAAAGTGAGATCCATTCTAAATTTCTGAATATCATATTTCTTTAGGCGTTCGTTTCCTCTTCTCTAGGTTGTGGCGTTTGTTGACTTCCGGCTCGGTCGGTTGGATTTTGATGCCCAGATTCACCGATAGTTGTTAGTGGAATAAAAACAACGTATTTGTTAACATTGTGTAAAATAAATTGTCGATATCACCAAGCTATGCCTTAAAACTGTCAGCTAACACGTGTACTCTCCCAAGAATTTCGAATAAAACGAATCCAGAAGCCGATGGTAGAATCATGCGGTCTTCGAATGTGATTCAATAAATCTGTCGTTTAAATATAGCTATCACCTCGGAGGATCAGCGGTAGAGCGTCCAGCGCATCATCCCAAGTTCTCGAGTTCGATCTTGGCTGAAGTAGTCTATTTTTGGAGGATAGTGAAAAAGCTTGGCATTCCATGTCATTGGTGTGGGTACGTTAAATATCTCTGGTGTCGCACTCCGTATCACCTGACACAATTAAATTTACTCAACCGTAATACCCGTTCCACTTTCGTCGATAGATAGCGGCACAACCGGAATATCGAAATAAATAAGCAGATCGCCTCGATGGCACCACTTGAGAAGGCCTGCACCACGGTAGCTGAGTCCATACGATTATTATGATTCAGCTGTAAAATATGAAATAAAATGGCGTATGGGTTTTAGTGGCGGGAGTGTCCGAGGACAAGTTCGGCTTACCAGGTGCAGGTCTTTTGATATGACGCCCGTAAGCGACCTGCGCGCCGTGAGGACGCTGAAATTATGATAAAGACGACACATACACCCAGCCCCCGTGCCAGCGAAATTAACCAATGGTGGTTAAAATTCCTGCCGGGAATCGAGCACGCTAACCATTTAGTCCTGGATCCAGACAGCAGAAAAAGATGATGCATGTTCTCAACAAGGAAAAAAAAAGAAAGAAAGAAAAGAGATAGGCAGTACCCGTAGGACTCATATGTCAGCGTTCAAAATATATATTTTTTCTTTTTTTGCTATTGGCTTTACGTCGCACCGACACAGATAGATCTTATGGCGACGATGGGATAGGAAAGGCCTAGGAGTTGAAAGGAAGAGGCCGTGGCCTTAATTAAGGTACAGCCCCAGCATTTGCCTGGTGTGAAAATGGGAAACCTCGGAAAACCATATTCAGGGCTGCCGACAGTGGGATTTGAACCCACTATCTCCCGGATGCAAGCTCACAACCGCGCGCCTCTAACCGCACAGCCAACTCGCCCGCTATGAATATATCAATGAATATATTATTCATCCAACGGTTCGGTTTGAATGACACGCTTACCAGCCCAGCAAAGCCCATGAGAAAAATAAGGTAACTTCTACCGACGTGAATATGGACTGGATAACATCGAAGTGATAGGCCTCATGATCAGTGCAAGAGGAACAAAATCCAAGTTGTTTGAAGAATTCCACTTGACATTCAACCTTTCAGTATCGTTGATGAAGAATGTAGTTATCAAAATCTTGAATGGTTCGCTGTCAATAATAATGCATCATTTGTAGAGTTTTTGATGTAATTTGTCCCCATGGGCAACCTCCTCGTGGGGAAAGTACTCATTATCTGAATAAATGTATATAGATATGTGAAGAATGCACATGGTGACAATGGGAATCTGCAATATCTGCAGGCCATCTCACTGGTCAGCCAGTGCGTGTACTTAACAGGCACTCACCCATAAGCAGTTGTACTGGCTACAGTTGTGTTACCCAACTGCTGAATCTTCTTCTTTTGCTACTGCTTTTTCCCCATACCTATGGGGTTGTGGGTGCGAACTGCGTCGCACATGAGGATTTGGTCCTGTTTTACGGCTTGTGCCCTTCCAGATGTCAACCCTATATGGTAGGATGTAATCACTAATGCGTATTTCTGTAGTTGTTACTCAACTGCTGAATGTTGTTCTTTAAATAAGATAACACCTTTTCCCGTTTAAGGAAGCTGACACCAGTTTTGGAATTCTTGATCTCTTAGTAAATCTCTTAGGATCTCTTAGGACCTAACGACCTATTCTTGGAATTTAATAAGCTGACACAAGATGAAATGGGCAGTTTTTCAGGCAGCTGTTACTCTCCTGAGGGAGATGCCTGCTCCCCATTCAGTGTTTCATTTTTAGCGAAACAAGGGCGCTAGTCGTTTGCTGGACAGCTTCCCACTGTGAGCGGAAACAATACCTTTGAACTTTCGGTGGGTGTATATCACACCATCAGGTGTGTCAGGAGGAGGTTGGGTAATTTCTTTCAGCGTGCATTTTGTCACTTTATCACTGTCTGCGAGAAATGTCAGTGGAAAACAGTTCAGGGCAACTGTCTGAAATGGATAAATTGATGTTGATCACACCTGAATTAAAATACCTGGATTAGCTGGAAATAAAACGGGTATGTCTGGATACCACTACTCAACGATGCTAGTCTGAAATACAGACCTGTAATTTTCTGGAGTATGTGAAATACGACTCGAAGAGACTCCCAGCGAGTAAAACCGTTGTTAATATCAGAATTTGAACTTCAATTCTCTGCACCTTTCTTGCCTCCTAGTCCTCTCTTTGAGTGAAAGGTAACTTCTTTGGTTCTAATGAGGGATTGTGTGCTTTCACGACCGATATCCTGCTGATTTTAAAAGTTTCAAGGGCTTATTTGGAGTTTGCAAAGTTCCTCCGAAAGTTGTGCTTGGTATCTGCAAGGATCCTCCGTCAATCAATCAATCAATCAATCAATCAATCAATCAATCAATCAATCAATCAATCAATCAATCAATCAATCAATCAATCAATCAATCAATCAATCAATCAATCAATCAATCAATCAATCAATCAATCAATCAATCAATCAATCAATCAATCAATCAATCAATCAATCAATCAATCAATCAATCAATCAATCAATCAATCAATCAATCAATCAATCAATCAATCAATCAATCAATCAATCAATCAATCAATCAATCAATCAATCAATCAATCAATCAATCAATCAATCAATCAATCAATCAATCAATCAATCAATCAATCAATCAATCAATCAATCAATCAATCAATCAATCAATCAATCAATCAATCAATCAATCAATCAATCAATCAATCAATCAATCAATCAATCAATCAATCAATCAATCAATCAATCAATCAATCAATCAATCAATCAATCAATCAATCAATCAATCAATCAATCAATCAATCAATCAATCAATCAATCAATCAATCAATCAATCAATCAATCAATCAATCAATCAATCAATCAATCAATCAATCAATCAATCAATCAATCAATCAATCAATCAATCAATCAATCAAGATCTGCATTTAGGGCAGTCGCCAAGGTAGCAGTTTCCATATTTGTTGTTTCCTAGCTTTTCTTAAACGATTTCAAAGAAAGTGGAAATTTATTGAACATCCCCCTTGGTAAGTTATTCCAACCCCTAACTCCCTTTCCTATGAACGAATATTTGCCCCAATTTGTCTTCTTGAATTACAACTTTATCTTCATATTGTGATCTTTCCTACTTTTAAAGACACCACTCCCAGCGTTCTGTGAAGTAACAGAAAAATGTGAATTCCCACCGAGCAACAGCGCGTTAGTATGAGAAGTTCCCATGATTGAAAAATCCTTAGAATTTTTTAAAATGAGTTTGAAAGTTGGCACTGTCATGGAGTGGCTGTTCAGAGTCTATGTTGCTGGTTCGATCCTGGCTCAGTCCGGTGGTATTTGAAGGTGCTGAAATACATCAATCACGTGTCGGTAGATTTACTGGCAAGTAAAAGAACTCCCACGGGACTAAATTTTTGGCACCTATACGTCTCCGAAAAACATAAACGTAGTTAATGAACCGTAAAGCAAGTAACATTGTTATTCTATATTGCTCTCTCGACAGTGTTTGAGGAATTGCACAATTGAAAAATTGAGGTTTTTCCTACTTGAAAGCTGTCACTCTTGGTATGCTTTATCGCACACCCACTTCTAGGAAAATCTGGAGTTGGTGAAATGGAAATTCTAAGACTTTCCATTGATATTTTTATTCCAAAGTTTAAATAACGTAAGATTTCGAATTATCCTAGTTTCAGGAGGCACCCACCTTGTTACCCTGCCCATGTCTCTTAACACCTCATGAAACACGTAATAACATATTACAAGGTTGTGAATGTCACCTTTTACCGAATATTGTAGAGAAATTTCAGTAATATGGGACGTCGTGGTCAATCTCTCCGTGCTTTTAACTTGTTCAGCCGACATACGGTACCCAAGCGAATGCAGATCCTGCCGAAAAGGATAAAACACATTACTCAAAGCTGTTGGCTGGTGAGACATATTTAGAATTCCGAACCACACAGTATCTACCTCAAAGGAGCCACTTGTTATTTCCTTCACGGAATATTCCCAAACACATGCTTTCACGGTAAGATTCTCTTCCCTTTCACGCTCTTGAACCGCGGAGTGAAGGTTGTCCCTCCGAGAGCTGAGCTAGTAAAAAGACAGAGACATGTTCTCAATAACCCACAGTCCCACTAAAAGTGGTACGAGTCATCTAACAGAACACAGCTCTGAATATGTTTGCTGTGGGTTCCCAACTTTACACCATGGAAACGTCGCAGCTGTACATTAATAAATTCTACAACTGCTACCTTCAAAGTTGATCTCAGCGTCACCGTAAACTACTATAGGGTAATGCTACGATAAATCGATAGTAAGAAAAACACATTCCTACTGAACCATTCTGTTCATTGGGACAATTGTATGAATTTGAGTATTGGATATGGGAATCACACAAGGCCACCCACGAAGCCAATGTCTTACGGTATATGTCATAAAGGGGTCCAGAAGAAGCGTTCTTGTGTGAAGTGAGCGCGAGCGTCATTATGAGAAATCTCCAGAAACGCATTAAAAGGAGTTATGTCCCAAGCCAAGCCTCTTGATGAAGATTGGGGACGCTTCCCAGATCCCGGCAAAACTTATATTACGAGGGAAGAAAGAATTAAATTAATATCTTTGGTTACGGAAGAGTTGCATTGTATTTGAGACAAGAATTGCAACCTGTATAATTTCTGCTTTATTTTGATATGCATTAGGGCTGCATTCATTAATGCATTCGCTAATTAGAGCTCATGATATAATTAATGCGGGAAAACTTCCCGGGCGAGCTAAGATTGCACGCGACCAAGCGGCTTGATGACGCGAGACGGGATTATAAAATAAGGCAGCCTGGCATATCAGACTCATTCGTGGACAAGAACATTGCTTGAACGAGTCGTCATACTGCGTGTCGGTACTGAGAACAACGCTTTGTCTTCGAGCAGCACAGACGAACAGTACTGCTATTTCTGCAAGAAAGTAAGTAATCAACTTGAATATTCAGATGAATTTAAGATTTTACCTGTGAGAATATGCTATGGGGAGATGAGGTACTGCTTATAAGAGACTAATGAACTAGTAGCTTCATCTTTCTATGAGGTCAAGTTATTACGGACAAAAGGCTAGAATTAATATTGGCCCAGGTTAGGAAGTCTGAAACTATGTGTTGTCCGTGTGATAGGGTGAAAGAACAGTGACTGAGAGGAGTGAAGAAACTATTGTGTACCAGGTTAAAACTCTGAACGAGACTTGGTCAAGGTGACGTGTGAGACACGATAGTAGTGGAGACAGGCATCGAGTTTGGACTGTCTGTAATATATGAATTTATTTTCAGTTTTACCAGCATCAAGTCAGAACGAGTGTTTGACAGCATCATTGCAAAGAAGCCACAACCAGGAGCTGAAGCCAACACGACGACGGGCATCGATCCAGGAACATTGGGAGCACCTGATCAGCACGACATCGAAGGGGACACCTTCCAACTACAGAGGGAGCTGTACGAAGACGCCACACAAGCAAGAATGTCTCAAAGTGGTCAACAGTATCTGATGCCAGCTCCGCAGTCTATCATGATGTGGTAGATCCAGTGGTCCACAGGGATGGCCGCTCCGCTATGTCCGAGATAAATAAGGTCAGAGCTTTCCAATTCTGTTTCAAGCATGTCATTTAAATTTAGATAGGAATATGGGGGCCGTCAGTCAACAGATTTGTGGTAGTAGGAAAATTTTCCTTGTAATTTAGAGCTAGGCCTCAAACTCGAACCCCGTACTTTAAGGTAGATGTTATTTGTAGAGTCCTTGTTAGCGTGTTCATATTTCATTTTGATTGTGTTATTTTAACGTATGTGTTTTAAGGGTACGATCGAACTCCTTTGGGCATAGGAGGTTAGTCTACAGATAGGTACTTTATTAGAGCGCATTTAGGCATTTGTTTCTGCAGACGTAGATGTGTATCGTTGTGACCAAGACGCGACCCGTAATTCACCCAGATCCACTAATAGAGGGAGCGAGTCCGAAGATTTAAGAGATATGAGCCCTTGATAGGCAGAATTAAGATTTGCGATTGATATGAGAGAGCCCAGCACATTTGAGAGTTTATTGAATATATTTGGAGATGTTTAGTATGGCAATGTGACTATTGCTTAATGATTAGTGTTTTTGTAGCACCAGGATTGAGCCCATGGGAGGCATAAGTAAGATTTGCGAGACTGCTGGAGTTATTAATACGAGGGCAGATAGCCCAGGTATATTTAAAAGTGGGCTGTGGCAGCAGAGTACGTGAGATGTTTCTTTGAAAGGCAAGACTTTAGCCTGTCGCCCGTTTGAGCTCATAAATTAGGGGACTGCCGCAAGTGGAGTGGTGAGGGTGGAGGTCATTGAGCTTGACGTCACAGGCTTGTGTGTTGGTCGTCTGCAGTGTGTCAAGTATGCCGGGAAGGGGATTAAACGACCTTCATGTTTGAAAGCAGAGAGAGATTTTTTTTATGTCCTATTTGTTGTACGTAAGATTTTAACACTGGCCCGTTTGATACTTACATGCGTGTATATGTTGATTGTGTCCTTTTTATTTTGTGTGCATTGGTATCTTTGACGCCTTACTCTTCATGGGACTAGGGTTCGTGACCGAGTCAGGTCATTGTACATTTCGTGGTGACTTTTGTTTGCACCGGGGTTCGACGGCGTGAGGCATTGTAAATTTCATGGGAATAACTGTTTATGAGTAGTTAAGCGGATATCCATCTTTCTAAACTTCGTTACTTACACTATTGTAACATGCTTGTTGCAGCTCACTTGTTTTCGTGAAGGCAGTGAACTGGTTGTCATCGGCTCAGCGTCATTTGACCATATCAAATTGAAAAGCTCTTTCATTTGTATATAATTCAATTTTGTGTAATAAATCCTTATTTGTTAAACTTTGAATGCAGCGATGTTTTCTGTTAGTTTTTTTTTGATTTTTTATTTCATTTGATTTAGCGAATTCTTACCTGAGTAGGCACATGTCCTAGTGTTTTATCTTTATGTTGCCCCGTTATACCCATGTTATCCCTGAGAAGAGTGCTTTCCCGACTGAATGAAGAGGACTGTGTTCAGGTAAGACTATGTGCACCAGCTCACGTCTGTGAGAGTTCTTTCACTGCTGTACTCTGGGTTCGAGACCGGCTTTCGCCTGGACGGAACTTTAAAGTGCAGTAGGGCACACTACTCATCCATTGATGGGCGAAAGTTTTTTTTTATTTTTTTATTTTTTATTTACAATTTGCTTTACGTCGCATCAACACACATACACTAGGTCATATGGCAATGATGTGACAGGAGTGGGCTAGGAGTGGGAATGAAGCGTCCGTCGCCTTAATGAAGGTAACTGGTGTGGAAAGGGGAAGCCACGGAAAAAACGTTTTCAGAGCTGTCGGCAGTGGGGTTGGAACCCACTATCTCCCGAATGCAAGCTCACAGGTGAGCGCCCCTTACCGCACGGCTAACTCGCTCGGTTGGAAAAAGGTTCCATTGTCGCACTCCTGATTATATTTTTACGCTTTATCTACAAAAGAGTTACTTAGTCAAAGTTGCACAGGCGCACTGTTTCACAAGCAATTACAATATTCGGTAACAGAAACGATTAATATCCTGGCAACATATTATTGGTTTATCAGGTCCTCGTCTAAGCCTTTATTCCAGTTTATTGAGTTCGGGATTTGATGTGGAATTTGGTACAGTTTAACGGCCGGATGTCCTTTCGGATTCCAATCCTATGTATCCTGTGATCGAGATATATGAAGTTAGAATCCCTGGCTCAGCCGGAAATTGAATTACAGGCCGTCTGACCGAGGCCAATACCTTAACCATTCAGCTAAGGAGCTCAACAAGTGTCTTATCAAGTATTAGTAAATAGTAGATGTTCAAAACCACGAAAGGAAATAAACCGTACCGCACTGTAGGAATGTATGTTTATATGGCTTATTTACGCACGCCTACATTATAATGTCAACTAATATTCATAAAAAACAGAACATTTTGAAAGACTAGAGATAGGAAGTTTATATTCACAGGACATGTTCACTAGTATGTTCTGCAGAAACGATTACCATTTCAGCTACCTAGGTTGAGCGTGTGTCCTGTTGCCTAGTAGGCACTGGGTCCTCCAAGGTCACTGATAACTTGTTCCATGCGTTATGGCATCGACGCGTATAAGGCGTGATGGCGTCCACGGGTATAGCTATCCATGCTGCATTCACGTGGTTCGACAGTTCATCTTTAGTGGTTGGCAATGGGTCACAGCGCCGCACCCGTCGTTTCATGATATCCCACACATTTTCGATTGGCGACAAGTCCGGTGATCGGGAGGGCCAGAGCAACAGTTTGACATCTTGTGACAACAAAAAGGCACGTGTTCATGCAGCAGCGTCTGGTCGCGCATTGTACTGCTGAAATATGACCTCGGGGGTGTCGTGCAGAAAGGGTGTGGCTACGGGTCGCAGGATGTCATTCACGTAGGTCAAACTGGGAACAGTGCCCTGAACACGCACCAATTGTGATTTGTCGTTGCAACGAACAGCACCCCACACCATAAGGCCTTGAATTGGCGCTGTATGTCTTGTGTGAATACAGTCAATGTGATACCTTTCCCTATGTCTGATATGCGGCCATAATTTTCTAACAAACGGAACCTGGATTCGTCCGAAAACACTATCTGCTGCCATTCCTGTCCATAGGGACGTCGTTCCATACACCATTGCGTCCAGCATCTTTATGCACATTAGTCAAAGGTAGGCGGGGAAGTGGACGCTGATGCTTGTAACACTGTACAACAATGAAAATGTTTCGGGCCGAAAAATAGCCTATTCTTATGTATTTCCACCTGGTGAATTCCAAAATCACCATGAAATAAGACCGATTAGCTCTTGTTTTGGAGTTACAGTGACATATAGTTTTTTAGTGTCTACATTTTCAGTTTTGGGGGAATTTGTTTTGGATGTTGGCGCATCTGTCAACTGACAAATCACAAGGTTCTAAAGCTGTTTTTAGGTTATAAACATAAGTACTGTTGCTGTGAGTTTCTGTTTTAATTAGTGCAGAACTTCTGGTTTTGGATTGCTTTTAACGTGCAAAATTTGTTAAATCAACATGCCACGGTAATATGTAAATTCCGAGAATAATTTTCGTCATAGAAAAACAATATGACGCCTCTTTTGAAGACTGCCTATCATCATTATTTTGCTATCAAGGTAGTTGTCCAGGGTAAGTCATGGGCTCCACCTATATGTTGCAACTCGTGTTCAGTTATACCACGAGAATGGTTGAAAAAAAACGATCTATGGGTTTTGCTGTGCTTATGGTTTGGCTGGAGCCTACAAACCATACAGATGACTGCTATTTCTGCTTGACTCCACCAATTAAGTCAGGATTGTCAATGAAGGAAAGAGGAACCGTTGAATAGCAAAATCTTCGATATGACATTCGACCTATTCCAAATTAAAATAGTTCACCAGTTCCTACCCCACCTCAAAATTATGAAATGGAAGTAGAAAATGAAGACAGTGTAGAAGTAGAAGAACCCAACAAGCCTTACGCATCCCATGACCCTGATTTTGAGAAAAAATATGATAAACCGCACAGACTGAGTCAAGCGGAATTGAGTGATCTCATTCGAGACCTTCACTAAACACAGGATAAGGCAGAACTTCTATGGCCAAGACTACAGCAATGGAATAGTCTCCAATGTGATGTCAGGGTCTCACAGTACAGACAACGTTAGAGGGAACTGCTTCCTATTTTTTCAGAAGAAAACTTGTTTTTTTGCTGTGACGTTAATGATTTGATGAAAAGTACGATTTTGAAACATGATCCAACTGAATGCGGTCTATTCTTAGATACCTCCAAGCTTAGTTTGAGAGCTTTATTACTTCACAACGGCAACCACCTTCCATCTATTCCTGTTGGTCATGCAGTTCACATGAAGGAGACTTATGCAAACATGACAGCCCTTCCTGGCGCAATCAAATATACTGAACACAAGTGGAAAATCTGTGGCGATCTAAAAGTCATAGCTTTACTTTTAGGAATGAAACTGGGGTACACTAAATACGGCTTGTTTTTTTTTATATATGTGGGACAGTAGGGGTAGAAAATCACATTATATTAAAGCAGACCGGCCTAAAAGAAATTTTAACTCAAGCGAGAAAAATGTTGTTGCTGAGCCTCTTGTGGACCCAAAAGATGTTCTTCTTCCACCCCTACATATAAAGCCCGGTTTGATGAAAATTTTTGTCACAGATATGAACCAAGAAGGACAAGGACAGGCCTTTAAGTACTTAAGAGACAAATTTCGTACACTAAGTGACGCAAAAGTTAAGGAAGGTATTTCTTTTAGGCCACAAATTCTTCGACTTATAAAGGATCATGCGTTTGAACGAGTTTTGGAGGGGAAAGAAAAGGAAGCTTGAGAAACCTTCTAGGGAGTGATTGATTGATTGACGTTTAGGCAACACAAGAGATGATAACTACACTCAGTTGGTGACAGTACCTCTGCAAAGATACCGTCAACTCGGATGCAACATGTTCCTTGAAATCCATTTTCTCCACTCTCGCCTAGACATTTTCCCTCCTAGCTGTGGAGCTGTCAGTGATGAACGCGCAGAACAAAGACATCAAGGCTACTGGAATGAAGCAATGCTTGCGGATTACTGCTGGTTTCTGTGTAGGGATGCTCCGGAACTCGCTTATAAAGGGCAAGCAAAAAGATAACGATCTCACGAAGCCACCACATGCCATCTGCTTTCTTCCATCAATTTACAACTCTTAGAATGTTACTGCCATTTTAAAAGTTTCAAATAGACTTTCAATCTTGTTGGCATATGTAATTAAAATGTATCGTTTTCTCTCGATCAGTTAAAACAAAATACTTCCAGGTATTGAATATCACAGAAACGAAGTGAAGGAAACATTCAACATTTTTGTTGTTGTACAGTGTAATGTGCCGTCTTTCAAAGTCACTCATTTGACGGTACATTTCTCGCATAGGTCTGCGAGGCATCCTGCACGTCTGCTCAAATCACACTGATCCATTACCTTTGGTTTATACTGACAACGAGAGACGCAGGCACATTTTTCCAGACGGTTGTGATGCGGCAAGATATCGATGTGCATCTTGAACCTGAGAGCCGACATGGTTGAAATGCTAATTATTTCATCAAAACATACTAATGCACATGTTCTCTGAACATGAACTTCCTATCTCTAGTCTTTCAAGGTGTTCTGGTTTTTATGAACATAAGTGTATTTAAGGTTCATTTTCCTTTACCCATAAGCATTGTTGCGAGCTATTAGTGCTTACCTTACGTTTAAAATAATAATCTCCCCGTCGAATTGGTGCTCTTTTCTCCGTCTGCTGTTACGAACTGTCGGCTTCCCCGCTCCTTGTACTACTGCTGTCACTGCTCGCCTCTATGGCGCATCCACTCTGACGTCACACCTATAGTATGTTCTCGATATACCCCGCTGGCATATATATATGGCCTTGTGTCGTTTAATTGGCAGGTCAGTTGTGGTATAACCTTGTTGAAGACAGTGGGAGCTGGAACTCTCCACACGGCTGGTCCGTGTCCATTTTACTTGTAAACTTCGTGCTGGACTTCTGTCAAGGGTGAGCAGACACACTTTCTTTCTATCATTTAACGTGCCCTACCTTGCTATACTTGGGCTTCGCCGTAGTAACGAAAATTGAACTTTGGTCCCTTCAGGACACATCTGAGTATTCTAGCAGCGCAAATGTTCTGCCTTTTGGACATTTATATTCCCAAAATGTGGTGTAAAATGGTGTACTGGACAGCTGATCTACTATTCTAGTCCATAAACATTCCTGCTTTCTGAGATGAACTCTTGCATCGCGTCTGTTAGCGCTGGGGACTTGGCGGCTTGATCCTTATCCTATCCCATTCCTCCGTTTCTTATTTCCTTATTCTATCCTTTATCTTGTACCTATCTTTATTTCTTTTCTTACCCCATCTATCTGCTTAATTTGCGTAAAAATGGTGCTTGCTCAAAAGATGTGGTCTGCTAATTTAATTTGTATGTTCATTGGTTAGCTTCTATTTTATTATCACTTCTGCGCATGCGCGTGTGTTTTAATCCCTGCTGGGATCACTTGTTAGAATTCCTATTTATTTTTATTTTTAATCTACCAATAGGATCACTCCCTGAAATTCGAGATTGGTTTATTTCAATTCTGAATCTCTTGAATTGTTTGCCATGAGGTTGCATTACAATGTCTTATTGTAAACACTGTATCAATTTGTGAGCTCATCTTGCAGGTGTATCACACTACCAACTTTCTATTCTACTGGCACGAGCCTGAAACCTTATTGATGTACCTCCCTTCTAGCATATTGTGTAATATAATGCAAAGAAACTGATTTCTGAATTTATGGGTCTCCCCCCCCCCATTCCCTTTCTTTTTCCCCTAATTGAAGTGTCGGAACATATGTCCAAAGATTGTAGTGATTGGTGCTTAGGGATTCGATTATGACGATGTAATTAAAATTTGTATCACCTACGTGTCTTAAAATCAAACTTAACGCTTTTATTATGACATATGCTGGTTCATTCTATTTGTTCTGATGTAAAATATAATTTGTTACCCCTTTGAGATTGGTATAATTTATATTGTTATTTTCAAACTTGTTTTCCAAAATTCTCTTCCTCGAGTTCCTTTCCCTTAATGCTTTTGTTTTCACTGGTACCTACCACGGCAATTCTCTTGGGTAGCGGCCTTTTAACTTATTTATGCACATGTATGGAGCTCTAAGCTGCACTGTTTACGGTAACGTTGACACAATGTATTGAACTGTTATATTCTCATGTTGCACGCTTCTCGGCACTCTGCGCGGTTGTGTACTGCCGTTTCTGAATGCTTTGATATTTTGTTATCTAGTGTCCCGATCAAGGGCACCCTTTTGAAAGCAAGTCTCAATTACAACGCTATTTCTAGCAAGTTGATAGTAAGCAAAGACGCTATCAAGTACAAAGAACGTTACATATGGTAGCAGAGTTACCCTTTACTTTAGTCCTTTTCTTTGATTATTCTGTATATCATGGCTTGTTTTTCAGATAATTTCCCTTTAGGGGATGACCTTTCTCTACTGTCTTCACCAATTCCTCACAATTTGTCACTCCCAAATCCTTCTGTTCCCAATTTAATTTCGTTTTCTTCTCCTTCCTCAGTCTCTCCGTCTTCTACTGATCATGCGCCTGATGTAACATCTGACGAGAGTAAACCACCTCCCTTCCGATACCCTATTGCCCCTCCCCCTCCTCCATACCCTCCCTCCCCTGTTCTTCCTACCACTTCGGTGGATAGTTCTCTCAATGTTCAGACTATTAAACAATCTTTACTTCAAGTCCCCCAGTTATCGGCAACAGATCCTCGTAGTCTTACAATTTGGTTATTTTCAGCCCGTAAATTTTTAAATATTAAAGTAGCTTCCTTTCCTCAACTGATTGGTCTTCTCTCCACGAAAACCACGGGTTTTTTCTCCACATTTTGGCTTGATAATATGTCCAACTTCTCTAACTGGTACGAATTGAGGCACGCTGTTCATAATTATTTTCTACCCCTGGAAGTACGTTATAAATTGAGTAATGAATTTATTAGACGACATCAGTTACCTAATGAACCTGCTCATGATTATCTTGACTCTATCATAACTTATACCGATGTTTTGAATATATCAAATAATACCCAGGAATTAATTTCCATTATACAGTTTTACGCGGCTCCCTCATTTCGCATGCTATTTAACGTTTTAGCTCCTCCTGTTTCTCTTCTGCAACTTTATAATTTAGCCCATCAGCACACTATAAATTCTTTAGGAGATCGTTCGTTCTATTCATCTGTTCCTCCTCCGATTATTCCTTCTACTTCTTCATATTCTGCTTTACCCGCACCTTCCCTTCACCCTGTCCGCCCTCCTATCATTTGTTATCGGTGCAAACTGCCCGGCCACCTTGCGCGTCAGTGTACTACTCCATTTTCGGGAAACGCATTCCACCCGCGTCGCTAGGCAGTAGACGCTTTGATGGGGAAAATCTGCCTCCTGTATTAACGGCATCTTCCCAATCCACTTCAAATTTGGCTTCATTTTTACCTCCTACTTGTCATATCTTAGTTACTGCCAATAACTCTCCTTCTGTCGCCCTTCTCGATTCAGGTGCCGCTGTTTCTCTTATCAGCTATCAATTCTATAAATTGTTAACCGAACTAGATCCCCATTTACATTATCTTCCTACCTCTACACGTTGTCTTTCTGTCTCTAATCAGCCTTTGAATATTATTGGTACGGTTTCTTTGCATATTAAAATGCAGTATTTTTCCTGGCCGTTTACCTTCCTTATCGCTGAATCTTTATCTCTCCCTATCATTTTGGGGTATGACTTTTTTGCTTATACTGGTCTTCTTCTTGATTCCGCGCATTCTAAAGTTTCTTTTCCCTTTTCTGATAAATCTGTTCCCTTAATTCATACTCTCGACTACCCTTCTCGTTTCTATTCTCCCCTTCCTAGAATTAATTCTATTCATTCCGATCAAGTTCAAGCTTTGCTCACTGAATTTTCGGACGTCATCACCCCTAAGCTCGGTACTGTCAGGGATTTTTTTGCCCATATTGATCTTAATGATACCACCCCTGTTCGCTCCTCTCCATATTTCCTTAGTCCTCCTCGGATGAAGGTTTTAAATCAGCTAATACAAAAAATGTTGAATGATAGTACTATTATTCCATCATCTTCCGATTACGCCTCTCCCGCCTTTGTGGTTGATAAGCCTGATGGCTCCGCGAGATTTATTGTGGATTTTCGTAAGTTGAATGAGAAAATTGTTTATGATGCGTATCCTATGCCCAAATTAAACTCTGCATTTCAACATTTTTCCGGTTCAAAATTTTTTTCGATTTTCGATCTTAATTCGGCCTACAACCAGCTCCCGTTGGATGACATTAGCTCCCGGTATACGGCTTTTATTACCCCTAATGGCCTTTACCAATTTAAAAAAGTCCCTTTCGGTTTGAATTTAGGTTCCCAAATTATGCAACGCTTCGTCGACTCCCTATTCTCTGATATTAAGTACAAATATCTTTTCCCTTTTATTGATGATATTTTGATTTTTTCTCCCGATTTTGAATCTCATCTGTCCCACGTTCGCGAAGTCCTTACACGTCTCCGCAACGTCGGCTTAACCGTAAATCCGTCTAAGGTTTTGATCGCTCAAACCTCTATTAAATTTCTGGGTCATATTTTAAGTTCTGATGGTATTGCTGTTGACCCTGAACGGGTTTCTGCTATTACTAGAATTCCGCCTCCCTCTAATTTAAAACATTTACGATCTTTTTTGGGAATGGTCGGTTTCTATGCCAAATACATTCCAAATTTTTCTGCTATTTCGGAACCTTTGAATGCTCTTAAACGTAAAGGTGTTAAATTCCTTTGGTCTTCTCAACAACAAATTGCCTTTGATCTTTTAAAAACTAAATTATCTCATGCACCTCTTCTCCAGATTCCTGATTTTAACGTCACCTTTGAATTGTCCACTGATGCTTCTGATATTGCTATAGGCGCCGTTCTCCAACAAACTATTAATGATTGCACACTCCCTATTGCATATTTTAGCCGTCTATTATCCCCTGCCGAACGTAAATATTCTACCTACGAAAAAGAGGCTCTTGCCCTCATCCTCTCTATTGAACACTTCGCTGATTATCTTGACCACCGCCCGTTCATTGTTAGTACCGACAATCAGGCTCTTTCTTGGCTCCTCCATAATGCCCCGAAAATTGGTCGTACGGGTCGTTGGTTACTCCGCCTCTCACGATTCAAGTTCTCTCTTAAATTCGTCTCTGGATATAACAACTCCGTTGCCGATGCTTTATCTCGTTTATTTGAAGAACCTCATTTCCAACCCTCTGAGCTCGATTCACTTCCTGTTAATTCTGTTTTTTCTGTTTCCTCGTTAACTAATTTTCCGCTTTCTTTTCAATCGTGTTTACAACATCAACAGCTTGATCCTTACTGCCAACAAATTTCTCGTGACCTGGTTTCCCCTAATTATTCTGGCCCGTTTCGTCATCAGCAGCAACTTCTCATTTTTAAGCCTACTCCCAAGGCCACTCCTCGCCTTGTTCTTCCTTCCAGTTTACGGTCCATGGTTTATCAATACTTTCATGACTCTCCTGTAGGGGGACATTTTGGGAGAGCTAAGACTTATGCACGCCTTGCCTCCCAATTCTATTGGCCCCAAATGCGCAAGGATATTTTTTCATGGGTGCGTTCTTGTGCTTCTTGTCAACGCCATAAGCCATTGAATCACCTTCCTTATGGCACCTTTGCCGCCTCTCCCGCTACCTACACCTGTGAGAAATATTATGTTGACATTGTCGGACCAATTGTTAAATCGTCTAAATCAAATTCTTATATTTTTACTTTATTAGATGGTTTCTCCAAATTTCTCATTGTTCGCCCTTTGCGAAATATTTCCTCTCAAATTGTTATAAATCTTTTGTCTAACCATATTTTTCCAATTACTGGCCTCCCTAAATTTCTTATTTCTGACAATGCATCCATTTTCACGTCGAAATTATTTTATAATTTTTGTTTTTCATTAGGTATCAAAAAAATCTGTACTTCTCCATATCATCCTCAAGCCAACACTGTTGAACGGTACCATAGGAATTTGAAAACCTTCCTATCCATTTTTCACTCCAATAATCAGAAGCTATGGGATACTGAACTTCCATCTTTTGTGCTTGCTTTAAATTCGACCATCAATTCCTCTACGGGTTTTTCCCCTGCTAAACTTTTTCTTGGCCGTGAATTGAACACCCCTTTGTCTCTTACGTGGGATTTGCCCTCCCTCTTGGACACCCCTCCTCATCGCCTCAGCCATTCCCAATTGCAAAAGGCATATGACAAGCTCCTTCAGGCGAGGGAAGTACATAGGAAAGCTTGTAGAACTCGGGTCTCTCAACCTAAATTTAAGATGTTTGACCAAGTTCTTCTGAAAAACCATCCTTTTAGTTCCGCTTCACAAAATGTTTCCGCTAAACTTTCCCCACGTTGGTTAGGCCCTTTTCGTATTCTTTCCTTTCCATCCCCTAATAGTGCTCAGCTTCAATCTCTTCATACCCCCACGGACATTAAAAAAGCTCATTTTTCTATGTTAAAACCGTTCCATTCTTAAGGCCCCCTCCCCTCCCTTTTTTTTTTCTTTCTAGGGTGGGAGTTGGGTAGCGATCGGGCCTGCTATACCTTTTTTTTTCTTGTTTCTTTGGTATCGTTTGCTGTCCAGTCCTCCTTTTTCTCCCTTTTTTTCTGGTTTCTGCTCTCCCTCCCTCCAGCTCCCACTGTCTAATCTTTTCACGCCTGACCTCCTCTCATTATATTCGTTATCTGTGTTACCTTCTTTATATATATATATTTATTGATCAAGTTTGTTCTTTTATTGTAAACATTTTGATTGCAGACCACTTATCATTGTATTATTGTTATGATACGATCCGGATTTTCCTTTGTCCTCCTCCTCCCCCCCCCCACTTGTTCCTCTTTTTCTTGTTTCTTCTTTCTTGTTACTCATTCTTTCGTTCTTTTTTTTCCCCTTTGCTCCTGCATCCTGCCCGGCCCCGGAGATGCGCCACGTCTGGACTTCGTCGGATCTGCGTGTCTACGTTTCTTCTGCATTCTTCTGTTGCTGCTTTCGTCTGTTCATCATGGGATCCGCGCTGCATCTTCACCGTCCTCATCTGTGCTGGCTCCACCAACCATCGCTTGCTCGACGTGCTTCTTCATCGTTCATCGCACCAATCCTTCGGATTTTTCCCGTGTGGTGGGAGTATATGTTGCGAGCTATTAGTGCTTACCTTACGTTTAAAATAATAATCTCCCCGTCGAATTGGTGCTCTTTTCTCCGTCTGCTGTTACGAACTGTCGGCTTCCCCGCTCCTTGTACTACTGCTGTCACTGCTCGCCTCTATGGCGCATCCACTCTGACGTCACACCTATAGTATGTTCTCGATATACCCCGCTGGCATATATATATGGCCTTGTGTCGTTTATTTGGCAGGTCAGTTGTGGTATAACCTTGTTAAAGACAGTGGGAGCTGGAACTCTCCACACGGCTGGTCCGTGTCCATTTTACTTGTAAACTTCGTGCTGGACTTCTGTCAAGGGTGAGCAGACACACTTTCTTTCTATCATTTAACGTGCCCTACCTTGCTATACTTGGGCTTCGCCGTAGTAACGAAAATTGAACTTTGGTCCCTTCAGGACACATCTGAGTATTCTAGCAGCGCAAATGTTCTGCCTTTTGGACATTTATATTCCCAAAATGTGGTGTAAAATGGTGTACTGGACAGCTGATCTACTATTCTAGTCCATAAACATTCCTGCTTTCTGAGATGAACTCTTGCATCGCGTCTGTTAGCGCTGGGGACTTGGCGGCTTGATCCTTATCCTATCCTTTATCTTGTACCTATCTTTATTTCTTTTCTTACCCCATCTATCTGCTTAATTTGCGTAAAAATGGTGCTTGCTCAAAAGATGTGGTCTGCTAATTTAATTTGTATGTTCATTGGTTAGCTTCTATTTTATTATCACTTCTGCGCATGCGCGTGTGTTTTAATCCCTGCTGGGATCACTTGTTAGAATTCCTATTTATTTTTATTTTTAATCTACCAATAGGATCACTCCCTGAAATTCGAGATTGGTTTATTTCAATTCTGAATCTCTTGAATTGTTTGCCATGAGGTTGCATTACAATGTCTTATTGTAAACACTGTATCAATTTGTGAGCTCATCTTGCAGGTGTATCACACTACCAACTTTCTATTCTACTGGCACGAGCCTGAAACCTTATTGATGTACCTCCCTTCTAGCATATTGTGTAATATAATGCAAAGAAACTGATTTCTGAATTTATGGGTCTCCCCCCCCCCCCCCATTCCCTTTCTTTTTCCCCTAATTGAAGTGTCGGAACATATGTCCAAAGATTGTAGTGATTGGTGCTTAGGGATTCGATTATGACGATGTAATTAAAATTTGTATCACCTACGTGTCTTAAAATCAAACTTAACGCTTTTATTATGACATATGCTGGTTCATTCTATTTGTTCTGATGTAAAATATAATTTGTTACCCCTTTGAGATTGGTATAATATATATTGTTATTTTCAAACTTGTTTTCCAAAATTCTCTTCCTCGAGTTCCTTTCCCTTAATGCTTTTGTTTTCACTGGTACCTACCACGGCAATTCTCTTGGGTAGCGGCCTTTTAACTTATTTATGCACATGTATGGAGCTCTAAGCTGCACTGTTTACGGTAACGTTGACACAATGTATTGAACTGTTATATTCTCATGTTGCACGCTTCTCGGCACTCTGCGCGGTTGTGTACTGCCGTTTCTGAATGCTTTGATATTTTGTTATCTAGTGTCCCGATCAAGGGCACCCTTTTGAAAGCAAGTCTCAATTACAACGCTATTTCTAGCAAGTTGATAGTAAGCAAAGACGCTATCAAGTACAAAGAACGTTACAGCATAGGAAGATGAACACAACGAACATTGTTCTAATGGACTGGATATCCGTACGTGGCCAGGAGGCGAGATCAGCTTGAAGGAAGATAATGGATATTGAAAGTATTGTCCGATAGCTGGTGATGCTCGCGCAGGGACGATATTATGCTGAAGAAAGAATTAATGATCAAATGGAGAATATGAAGGATGAATGTCAAACCAAAGTAATTATAGGCAAGACGGGCCGTGTAAGACCTAGGTTATGATAAGGAACAGATGAAACAATGAGGCCAGGACTGCAAGCTGATAGACGGTAGAGAGAAAGAAAAATGGAGGTAAGCGTATTTTTGCGACTGCATTTGGATATGGAGGAATAGTGGTGATGACGATGATGATTATGAGTTTTAATCTTGCTCTTTGGCTGAATTCGTGTCGAGGCCGTCGGTTCACAAGTTTTAGGTTCGACTACCGGCCCGGTAAGGGATTCAACCACATGTAGCTAATTCCAGTGATTCAGTGACGATTTTTGGGCATTGTCCTAATACACTCATATTCATAGGTCTACACACACAACACACTACACTACCATCTCTAAACACATAATAGTAAATACATCCCTCGACATAATGTTGACATCTGAAAGGGCACCTGGCCGTAAAACAGGGACAGATCCACATGTACGGAATATCACAGATCCGCGACCCTACTACATTCTTGGAAAGGGGGTGGAAGTAGCAGAAGAAGAAGACAGCTGTCTTGAGAGGTAACAGAGTAACGGTATGCTAGAAAATATCTCTGAGGGATACAAAACCAACAAGTATCACTGTTGATGTAACAATAAAGTTGTCCACATATTTGAGAAAGTCGAGAGACGTGGAGAGGCTGGAAGCTGGGCAGTTACGAGCTGAAGTGGCCCCAGATGGCTAAATGTGGACCATTCCCTTGTTAGCTGCCAGAGCAGGCAATTTCAGAGACTTAAAATATCTCTGGAAGGCTGGGATGGGGACGTCCCGAGGGGTGCTAGACGTGAGGCTGTAGTGGAACGACTCCCAGCATAGTTCTTAACGGAGATCAGTTTTAAAGACGACTACCGTAAACAAGGGGCAGTAATAGCTGTCCCTCGACACGAGCCAACACAGGAATTCATTACAGAGTTCTACAGTGCACCAAGAGTTGACCTCCCATAGCCCATGCCCGCATGTCAAACCAAACAAAGAGCTTATAGTAGTATTTATTTTCTGTTGAAGGATAAATATCGGTCCAGCCTCATGATACATTGATCAATATGAGTACAGAAAGTCAGTGCTCTACCGTCTGAAATTCACAGCGCTACATTAGAACACCCTTTTTCTCTCTGGATCCATTAGTATATAATTAAAGTAGTTTTGTGAAACTCTTATATACGAATCTAAAATCAACTACTCCTAAAATATACGTACTTTTAGAGGTGGGTAATTGCCTTATTCTGACCCGGAAATTTGAACTTAAATATTACCGTATCACAATACTTTTTATAAACTGACGTTTTATAAAAAGGAGTATAAATACACTGCCGGAAGAAACACGCAACATCCTCAGGGACTGTGTTCAGTGGCACCAATGTATAATATGTTCATACTGAGGTGTTCTTGTGTTAGTGATTCATATGTCACGGATATCGGCCGTTTGGGGGCCTGTCCGTGTGCACTCTGTTTTGATTCTGCAGGCAGTAACTGTGCTGAGGTTAGAGGTGAACAGAGTTTAAATTTTCATTCTAGGGTGCAACCATGCCCCGTCAACGAGTACGTGCTCCTGTTGAACAACTGTGCCATTTGAACGGGCCTACGGGAAGCTGGATGGACGTATCGACGGATTTCTGCACAAGTTCGGCACAATGTATCGGTGGTATGTCGCTGCTTTAAGCAGTGGTCTGTGGAACATTTCCACATCCATAGACCAGGCTACGGACGTCCGCGTAGTACAGAGGCACATCAAGTTCGACGCAATGTGCGAGCAGCGGTGGCCGACCAAACAACATCCAGGAACGAAATCCGGTCACATGTTGCACCTACTTAGTCACCAAGGACCATTGGGAACCGTCTGCTTGCAGCAGGAGTACGATCACGTGTGTCTCGGGCTAAGCCACCATTAACACCTCGACACCACCAAGCACGGCTACTCTGGTGTCGTGAAGAGTCGACTGGAGAGGGGAATGGCGCTCTGTTGTCTTCAATGACGAGAGTAGGTTCTGTCTGTATGCAAGTGACGGTCGTACACGAGTACATTCGCTTATGACACCTGGCTCCACCCCACGATTCATGATGTGAGGGGCCATCAGTTAAAAATCGCGGCCACAGTTGGTGTTTCTGCAGAGTAACGTAACCAATGCCCGCTAAATTTCACAGGTTGTTATCCCCGTGCTACTGCCATTCCTTCGACAGGAAGGTGATGCACTTGCTCAGCAGGAAATTTCACGTTCACATACAGTTGCAGCGACGCAACGTGCTCTACGTGCTGCACAACAACTGCCCTGGCCAGCAAGATCACCGGATCTCTCGCCAATTGAACACATGTGGAACATGATGATGCGGGAACTTATGCGTTCTCCACAGCCTCCAAGAACCATTCCAGAATTGCATCAAAAGTTGCAAGATGCTTGGTTCAACTTATCGCAGGTTGCAATTCGGTACCTTTATGATCGTTTGCACGCGGAAATAAACGCCTGCATTGCCGCCAGGTGAGGGGACACTGTACCTGTCTCATCACTTGTGAATAAAATGAGCTTGTCCTTAAGGAAGTTGATGTTTTATTTTTCCGGCAGTGTATTTCTAGTTCATTAAATCAGGTGTGAACCGAGGATATTATACTATCATTTTTAAATATTCTTATTTCAAAGGGCCGACGACCTAGATGTTGGGTCTCTTTAAACAATAAGCATCTTCATCAGAGGCATCATCATCATCATCTCATTTAAAAAATATCATGTAGTCAACTGTCGATCTGCAATTTTCAAAAGTTCATGGTTAAGATATAACTCACCACAATGGCGTTCAACCTCAGGAAACTCACCTGGAAAGAAACAAAAAAGACATTTCAAATACCATTCACCCAGATATAATTCGAAAGGAACTTATACGTCACTTTAAAATAAAAGCTTTAAATACATAGTGGAGAAAAAGTGCACTCAATTTGAAATGTTCCGTGTACTGAAATTTATAACACTTAATAGTAAAGTATATACTAATGAAAAGGGTTAACTTTATAGACAAACATAACTTTTTTATAATGTTGACTCTAGACTCACTTAAATTCTTAAAGATGTTAATGTAAAGTGAAGCAAAGAAAAAATATGATTTTAGAGACAACTTTCTCATTTAAATCACTGGAATTGAATGTCGGTAATGTCAAAATCAATACATTATTAGAAGATACGTGCTGCTCAGGAGCATTCGTTATTGAATAAGTGAAATAACGTGTCTTAATATGTAATTGCTCCGTGCATTGCCCGGCCACTTTCTTGAATGTTTAATTTTAGGATTTATGAAAATCCACAGCCTATTTCCAATCATTCGACCGGGTCAGGAATGGAATGAGTGAAGCCCCATCTTGTGGCGAGGATAAGTATTGAGCCGGCTGCCGAAGCCTGTCGCACTCCCCTGGGAAAATGATTAATGACTAACAGATCAAATTAAATTATATTGGAGAGTGTTGCTGGAATGACAGGTGACACAGAAAACCCAAATACCCGGAGAAAAACCTGTCCCGCCTCCGCTTTGCCCAGCACAAATCTCACATGGAGTGACCGGGTTTTGAACCACGGAACCCAGCGGTGAGAGGCCGGCGCGGACGCCTGAACCACGGAGGCTTTTTTAGGATTTATATTGCATGTTAATTCATTGTCAAGTGAATTTGTGTAGATTTCTTTATTGAGAAGTTGATTGATATTTTATTAACTATTTCGTCGTTTTAGAGCTGTTGTTGTGCGTTTAATTAAAAGTTTCAATTTTAGATTATTTTGTTTCGCGTGGAACTTTGTCCTTGTTGATGCCCATATTGTCTGCGAGGTCCCAGTAAACATATAAAACGCAACAGTGGCAGTGTTTGTGTTATATTTCTTCTGAAAATCGGTCATTTTACTTGATGACTTTTCTGAAAAATATAAAAAATTATGTTAGATTTCTGTTCCGTTTTAACTGCAAATAGCTATTTAATTGTTTTTTCGTGTCTAGTAAATATTGTTCTTGATTATCATATTCCCATAAAAATAAATCATTAAACGATAGAATTTACTTCCGAGGTCATTTCTGTGTCACGCGCTTTTTGAATCGAAAAATTTGTCACAGGGGTAAATACATTGAAATGTCTCCTCAACAATAGCACACGCAAAAAGTGCATCAGAATTGTTTTGGATTTCATAGTAAGGACGAACCAAAGTCAAATTCGTCAGGTCACCGGTGACCCGAACCGATAATAACTAAAGGAAGATCGAGTCACCGGTGGGCAGATATGACGTAAAATTAAGTCATCAAAATTCACAGCCGCAGGGAACGTGCTAATAAAAGTAAGTGTGCGTATTTACGCGTCGCGTTATAGGTATCACTAGCTGACGTACCCGTGCTTTGCTACGGAATTTTACATTATATACAGAATTGTAGGTTAGGTAGTGTACACGTTGTGAGCAACATTGTATTAAATTGCATAGCTCTTAACGTTAGCCTAGAAACGCGACGGAAAAATCACCAAACGTCTTTTCTCATATAAACACTGCGTTAGGGAATTTTCATTGTAATGGTAGGCACCTTGCCTACCATCAGTCACAATCAGGTTGGGGAATTGCGTTATAATGGCAGACACTCACTCTCCACTTGCCTTTTTACATCCTCAGAAAGACTGTCTTAGTGGTTTTCCCAATTGAAATGAACATAGGTCATTGCAATGACGTCAGTAGGAATGGTGCGAGTAAAATCAATGATTTCACATGAAATACTCGATCAAATGAAAAATCACACATTTTCTCACTTTTAAGGAACAGTACTACGCTGCCGATCTAACAGTCCAAAGGTCCAGAGCTGGAATGACCAGACCGCAGACAGCCGGATTACTTGAACACTCTTAGTGTTTTTTCGTGGGTAGGGGGGTCAATGAGTGGAGGGTCCCAGGGAAAAAACGATGCCCTTTTACTAATCTGATTCCTAGGAGTACCCAATGAGTCAGAAAATCTCAATTCATTACACTGGAGGTGGAAAAATATATCTGACTTGGAGGCAATTTTTTTCTCCAAGCCAGAGAAGAAATCCCCCCTCTTCACTGCTGTTTTCAATAAAATGAATGTAAAATTTAATGAAAGTGAAGAAGAAGCTCTTTTTAAGAAACGACTCTTTACAGGGTTAAATTTTGAGTTATTTAGTGAATTGTGGTGCTAAATTTGGAATATGCCTAAATTGTAATTCTAACCAGGTCATACTACTACTACTACTACTACTACTACTACTACTACTAAGTGAGCCTCTGCCTTAAGAGTACACACTGCTCATTCAAAACAGCGCGTCAGAGTAGAGATCGAATGGCTGGAATACTATGATGAACCAGTGAGTTACGTACCAGCAGTACGTTATCAGAAAATGTATGAACCAGAGGAATGACATGCTAAAGAAGAAAGTTTTCTAACTCCCCAGCTATTTCCCGCCAATATTCAGTCAGGCTGTTATACTATGTACGCAGCAGTAATCCCATCTATCGGAGTTGAGCGGCAGCATGAGAGACAAAGAATATCACCCCAAACAATGGTCAATGTAACGTTATTGTTGATCAATGTTATGCGCTTTCAATATGTTTTCAAATCTATATTATGTAGACAGTTTCTTTTCCTTTCTTTCTTCTTTGCGTGTATATATTCATATTTATGTCTTAAAAATTAGTGTTATTTGTAGTTCTTAGTATTTTAAGTTAATCTGTGTCATTGTATTAACAAATAATAATATGTGTATGGTTAAGTGTAAGAAAGGGCCAAGTGCACTAACTTCACCACAGAAAATAAAGGCTTTTATCTATCTATCTATCTATCTATCTATCTATCTATCTACTGTAGGTCTTAACATTTAGTTTTCTTCTGACTCTGAAATACCACTCTTGTCATAGTCGGTATGATAAAATTGAATACATCACAAATGGCCGGAAATTGTAATCTCTACAACTTTTGTTATGTAGAAATTTTCGATGGGACCAAGGTATTTAAAAGTTAAATTTTAGGCGCCTTCCCCTAAACTACAGTTTCATACAGAGCGAATAAAATTGTTTCCAGCTTAGACTGTAGTTTCTTATTCCCCGACTCTATATACAGGCTTTCATTAAAATCTGTTAACCCATTTTCTCGTGGATCGGCGTTGATATGGACTTGGCAACAAAAATACAAATTCATTAATATCTGTGTTATCAAAGCCGGTACGGTAAAAATATATGAGATAAATGATAGTAAATGTAATTCTATATAACTTTAGTTAAGTAGTATTTATCGATTGAACCACTAATAATATAAATATTTGAGAATTCAATTTAAGGCCTTCCCCTAAACTACTTTTCACTCAGCGTGAGTGAAACGATTTATAGCCTAGAATCCTAGATTGTAGTGGCTCATCCCCCGACTTTACATACCGATTTTTATTAAATTCTCTTCAGCCGTTTTCTCGTGATGCGTGTACAGGCAGGCAGGCAGGCAGGCAGACAGACAGACAGACAGACAGACAGACAGACAGACAGACAGACAGACAGACAGACAGACAGACAGACAGACAGACAGACAGACAGACAGACAGACAGACAGACATTACGGAAAAGTAAAAAGTGCATTTCCTAGTTGCTATGGACATGACCGATACAGAAATACCAGTCTTTTCAAATTCTGAGCAATGTACAGTAGAATTCCATTAGTCCGGCATCCAACAGACCGGAACGCCCGATGGTCCGGCACCATTCCAGGATTTTTGATGTTTTTCTCCTTTTTTACGTTTGTGACAGTTGAAGCGCACGGCGCAGTTCGAAACCACACGGAAGTGTCTACTACGCGTCTGCTATTGTTAGACACAATTGGCATTGTTGGCTGTCACCACACACAAGTTCAGTTCATTGTTTTAATTGCGAGCACTTTTCGCTACCGTATAGTACTTTCTTCTAGGATCTGTATTACAGTAGTGCAGTAGTGTAGTGAACATACATAGCAAAGTGCCCTGTGCTAGTTTTCTTGGTATTTAAGCAGTGACAATGTTCTCGAAACCGAAACCTTCTTAAAGTTTCAAATCAGGTGAGAAACGTAAGCTCGTAACTGTGACCATCAACCAGAAACTGGAAATCATCAAACGCCTGGAGAAAGGTGAGAATAGAAATATTTTGTTGACTGAATTTAATATTGGCTCGTCAAAAATTTACGACATAAAAATTCAAAAATATTTTACTGCAAAACGCCGTGTTACAGCTGTTTTCGCTGTACGCCTTAACCTATATCGTAGTAAGAGGTACCGCCCGATAGTCCGGCATTTTCGGTAACCCGGCACCGGGCCGGTCCCGAACGTGCCGGATTATCGAACTTCTTCTGTACAGACAAAACTCTTATTATATATATAGATGTGCATGATTTAACTTCCATTGGGACTGCCACCAATTAGCCTAGCGAACCCGAGAACTCTGGATTCAACGCTAATCTCGATCATTTTGGATATTTTTCAACCCTTCTGAATCCCATGCTGAAGGAGGCTGAACGTGGGCGTATACGACATCCAGAGTGTCAAAATTCATCTCAGCAATCCCGGAAAGTATGGATACGACGCTAATATTTTTCGATGATTTTTACATGTCACTCCTTCCCAACCCTCAGATGTGGGAGTGCTGGGGTGTCTTACCCTACAGTAATTTTTTCTACTTCGCAGATAGTAAGTAATGTGTGTTCCTATTTTTGTTGAGAGCTATACTGGAATACACACACACATCCATAATCTCGGTCATTTTGGACATCTTCTTCTTCACCCCTTTTCACCCTCAATGCCGGTGGATACTTAACTGGCATCCGGAGTGCCAATGTTCATCTCAGCTATCCTGAAAAGTATGTATTCAACACTAATATTGGTAATTTTCGATTACTTTTTCATGTCACACCTTTCCAACCCCCAACTGTAGTGGCGCTAGAGGTGTCTTACCGACACAGTGTTTTCCTCCAGATAGTAAGTCTCGTGTGTACCAAGTTTGGTTGAAATTACAGGTTTGCCTATAGACGCCTGTCATTTTTAATCGTTCGGCTTCGTCAATATCTTAACGTAAAGCTGGTACTCCTTAACTCTGTGAAACCCGCTAAGCACAGAATGTAATGCGGGCTAGGACAATCCTTTACCTGCAATTATTATTGGAGTGGTCGTTTAGTGATTTAATTTTGGTATTAATCACAGTTGATTGACGTTAGAGACCTATCAATGCCTATTGATTCTCCAGTGATAAATTTCGGTGAAAATTCCGGTCCAGTATAAAGGCCTGACGTACTGTACAAAGATGTTTTAGTAAACGTTTTAATATATAGATAATAATTATTACTAGCGAATTATTAAAATATTTCGAAATATTTTCTAACTCCATGTGGAGGGATGTATATAGTTAGTCGTGCTTTTTTGTTGTTTTTTAAATATAAAATATGCTATTTGTTCGGGGCGTCGACCCATGCGGATCTTTTGCCCATTTGTGTTGGTTAGTAGTGTGCTGAGTTGTGTGTATATAATAATAATAATGATCACAATTGTAATAATTAGCAAACGTACCCATGCTTTGCTGCAGTATTCCACATTGTATACGGTTATCGAAGTAAATTACCCAGTAAATATATATAATTTTTAATTTAATGTCTCTTAGCGTCATGCGAGAAACAGCATGGGGAGGTCCCTATTTGTTGTTTCCAATGTAAAGTGTGAGTTGCGGAGATGTGATGATAACGGCAGGCTCATTGCCACTCACAACTGAGTTGAGAAATTTACATTAAAATGGTAGGCCCCATTGCCCACTGCGCGGTCACAATCGATTTGGGGAGTTTTCGTTACAATGGTGACCCCTTTCCTACTTCCAGACAGATTACAGTTGAAGAGTTTTTATTAAAATGGCAGGCAAATTCCTTGCAGCCAGTCAAAATTGACTTGTTCTGTTATCATTATAATGACAGGCCCCTTTTCCTACTGCCAGCCAGCTTACTGCAGTCACACGGAGGTGGTGAGTTTCCATCAAAACAGCAGGTCACTATGCCCAATGCCAGTTATATTCTGGATGGATACATTTATTCATAATGGCGGGCACCCTTGCCTACAGCCAAACACAATCGGGTAGGGTTTTTTAACTAAATTACTTGCTCCCTTGCCTTCTGCAATTCAAATCGATAAGTGAATTAAACATTACAATGGTAGGTCCTGCTTACTAATGCCAGTTACACAGGAGTTGGGGTAGGACCCCATTCCCACTGCCAGTCAAAGTCGATGTGGGGAAAATTGACTACAATAGCAGACACTCCTTTTTTCGATCGCTACAAATCGACATCAATGGATATATATAGATCGATATATGAAAGTATATGCATCTTTACAATATTGCAGACCTCCATTTGCAGAATAATTGATATAATTGATGCTAAACGGTACGTCATAACGATAAACGGATTGTACAGTAAGACGACGTATTTAGCGGTCTAAACTCCACTGTCGGGCAGCCCGCAAGATGGTTTCCGAGGTTTCCCCATGTTCATACCAAGCGAATGCTTGGACTGTACCTTACTTAAGGCCACCGTTGAAGAACGACCTAGGTGGTAAGCTATTCAACGACGATACGGCCGTTCAACTTGCCGTCATGACATGGCTTCAAATAATGGATGCATATTTCTTCCAAGTCGACGTAGATGAACAACTGCAACAAGTGCCTGCACAAGAATGGTGGCATTGTATGCGTATCCATGCCGTACTACTGTGTTTCATATCCGACTGTAATATAAAGTGCGAGCTGTTGATATCTTGTTTTTTAAAGCGTATTTGCGTATACAATGAGTATCTATATACTGTACTAGCAATTACCCGCGGCTTCGATCGCGTCGATTTCGCAAGTAATCGTTCTTCGGCACTGTTCTAAGACATTACCTTATCTCAAAATCCCTAAAGTATAAAAGTTCATCGAAGAAATGAGTTTCAATTATCCCAGAAACTCTTTGCAAACCACGTTTGTGGTATTGCCTTTTGGGGCAAAGATGACCATGTGGCATAGAACTACTTGTGAGAAACAGTCTTCTCTCAAGTCGAAAAAAAGAAATATGTTCCTTTATTTTTAAAAGAAATTCCAAATACCTATTTCCGCACCTGTAACATCTTCAGTTTTTTGGGGTATAAGTATCCCTATAAAAAGAATTCAATCTCTTTATCTGCGCTCCCCCCACCCCCACCCATACCTAAGTGAAATTTTCTGAAAAAAATACACGTTCCTTTATTTTTAAAGGAGATTCTAAATACCAGTTTTCACGTGGTGACATCTTCAGTTTTTAAGATATAAGTGTCCTCATTTAACAAATGCAACTTTACACCCCTCTCTCCCTATAAGTCCACTTTCCGAAAACAATAAGTACGTGTTCCTATACTTTTAGGAGATTCAAAATACCAACTTTCACGTCTGTAACATCTTCAGTTTCTGGGATATAAATATCCTCATGAACAGAATTCAACTTCTTCTTTTCTTAACCCCGCCCCCTAAGTCGATATTCCGAAAACAAAAAAATACGTGTTTCTTCTTTTTGAAGGAGATTCCAAATATCAATGTTCACGTCTGCAACATCTTTAGTTTTTTTAGATATACTGTAAGTATCCTCATACGAACAATTCAACTAATTTTTCAATTGTTTCAACCTCCCTACATCCCCCACCCCCCTGTAAGTAATTTTCCGATCACAAAAGAATACGTGTTTCTTTATTTTAAAAGGATAATCCAAATGCCAATTATTAAGACTATACAATTCTTGTTTTTTGAGATATAACTACCCTCATACAAAGAATTCAGCTCATTATCACCCTCCACTCCGCGTTAAGAACGATTTCACCCCCAAAATGCGTGTGTTATTTTTTAAGGAGATTCAAAATGCCAATTTTCAAGTTTGTAACTCTCAGTATCCCCATAAAATTAATTATTCAAATTTTTCACTTCCTTTCACCGTCCCCACCGCACTTAAGTGAATTTTCAGAAAAAAAATACGTGTTTCTTTATTTATAAAGGAGCATCCAAATACCATATTCAGTTTTTGAGAAATACGTATCCTCATAAAAATGAAGCAGCCGTAGCCGTGTTGAAACACAGGATCCCGTGAGATCTCCAAAGTTAAGCAACATTGGGCGTGGTCAATATTTGGATGAGTTGCCACGTGCTGTTGATGGGGGGAGGGGTTAGGGAATGGAGCAGCGGAAAGGAACTTGCCACCCTACCGCATGTAAGCTCCGGCTCAGGCACACCTCTGCGGAGGTTCGGACCTGCCTTCAGGAAGAACACACTTAAGAATACCTTACCTTACCTTACCTTACCATAAAAATAATTAAACTCCGTTTTCACACCCCACCCCAAGTTGTTTTTCTGCGCAAAGTGAGTGTTTCTTTATTTTTAAAGGAGATTGCGATACCAATTTTCACGTCTGCAACATCTTTAGTTTTTGATTTATACAGTAAGTATCCTCACACAAAAAATTCAACTAATTCTTCAATTATTTCACTCCCCCCCTTAACTGGATTTTCCGAAAACAAAAAATACGTATATTTCTTTATTTTTAAGGGAGACTCCAAATACCAATTTTCACCGCTGTAATGTCTTCAGTTTTTAAGTTATCACTATCCTAATAAAAGGAATTCAACCCGCTTTCCATTCCTTTTTTCCCTCCTTAAGTGGCTTTCCGAAAACAAAAAATTTAATGTGTCTATTTTTAAAAGAGATTAAAGATACCAATTTTCACGCCTGTAACATGCTAAATTTATGAGATGCTCTGTAGATATTCTCATTTTAAAAATTCACCCCTTTTTCAGTTCCCCTTTAGTTGATTTTCCGAAAATTAATTATCTATGTGTTACAAATGCCAATTTCCACTCCTGTAACAATTTACGTTTCTGAGATATACTGTAGATATTTTTTAAAAAAATTCACCCCATTTGTCACTCCTGTCCACACCCAATCAATTGGATTTTACAAAAACAAAATATATATTTTCATGTCTGTAACATCTTTAGTTTCTCAGTTATAAGTATCGTCACAGAAGGTATTTAACTCGTTTTCACCTTTCTACACTTTCCCCGCATAAGGGGATTTTCCAAAAAGAACAAATACTTGTTTCTTTATTTTTAAAGGAGTTTCTGAATACCAATTTTAGCGTCTGTAAACTTTTAAGTTTCTGATATATAGACATGTTCATTTAAACAATTCACCCCACCCTTTTTCACCCCCTTAATGACGAGATATCCAAAAATCCTCGCTTAACGAGCACTTACAATCTAATATAAATGTATCCACAAAAATTCATTGTTTATGTCCAGTAGTTTTGGCGCGGCGATGATGAGTCAGTCAGTCAGTCAGTCAGTCAGTCAGGATTCGTTATATATATAAATGTATGTATAAGACTTTTAACTTGCCGTAAGACATGACACGTTCTTATCGCAATTGTGCACACTTAAACGCCATCAACCGTAGCTGGAATCAAACTTATTACCCTGGAAATACAAGGTCAGCAACGGAGTGACCTCCCCACTGTGCTTAAAGTCTTTCGTACTTTAAGAAGTGTCTTAATTATTCTTCACTGACCTATATTGTTTCATCTCCTTCTGAGTGACCTGCTGGGTTGTTGAAAACTTCAAAAGTCCTCGCCTCAGATCTCGCAGTAAATGATATACGGGACACACGAATAGGAAGAAATCATTCAGACGTAGAAGTAAATCATCGTATTGTACAGTGACCCTTGTGCTGTTATAAAACGAAAACATTCCTGCGTCCAAGTTATAAAAAAGCATATTATTACCGAGTGTGAACTCAAGGGCCAGATGGCTCCAAGTTTATAGAGAAGAACATGAAACAGAACATCGTTGCAAACCTATTGGTGCAATATACGCAAGACATTTAAAAAAACTCGTAAATATGTTAGTGTAGCGGAGTCTTATGACTTTGAATATTGCGTATTGAAGATGGGAGTATTTGAATTATAAAAGGAATTGCCAACACTTCCTTTGATAACTATACGATATAAACAGAAATTATTTTGCTATCGGAACATAAATGCAACAATTAAATCCCATATCTGCAGAAAACGTAGTTTTGAGCTAATAGAGAAAAACTATATACAGTAAATAATAGGGATTTTTTTGAACGTCTGGTTGGTGGTCGTGTTGATTGTTTCAAGAGGAGGTACAACTTGGCAACCATAAATTATAGTTTGCAAGTTACTTGTACCCACTGTTTAGCCGGCTCCGTTGAGCAGGGGTACCGTTCATGCCCCTTACCAGGAGGCCTCGGGTTGGATTCCCGGCCAAGTCAGAAAATTTCATTTGGACCTGAGGGCTGGCTTGAGGTGCACTCAACCTATGTCATTCCAATTGAGGAGCGGCCCCAGTAGAAGAAGCCGTGAGAGTTCGTCGTGCCGACAACGTGACACCTCGTAATCTGCAGACCTTTGGGTTGAGCAGCGGTCGCTTGGTAGGCCCATGTCCTTAGGGGCTATTGCACCATGGTATTTGGTTTATTGTACCCACTGTTCTCTGACTTCTGTTTATTTCCTTTCACATACGACACAAGCAATATTTCATATTTTGTTCACTTGTGGAATTTCTCAATGTAATGAGTACAAACTGGGCTAGCTGCTCTCTCGGATTTTGTTAGAGATCTTGAATACTCTATTTTCAAGTCTCTCAACGCAGGCATCCTCTCAGTTTGTATTAAGGGTATACAAGTAACTTTACGTCGCACCGACACTGTTAGGTTTTATGACGCCGATAAAAATTGAAAAGGGCTAGGAGTGAGATGGAAGCGGCCATGACCTTAAGGTACAGCCCCGGCATTAGCCTGGTGTGAAAATGGGAAACCACGGAAAACCATATTCATGGCTGCCGACAGTGGGGTTCGAACTCACTATCTCCCGAGTCCTGGATACTGGCCACACTTAAGCGACTGCAGCTATGGAGCTCGATGTATTAAGGGTATAAAATAAATTATTATCCAAAATAAGTATTTGAACAAATATTGTATATTCCTGGGGAGGTCAGACAAAAATAAAGATCTATGTCGGGCCAGACATAAGTAAGTGGAAACAATAAAAGATTCAGGCGGCTTCCTGTGATTACCACTCACATCTCGTTAGGTGTGAACACTTGAAGTTACACGTTCCAAGCTCACAGCTACAAGTAGCCAGCTTACTCGATCTCTTCCAATACTGTCACCCTGGAAAACCACTGTTCTACCAACCCCCTACCCGGCTACCATAACACATCAACACAATATATACTCGCAGATACCTACCTCACTTACCTCTCTTCATAAATTGTCGTGGATGGACTGGACCGAACTAAAACATTCGGAGCTTGACCCGTGCGTAGACAAAAGGTGAGCGATAGGACAGAAAGGTAAGAACCCGTAACCCTCTTGAATAAAAGAATGGATCTAAGAAAATGGGGTTTATTCACATACACACATACACACATAATATTAAAGTGAAAACAAAAACGGGAAGCCTGCATTGAAAATGACTTACATAACTGCTAAAATAGAACATCAAGTAGTATCCTGTTCAGTGACATAGTAAGTTTTGTGTTACACGGCGACAATGCAAACGATCGCAGTATTTACTTCCGTATGACCACATAAATATACAAACTCGTTTCAGAAAAATAATCTGACGTGGAACAAGTTATCGAAGGAATAAGAAAATGGAACTACGAAAGGGATAATGCAGTAGTACAAATGCGGACTGCGCACATATCAACAGTTAACATCCGTGCTCCAAACGAGCGTCCACTCGATGCTAGCAAGTCACAACAACAATGCCAAAGCACAGCCTCCCAAAGGAGCGGAAGCAATTGAACAAGATGATGTTACTATAGTTACAAAAACAAAAACTAATCGCCGACAGCGCAGCAGATAACGGCCTAGAAATATACAGTAAAATAGCACACCACGCATGGCCCAAGCCGGCCAATCAAAACGAAATAAGAAAGGAAAAAGAAAGAAAAATGAATATTACGAGATACGGAGAGCACCGTAAACCGTACACAGGCAGACAGCACAGGCACGCATACACACACGTATGAACAAGAAGAGAGACCCGGTGTGTCGAGGCACGCGACGTACACTTACGCGCAGGATAGTGACGGCTATCATGGACTCGCTAGCTTGGTTCGGGCACTACAGATACAATGCTGGACCGCCGCAAAAGCATGCAAGGCTGATCCAAATACAATCGTAGCAGTCACAACTATCGTCGACCCGCTAACCGGGACATCCAAATTGCATCACGTGGACAAACATGGATTAAACCCCGCAGCGTCAAATCATACAGTATACCAATGCTCAGTCATGATTTAAAACGATGAGGAAACAGAAGAGCATGGTCTCAAAACCCACAAACACACATGCCCAAACAAACAGATAGGTAAATACCACTCTCCGCTCTCGCGCGTGTGGACACAAACAAAGAAAGAAAAATTTAAAACACACACAAAATTAATTAGGCCTAACTAAGAACCTCCAAAGACAGGTAAATAAAAGACTGCGATAAAATCAATTCGTAGATCAAGAAGCACGTTTTAAATCCCAGTTTGTTCATCATTTTCGATCCCTCCATTGTTGGTGTCACGAGCAGACCAACTTAACTCTCGGAGAGCGAGAGACAGACTATGTATCAACACAAATGGTTAGAGCGCCATCTTCAATGAGAAACTATAAGTTTCATGTCATCTTCGGGTATTGTTATCGCTAATGGCGACAACGACAGTCAAGGAGAAGTAGGAATAAAGGAAGTGCATCACCAACGCAGGCTTAGTTCGGCACAATTTCCATTTCTGAAGGTAATTTTCTTACCTTTAATGGTATTTTGGAGACCAGTAAAGAAGCAGTTCAAAATTTGTTTTCATTAATGATCAGTGCCAAGAAATTTCAGCTTAAAAGATGTTGAATTTAAATCTATAATAATAATAATAATAATAATAATAATAATAATAATAATAATAATAATAATAATAATAATAATAATAATAATAATGCTTTAAAAACTTCATGAAAATGGATTAGTATTCCGAGATAATTTTGCCGATATAATTGTGACGGATTTTTTTCAATCTGCTTTACGTCACACCGACATAGAGAGGTCTTGTGGAGATGATAGGATAGGACTGGGAATAAAACGACCGTGGTCTTAATTAAGGTACAACCATAGCACTTGTCAGGTGTAGACGTGGGAATTTACGGTAAACCATTTTTAGAGCTGCCGACAGTGGGCTTTAATCCCACTATTTTCCGAATGCAAGCCGATAGGTAGATGGCGCAAATTGCACAGCCACTTGCACGGAATTTTTCTACCCCTAGATGTCCTGCTATCATCAGCATCATCATAGAATATGTAAATCTCCCTCATACTCTTAATCTTGGCACTATATACAAAGAATCAATCAATCTATCAATCATACATTCAAATTAGCTTCACAGGTTTTATAATTTCACCTCTGGCCGAATGCTGCGATTTTGATATACGTAAAACCCTTGGCCATTATTTTACAACTTTTGCCATCATTATTAGTATAACCTGGTACAAACCAAAATGAACATCTAGAGTTGTACTTCAGAATAAATATTCAGTCAAAAGCAGTGAGACATCCAGATTTACGTGTAATCCAACTTAGGTCTGCAAAAATTTCACTTGCATAAATCAGAACTCGAACCGTGGTTGCCTTATCAAACAGATAAAGGCATATTACGTTAAATGGGACACTAAAACGTTGTATAAAGCTAATTCCAGATATTAGTGATAGTAACATCCTTTAATACAGACCGTGGATAATCCTGAAAGAAAGCATGGTAATCAACGCGCTTGTAAGTCTTTGAGCTTCCATTCGGGAGATGGTAGGTTTGAATCAAACCGTCGGCAGCCCAGAAGATGTCGTTAATTATGGCCACGACCGTTACCTTCCCATCCCTAGCCTTTTCCAATTCATGCGTCGCCGAACACCTTTCATGTGTTTGTGCGACGTTAAATCACTAGAAATGATCGCTTGTAGGTTAAAATAAATTTCTCTCCACCGGTTAGTTTATCCACTACCTCTTTATTTCAGTTCAATTGGTATAATTATTCTTTACACGCGGAACATTTTCTCTCTCTCTTCTCGCTAAAGTTCTAGTTTCTCCTTGGCACTTTCTGCAGCTGTAAAACTTCGCCAATCCGCTGCCTAGTCCTTCACTGTCACACCATACATTCAACACAGCACTCTCATTTCAGCCACATTCATCTTTTCCCCTGTGCATCTTGTAATAGTGCGTGTCTCTGTCATAAATCTGAATCTCCGCCAAGCAACTAAACTCAATATTACAAGAGGTTTTCTTTCTTTTGGTTGAAGATTTATGTGAAAATATCAGAGTATACACTTTCGAAGGAACGTAGGGATGAACACAATATTGTCTGCAATGCGACATTCAGTTATACAACTGGTATCAAGAAGAAAAATAGAGGTATAAATTAAAATAATATCCTTGGAATAACTAATGAAATTATTATACCAATCGAGTTGGCTACTTTGAGCTTACATTCGGGAGAAAGGGGTTTGAACACCACTGTCGGCAGACTTGAATATGGATTTCCGTGGTTTCCCATTTTCACACCAGGTAAATTCTCGGATTATATCTTAATTAAGACCACGGACGCTTCCATTTCAGTAGTAATCATTTCCTATCCCATTGTTGCCATAAGAAAATTAAAAATTATTATTATTATTATTATTATTATTATTATTATTATTATTATTATTATTATTATTATTATTATTATTATTATTATTATTATTGCAGTAGAGTCTCGTTAATCCGAACTAGTTGGGACCGGAGTCTGTTCGGATTACGACATTTTCGGATTAACCGGAAGAAATTTTCTAATAATAATGTTATTGTTTTTCGTCTCGCTAACTACTTTTACGGTTTCCGGAGACACCTAGGTGCCGGGATGTTCTCCCGCAGGATTTCTTTCACGTGCCAGTAAATCTACTTACACGAGGTTGACGTATTTGATCACCTTCAAATACCACCGGACTGAGCCAGGATCGAACCTTTCAAGTTGGGGTCAGAAAGCCAGCGCATCAACTGTCTGATGAAAATCGTTTCTACAATATAGTATATACTGTAATTTCAAATGTCCATTCTTTAGCAGTTACATCAAAAACATACTGTATAAAATTACAGTAGGGTAGTTAAGAACCCGTAGAGGAGAAAACGACTAAAACTAGGTTAAAACTTGTTTCCTAAACAGTAACGGGTTACACTTTCGCATTGTGCCCGGGATGCGAAGAGTTGCTTGTAATGTTTATTTAATAGCGATTGGATGGAAGCTGACTGTCATCAATTACAAATAGACCAAGAAATTGTAGCTATGGTGGAGAAAGAATCTGGAATTGATGAGGAACAGGTTGACGACGAAGAAGACCACAATGAGCAACTAGTGTCCCATTCAGATGCCGCGGCCGCCTTAGAACTAACCTTGCCGTACGCTACGTCGAGCAACACTCCCCTGCTGAACGCCCACTGATGTGATGTTTATGAGACGCTGGTTTAACACTGCATCTTCGAGTAGGATCCAATCACTACGGCAAAAGAAACTTTTTTTTTGGTAGGGGCTTTACGTCGCACCGTCACAGATAGGTCTTATGGCGACGATGGGATAGGAAAGGCCTAGGAGTTTGAAGGAATCGGCCGTGGCCTTAATTAAGGTACAGCCCCAGCATTTGCCTGGTGTGACAATGGGAAACCACGGAAAACCATCTTCGGGGCTGCCGATAGTGGGATTCGAACCTACTATCTCCCGGATGCAAGCTCACAGTCGCACGCCTCTACGCGCACGGCCAACTCGCCCGGTGCAAAAGAAACTAATATACTTCGTAAAGATATACGACCCGTATTTGATGGTTTATGAAGTGTAATTATGTTTACATTAAGTTATTCTAGTAAAATATGACTAATAAAATGCAAGTATGTATTCTGTACTATATTCTTTCATTTCAATAAGGAGATTTTTTTTTAAATTGAATATTTCAGTTCGGATTAACAGGACTCTAGTGTATTAAGTTATTATTCATGGTGTGGGTTACTGAAGTCACTTCCTTGTTCGTTAACCATGGGAAACGGCTGTGTGGCCTCGGAAGTGGCCCTGAGAGTCGCGATATCAGTTGCTGCGGAATGGGAGAGGGCATCTCGGACATATTCTGAGTCATGGCCCTCGTTGTTCTCAAGTGGCTAGGACTATACAATCCCCCAGTGGTCCCTAACCCGTTAGAGGAGAGATCCTTACTTTACACTATGTGTAAGAAGGGTAGCATCCTGTTTCACGAAATTACCGAGCTCAGAACATTTTAAGTAAGCTTCGTGCCAATGGGTGTAGCGGAGTCCCGGTCCCATTTGACAGACGAGGAACTCCTTGGAAACAACATGGCGAATGAAATGGAATTCGAAGAGAGCTATCGATATAAAGTAGGCAGGTTCAGGATAGAGAAATAGAATGCGTTGCATACAGGGATGGTGTAGTAGCAACACCTAGGGAATGCCTAGGAACAACTGTGTGTAAAGATGGGAAAAAGCGAACATCTCGGTGAAATGATGAAGTGTGAGCACCTTGTAAACGTAAAAAGAAGGCTTATCAGAAATGGCTCCAATCAAGGGTTGATTCAGACAGGGAATTCTACGTAGATGAAGAAACAGAGCGAATCAACTTGTTTTTGAATCCAAAAAGAAGCCGTGGGAAGATTTTGGTAATAACCTGGAAAGACTAGGTCAAGCAGCAGGGAAACATTTTTGGACAATAATAAATAATCTTAGGAAGGGATGGAAAAACGAAATGAACAGCGTTTCGGGTAATTCAGGTGAACCCATAATACATCCCAGGGAATCACTGGAGAGGTGTTGGGAATATTTTGAAAATCTTCTCAATATTAGGAAACCTTCCTGGTGGTGTGGCGAACAACCGAGCTCACGGCGGGGGAGAAAGCGATGTTGGTGAAATTACGCTTAAGAAAGTGGAAAGGGTGGTGAATAAACTCCATTGTCATAAAGCTGCAGGAATAGATGAAATTAGACCTGAAATAGTGAAGTATAGGGGGAGGACAGGGATGAAATGGCTTTATAGAGTAATAAAATTAGCATAGAGTGTTTAAAAGGTACTTTCAGATTTGACAAAAGAAGTAATTGCACCCGTCTATCAGCTAGGGAACAGGAAGGATTCCAACAACTATCAAGGTATCTCATTGACTAGTATATCGGTCATTCACTGGCATCTTGAAAGGGAGGGTGCGATCAGTCGTTGAGAGGAAGTTGGATGAAAACCAGTGTGGTTTCAGACTACAAAGGGGCTGTCAGGATCAGATTTTCAGTATACGTCAGGCGATTGAATAATGCTACAAGAGGAATAGACAGTAATGTTTATGTTTCGTAGATCTAGAGAAAGCATATGACAGGATACCAAGCGAAATGATGTTCGCCATACTGGGGGACTATGGGATTAAATATAGATTATTAAAATCAAACAAAGGTGTTTATATTGACAATTGGGATGCAGTGAGAATTGATGGTAGAATGAGTTTGGTTCAGGGTACTTACAGGAGTTCGACAAGGCTGTAATCTTTCACCTGTATTGTTCGTAGTTTACATGAATCATCTGCTGAAAGTTATAAAGTGGCAGGGAGGGATTCAGTTAGGTGGAAATGTAATAAGCAGTCCTGCCTATGCTGACAACTTGGTCTTAATGGCAGATTGTGCGGAAAGCCTGCAGTGTAATATCTTGGAACTTTAAATAGGTTCAATGAGTATGGTATGAAAATTAGCCTTTTGAAGACTAAATTTATATCAGTAGGTAAGAAATCTAAGGGAATTGAATGTCAGATTGGTGATACAAACCTGGAACAGGTAGATAATTTCAAGTACTTATCCCAGGATGGTAATATAGTAAGTGAGATTGAATCAAGGTGTAGTAAAGCTAATGCAGTGATCTCGTAGTTGCGATCAACAGTATTCTGTAAGTAGGAAGCCGGACGAAACTATCTTTACACCGGTCTGTTTTCAGACCAAGTTTGCTTTACGGGAGTGAAAGTTGGGTGTACTAAGGATATCGTATCCATAAGTTAAAAGTAACAGACATGAAGGTAGCGAGAATTATTGCTGGTACAAGCAGGTAGAAACAATGGCAAGAGGGTACTCGGAATGAGGAGATAAAGGATAAGTTAGAAATGAACTAGATGGATGAAGCTGTACTCATAAACCGGATTCTTTGATGGGGTCATGTGAGGTGAATGTAGGAGGATAGGTTACCTAGGAGAATAATGGACTCTGTTATGGAGGGTAAGAGAAGTAAAGGGAGACCAAGACGACGATGGTTTGACACTGTTTCTAACGATTTAAAGATATGAGTTATATAACTATATGTGGTCATACCACTAGTTGCAAATAGAGTATTGTGGCGACGTTTAGTAAATTTACAGAGGCTTTCATCTGAAGTCTGAAAGGCATAACGGTTTATAATGTTGTTGTATGTATGTATGCATGTATGTATGTTATTATTATTATTATTATTATTATTATTATTATTATTATTATTATTATTATTATTATTATTATTTGTGTATTAAGGAAGGAGTTTGTGGGAGAAAGAAGCGGTTTGACTTATTAAGGATAATTAGAAGTCATTTTCTGCAGTATTATATATATCATTTCACTGGGTTTGAAGCAACAGAAAATGCCACGCCTTCGAAACATGCAAATCTCATTCACGTAAGATTATATCAGTGGCATTGGAGGATAAAATTGAAGTATTTATTCCTATGCTAGAAAAAATCTGCATCATATGCCTATAAAGGATAGGCCCTATCATGGGTGACCTCAATGTGAGAAAAGGGGGCCCAAAGAAACCTCATCGTCCCTGGTGGCTTTGCTCTTAGGGAGCATAATGATGCTGGTGACTAACTGTTCTAGTTCTGCATGGAAAATCATGAACACCTAGTTCAAACAACCTAAACGTCAGCTGTATACCTTGACATCACCTGATGGTGTATATCGCAAACCAGATAGATTACATTTTGTGTAGCCAACGCTGGAGTAGCTCCATCCATTCTGCGAAAACCTTTCCTGGTACAGACTGTGGCTCAGGTCATCAACTACTTGCAGCCAAAACTAGGGTTAAATTGTGCAAAATTAGGAAGCTTGCTCCTCCAAAAGTAACGATGTCTCTAAGGTCCAAACTTCACACTCCATTGAGCATAAGAACAGATTTGAATTGCTTGAGACCGATGAAAAGCATCCTGATGAGCTGTGGCAAGAAACAGAGTCCATCATTACTTCAAAAGCACAAGAACACGTACCGTACAAGAAACCAGAGAAGCGTCGCAAATGGCTGTCTGCACATAACATACATATTTCAGGCCAAAGGAGGTTAACCAAGGCTCATGGTAATAGTCTGGTTAGACGGCTGAAAGCAGGTTTTCATCAAGCTGAAAAGAATGACAAGGAAATACACTGGAGTCAGCAGTGCCACCAATTAGAAGAGCACTCCGAGAAGGGTCACGCCAGGGACCTTTTCATGCAGGTAGAGAAAGTTCGAACGTCTTTTAGTGCTCGGAAAGGAGCAATAAGATGTAAGGATGGGAAGATTCTGACTGAACAACAAACTATTAAGAACAAACGGCGTGAATATACTGAACAGCTTCATTCCCACAATGGTAAAATTGTTCCAGCATGTAGCGCTAAACCATATGAATTATAACCAGATATCCTGTAGGAAGAAGTGGAATGGGCTCTGAAAAAATTGCCAGATTATAAATCTGGTTTCGATTGTATCCCAGCTGAACTGCTAAAGCCTGTCCGTTTGGCAGCTATCACTGCTTTGATCCAGAAGACATGCCAATCTACCAACTGGCCAAAGGGATGTAAAATATCAATCTTTATCCCACTGCCTAATAGAGGAGATATCAGCGACTGCTCTAATTATCGTACTGTAGCTTTGGTTTCACACGCTAGCAAAGTTGTTCTGAAAATCATACAGAAACGTCTTGCACGCATTCTTGAACCTCAGTTACCTGATGTTCAAGCTGTTTTCCGTCGAGGTCGTGGCACCCGCGGTCATATTGCTAATATGCGGTGCATCGTGGAGAAAGAACGTGAATACCAGAAAATATTCTACTTGTGATTTATTGACTACAGAAAAGCCTACGACTGTGTTGGGGGTACCCTTACATCTACGTTTCTCCACAATCCCATATTTTCAACAATGCTGTGGCCATGTTTACTTCTACACCTCTTACCATTAAATCACTAAAATATGAATCTAACCATCACCAGCTTTGTCTTCCTCTACACCTCGTACTTCCTTGGCCAAGTCCGTTATTCTTCTCGGCAATCTGTCCTCCTCCATTCACATCACAGTGTCCTACCATCATGAAAGAATGTATATGCTGAACACTTGCAAAGGTCCACGTGTTCCAGTTTCTTACTCCCTGTCTGACATTTAATCCTCTTAGGTTTCCTTCCTACTGGTATCACTTCAGTCTTGGAAATTCTAACATGCATATGATAATCACTGCACCTTCTTTGAAGCTCCAAGGTATTACATTGCGGCCTTTCAGCGCAAGTTATTGCCATGGAGCAAACTGGTTACAACACATCCACTCAACTGAATCCCTTCCTGCCATTTTATACTCCCCAGAGTACAGATTAAATATGGCAAAAGGAGAGGTGAATTTATCTGAGTCCTCTTCACCACTGCCAGTCCACTGTCGGACAGTAGAAATCAAAATACATTCTCTGTAGTTAATATGCCTTTGGTACCCTAAATACTACATAGCAGAAACCATATAACACAGCAATTTACAAATTATGCAGCAACTTTGCACTGAGGTACCATCTTCTGCACGTAACTGTCACCAAAGACAGACTCCTCTGTCGCTCAGCTTCACAAGGATGCCCCCAAGTCACTAATACCGTCCAGACTCCCAATACTGTTATTCCTGTGGTGTCCCATTAACTACTCAGACGATCATGACGATCATGTCACATGAAACTACTACTGGAAGAATTTTTCTTCAGTGGGATTTACCACCGTAATCATTCTCAAATTCAAAACAGACCTACCATAGTATCGCAGGGCTCATCATTACCTACATTATTTGTGGATATCACCACGAGTACAGTGGAGCAACAGTCACATATTGTTACGGTGTCCGCCATTTCAATGTAGGGCCTTGGAAGAAATAAGTTAGCCTGGTTAAACCATCGAGTGACATCATCTACTTAATGCCTGCCCCTAACGTTGATGGAGCTCCTACTCTCGCAATGTATCTGGAAGGATCGGCCTCCCTATATAAGGCAGGCCGGATGAGCTACGGCAGTTCAATTTGGGCTTACTTCTGCCAGCGATAGAGACGGTTCGATTCTGTGAGTTACAGCGCTGTGGAGCACTCGGAGAGCTATTGTGTGTGAACTGACGGCGAATGCGGAACAGTGCACCTCAGCAACGAGGGACAGTAAACGAAGATTACCGCACGTGTACAGATTTTGTATCACATTCAGAATTGTCCGGCTGTGTTGCACGCTCGGTAGCTGAGAACCGTGAGGCCGCGATAATTGTACAGTGTGTTTAATTGTGAACTGCCCTTCGGTCCAAGTGGCAGTTGAAGAAGTGTGTCTAGTGTGATTGTTTTAGCTGGTAAGTGTCAGCGCGAACAACAGTGAGAACAGACAGAGAGAGAGAGCTAATTTGAGTAATTGTGCAGCTGCGTAAACAATTTCTGTTAGCTAATAATCCTTGGAGTAAACACTAAGAGTCATGTATTTATCTGCCTAATATACATCTCCATGTTACAATATTCATGTACGTCATTTGCCAGGATTTCCTTTATTGTACTCTCAGATAGAATGTGTTCGCTCGTTACGCTCTTAAAAACAGCTGGCGGGAAAAATCACATTGTAAGATGTAGCCTATGTGGTTACAACGTCGAAGCATTGAGCGGTACAATGACTTACTACTAGCTTAACATTGTGAACACAACACCGTCATATACAAATGCACAGATAATTTAAATAATTCCAATGCCTTAATATTACGACTTACAGTAAATTAAGTGGCACAATGACTTACTAATAGCGTATCTTTGTAAAGCTTACATATTACTTAGAGAATATTTGAGTCTGCTGTTGAAGTACCTTACATTTTTCGGAAGAGATTCTACGACGGCTGCAGTAATGCATTCCAATCATCAATTGCCCGATTTACAAACAAATATTTACCATAGTTCGTTTTCTGAGGTCTACTTTTAACTTTACGTGAATGATCATTCCTGCTTATGTGGCAGAGCCTTTCCAGTCTACTGTTCAACCCTCCCCATGCAGCCTTCTTCGTATAGTCATTGTACGAACATGGTTAATAACTATGCCCTTCTTTTTGTAACCTCCAGTGTCCCCAACCCATATTTTTCTGCCATTCTTGGCACACTATTTCCATAATTAAAATCATTAAGCACGAACCTTCAGCCGTTCGCTGTATCACCTCTAATTCATTAATGAGTCTGTTTGGTACGGGTCTCATACGGCTACTCCCTATTCCAGAATTGGCGTCACGATCGATCGATAAATAGCCCTGGGCTTTCGCTGTAACTGCTAACCTTTAACACCCTCATCACGAAATGTAAGAACGCACATGCTTTAGAAATCACACTTCCTACGGGAGTCCTCTTTCAAATTTCAATTTTTTTGGCATGAATTCCAAGATATAATTCCTAGACATTTCATGAGTCACTCGCCACAAGAGCGTCCAATCCAAGACAGTATTGCAAGCCTTCAGTTCATATGAGATTGCATTTTCGTGCTTTTATTTTTTGTTATCAATTGTTTACCCTTGCAGTGCGTTTAGATCGGCTTTTAATAACCTGTTAACGTTGTATAATTTTATTAGACCTATACAATCGCTAGTGAGCTATCTGCAGTCACTCCGGGTTTCATTCGGCAGATCGCTGATAAACGCCATAAATAGAAGTGACCCACTGACAGTACCCTCCCCGATTCCCGACGATATAGAAACCTCGTTGGAGCATTTACTTCCCGATTATTACTTTTTTGCGTGCGTCCTTCAAAATTTCTCGTATTCACGGAACTAACCTTTTATCAATGCATCTTTCCATCAGTTTTCAGTTCAGTATGTTATGTAGTTCTAAGTCAATAATCCTTTAATGAAATCAATTGTTGATGTTGTTGTTGTGTTCGCTTTTTCCTCTGTTGCTTTATGTAATAACTTGGAAAACTGAGATCAACAAACCCGAATAAATTATCTCTATCTAATGTCACGTGTGATTGCAATGCCAGATCTTACGTAATTAGGACATTGCAAAGGAGGTGTCATGGCCTATTGGCAAGGAAGATTTCTTCTAGGAGAAGTTTAACCATATTTTCCTCTCAATCATGTTATCCGAGCTGAATGTTCCAGGAACTTAAAATAAGTTTTAGATTTATGTGAGAAGGTGAGAATAGAAAGCAGGTTAACTATGCGGGAATCAATCATACCAACATTTAACATAGAGCGGCGTCCCAGACCAATATTTTATAAGATCAAAAGAAACACATGAAACAGTGTAATTGAAGACGTCGTTATATTTTACACGCAAAACATTTATGATGACAAAATGAAATGTTGAAACAGCGTGCTAGAACTAAGTCCGGACTGAATACCTCCGGTGCTGTCCGTCCGCTACATTACCCTCCATAGGAAGTGGATTATGGCTACAATGTACATTACTCGAGCTTCATTACCTCTTCCTAGACACGCCGGGGAGATATGTAGGTCTTGTCATGATCGCTCTTTCCATATTAGAATCCCCAACTTCAGATATCAGAAGTCAGTTGCTAATAATCTTCTGTGTTACGGGAAATTGGAATAAATAATCCACTCTGTTTCTATGAACTTGCGGTCACATTTCTAGCTCGTATTCATACATTATTACAAGGAACATTTTCATGAATAGTTGTGGTGGTTGTAGATGTTATTTTAAGGAAAAGATAACGAAATCATCCCTGTCTTAGATGTGAAGCTTACACGGTCAGTTAAATGTTTCCGGGACGAAAATCTTGTTGGTATATGCACCTTATGTACGGGTTATTGAACATTCGTATACATTAGAATTTAGCTCCTGAAATTAACTACGAGATATTCCAAAAACATCTTCGGGATTCAAGGAATCAGGTGGTGGAGGTTAGGCACAGTGACTATCTTCGTAGTTAATGTGTAGGGTACATCAGTCTCCAAGAATATTTCAAGAATACTTCAATGTACTGCAAACGCCTGTCACGCATGCAATTTAGCAATTTTAGCAATTTATAGCAGGGTTTAGGCAGTATAAGAGGGCAGGGGATATATCCGAGGGCGTAAACGAGACCACTATATAAACATACACACATATATGTTTTTCAAGGTAAGCAGCATAATGATATAAGTGGGAGAGGTATGATATAGTATTAAAACTTCAGCCTAGCAAAATGTGTGGTATGTATTTTGCATATCTCAGTAGAATTTCCGACAAGGGGGATTTACACTATAGGGATTCCCTGTCACCGATTTCCTGAACATACAGTCAACTGAGAATAATTAATACGAGGCCAGTCACTAATAGTATAGCAGAAATGCACAGCGACTGGGCTTAATTAGAAGATAATCCCTGGACCTAAGGGAGGTAAGGAAAATAGAACCCTTTCTTATAAAAATTATTTATTTTATTTATTTATTGAGCTTCAGACAGGTGTAAACCTAATGATGTGAAACACATATACCTATACTATTATATAAGATAAAAAAATATCAAATTAAAATTATATTATCTCTTAAGAAAGTCCTTGTCCGCCTCTGTGGTGTAGTGGATAGCGTGATTAGCTGCCACCCCCGGAGGTCCGGGTTCGATTCCTTGCTCTGTCACGAAATTTGAAAAGTGGTATGAGGGCTGGAACGGGGGCCACTCAGCCTCGGGAGGTCAAGTGAGTAGAGGTGGGTTCCATTCCCACCTCAGCCATCCTGGAAGTGGTTTTCCGTGGTTTCCCACTTCTCCTCCAGGCAAATGCCGGGATGGTACCTAACTTAAGGCCACGGCCGCTTCCTTCCCTCTTCCTTGTCTGTCCCATTCAATCTTCCCATCCCTCCACGAGGCCCCTGTTGAGCATAGCAGGTGAGGCCGCCTGGGCGAGGTACTGGTCATTCTCCCCAGTTGTATCCCCCGACCCAAAAGTCTGAAGCTCCAGGACACTGCCCTTGAGGCGGTAGAGGTGGGATTCCTCGCTGCGTCCGAGGGAAAAACCGACCCTGGAAGATAAACAGATTAAGAAGAAGAAGAAGAAAGTCGTAAATGAAATAAAAATACACTTTCCTTCAGTAAGATAATATTACAAATATTCAGTTACATACGTACATAGTACAAAAAGGTATTGAAAATATTACAATTAAAATGATTTACTAACAGCTTTAAGGGTGCATTAGTACTGTAATTATACATGATGGTAGTGATGTTATCGAAGATAATAATGATGATGAGGTAGATGGTATTATTAGAAACTGGAAAGAGAACTAAAGTTATGAGCTTAACCTTAAGAGTCAGGAAAGTGAGATTTTAACTTAGAACAGAAAATAATTTATTTGTTTACGTTGTTTTACTTTGGAAGTGTATGAAGATGCAAATATATCTAGTCTGTACTCATTGCTATATTTATTAAATATTTTCATTGAGTTTAACACTGGTGAATTACTATGTTGTTGGGTTCTTGATCTAGAGCAGTAGAAAGTAAAATGTTTTGGGCGTGTAGATGGATTAGGAACAGACAAGTTGAACAGAGAGAGTAAGGTAGGACCTCCAACAAGATTGTTAAATAATTTGTAGATAAATAGAAGAACTGCAAATACTCGTCTTTTTGCTAAGGAATTATAGCCAAGTGTTTCATTAAGTCATCATACGAATCAAATTTAGGGTAATTATTCGTTATTTTGTACGTAAGGTATCTAAGAAATTTGTTTTGCACGATTTCAACTTTGTTTTCATATAGTTTAAAACTGGATTCCAAATGGTCGATGCATATTCTAGTAGAATTCTTACAAAGGAGTTGAATAATAGCTTTATTGCCTCGGGATTTGTGAATTCACGTGTCCATCTCTTAATAAATTCTAATATTCTGTAAGTATCTGCAACAACTTCGTTTATGTGTAGAGAGAACATCAATTTAGCTTCAAGATGCCCACCAAGGTCCTTGATAGAATTCACTGATGACAGTAGTATTAAAAATATTATAGGAGTGACTAATTTTATTTTTATTCCTGGAAAATACCATTACATGACACTTAGTTAAAGTTTGTATTCCTACGCTGTTCATGCATTTTGGAGAATTCTCTTCAAAACTGTTCAATTATTTTCCATTTTTTAACAAATCTTGTATAAATTCATGCTGTTAGGATGGTTCGTTCCATAGAGTCCAAGATTAATGGTTATATTTTGTTTCCTTGACCGCCTTCTACTCTGTTTAGCCCCGCTCTTGTGTTGCATATCCATCGAATTTAGCAGCGGCCTTTTTTCCCTGGTTGGCGGCAGAGTAAGAGTGGTGTCATGATCGGCTCCTGAACATTAATAATGTCGTGTGTAATATAAAGATACATATCCTGTGCAATCAATGCAAATGTGAAATACTGCAAGCGTGAACGTATAAACGTAACTAAAACTTGTGTTCACCGGGCGAGTTGGTCGTGCGCGTAGAGGCGCGCGGCTGTGAGCTTGCATCCGGGAGATAGTAGGTTCGAATCCCACTATCGGCAGCCCTGAAAATGGTTTTCCGTGGTTTCCCATTTTCACACCAGGCAAATGCTGGGGTTGTACCTTAATTACGGCCACGGCCGCTTCCTTCCAACTCCTAGGCCTTTCCTATCCCATCGTCGCCATAAGACCTATCTGTGTCGGTGCGACGTAAAGCCCCTAGCAAAAAAAAAAAAAACTTGTGTTCATCTTAAACGTAAGTTTATTTAATCTTGTCTTGCTTATCCGCAATAAATAAGTTGAGGGGAGTTTATTCAACTCATATGTTTACTCCTTAGAACCGTTTCCTGACGCGGGGATGGGGATAAGCTGAGATGAAATTATATGGCACGTTCTTTAGGCCGGATGCATATATAGTCACCAACCTCAGCAGTTGAGGTGGTAACGAAGATTAAACGAATAATGGTGAATGAAACTGGACATGAATCAGCTGTGCCCTATGAATGTGAACTGTCTCCGTATTTGCCTGGAAGTGAACATGGGAAACTACAGAAAACTATTTTCAGAACAGCCAGCGATGTGGTTCTAACTCTCTCGTCTCCCGATACAGACCTTGGCTCCATAGGCGTAGCGCATTGTCACGCGCGGCTATCCCGCCCCGTAAAGTGATTTTATTCAACATGACAAAATATAGGACTATCACAGACTGAAGCTGGCTGTATGGTCAGATAAAATCTAATGCCAAGAAAAAATAAAATGTTCATCCTTTTAATATTTCATGTTTTTCGTCATCACATTGACTCACTGCCTAGAATAAGGACTGCCTTGAGTGGGTGAGGTTAATTTTGCCGATTATGAGCTCTTGGAAGACTGAAGGCTCTTAAGCTGTTGGCCTCAAAATGTGTGGTGTGATACGTACAAGCCCTCAAAATATTGCTGACAAGTAATAAAAGTAATATTTTGGAATGGGAATAACAGACAAATATTCAACTGCTTAAACATATTTACTACCTGGCGAGTTGGCCGTGCGGTTAGCGGCGTGCGGCTGTGAGCTTGCATCAGGGAGAGAGTAGGTTTGAACCCCACTGTCGGCAGCTCTGAATATGTTTTTCCATTCTTTCCCATTTCCACCAAGCAAATGCTGGGGACGTTCGTATTTTTTTGCTAGTTGCTTTACGTCGCGCCGACACACATAGGTCTTATGGCGACGATGGGACAGGGAAGGGCTGGGAGTGGGAAGGAAGCGGCCGTGGCCTTAATTGAGGTACAGCCCCAGCATTTGCCTGGTGTGAAAATGGGAAACCACGGAAAACCATTTTCAGGGCTGCCGACAGTGGGGTTCGAAGCCACTATCTCCCGAATACTGGATACTGACTGCACTTAAGCGACTGCAGCTGTCTATCTCGGTATGTACATTTTCAGGCAAGTCCGAGGACATTTGTTCAATCCCTGCTGGTAAATATGTAACTTAAGGAATAAAGAGTGTTCTCCCTCTATTACTTCCCGTTCAACTTGGTATGGGGGTGACTATGATATTCTATCTAAATTCTTGAAACCATTTCACATCTAGTCACCCCTTTTAGTATAGGCTTGGCCTCTGTAACTGCGGGCCATAATCCCAGGTAGGATTTTAAGTACATTTCAAGAGGAGTGCAGGTGTTTCGACTCCTAACATTATGTTTATGGCCGATCGTCCTAAACCTTTTCTTTTGTACTTTTAGGCATTTAGAGTGGGCACTCATTTCCCCTGTTAAATTTCCATTTTTATAAACGGATGTGTAATAGACTGTCGAGCTTAAATGACAATAAACGCCAGTTTTTGAAGTTTATCTAGTGTAAATTTGGATAAGAATTTTGTGCCGCGAAGAGGCTCGATTGTATTAATGTTTGAAGCTCAAAGTACTGTACGATGTAAGTGAGTGGTGCAAATATACTCTTTGAAATAATGTACTTCTAGAGCTACCATGCTCATTCACTTGTAAATTGCTGTATCGAAAATCTTCTCCATTGTACCTGATTTTTGACTTTAAATCATTGTTGTTCTCAGAGCTGTCGAGCTCATCTTTATTCCATTTAACTGTTATTTATTGTTGTTCAATCAGATTACCCATCAAATTCTAAAACCAGAGAAAGAATGAAAGAAATAAAATTTCAAAATTTAGTGCTTTAACTTATACTTTGACCTTTTTTCTGTCCACCCATCTACTCCGGCACCTTCTTACACTTCTGTAAACCACGGAAGTCCCGTAACAATTATTATTATTATTATTATTATTATTATTATTATTATTATTATTATTATTATTTCATCGGGCGAGTTGGCCGTGCGCGTTGAGGCGCGCGACTGTGAGCTTGCATCCGGGAGATAGTAGGTTCGAATCCCACTATCGGCAGCCCTGAAGATGGTTTTCCGTGGTTTCCCATTTTCACACCAGGCAAATGCTGGGGCTGTACCTTAATTAAGGCCACGGCCGCTTCCTTCCAACTCCTAGGCCTTTCCTATCCCATCGTCGCCATAAGACCTATCTGTGTCGGAGCGACGTAAAGCCCCTAGCCAAAAAAAAAAATATTATTTCCGATGAGGCCTGCTAAGGACCGCGTGCCAATTTCAATTCAACTCTTCATACTTTGTTGTTTTCTCTTCCGCTCCTTCCAATATTCTGTCATCCTTTCACTATGCTGCTTCCTTATGTCCTCGGACCACTTCGCACCAGGCTTCCAGTTCAATCTTCCTTGGAATCCTTCCTAACTTACTACACTCTTTCAAAAAAAATTCTCGGTCCAAAATTTCTTCTTCTCTTATATTATTTCTTTCTAAATCTTTCTTTACTTCTTGAATCCAGCTAGTTGTTGACTTTTTGTCCAGAAGGTACTTGACAATCCTTTTTGTTAATCTGAAATCATCCATTCTGTAAATATTTCCGAAAAATTGCAATCTCCTTTTTCTTATAGTTTCTGTTGTTTTCTCTGTTTCTGTATATTTCATTATTAATTCTTAATTTCCATACTTCTGTTGTTTTCACTGGGCCTAAGGTTATTCTCATGATCCTCCTCTATGATTATTATTGTGACTGCCGTTGTTTTTGTTGTTCGTACGTAACATCTCCGTGAGGTTACTGCAAGTACCACCATGGTATGCAAACCACTTGTCCGCTGCTCTCTTCTCACGCGGCAGCCAGCTGTCCCGAGCGGAGCAAGTAGCGCCTAATTCCTAGAGCAACTTCGAATGACAGAGCTTAAAGTGACAGTTGTTTTGTTTTTTGCGTTATCATGTTCAACAGTACATCTTTTACGTTCAACAGCTTTGATACTTTTTAAAAGAAATACATCTGGACCGTTTCCGAGAAAATGACGTTCGAAGTTTCTGACGTACTTTACGTGCCTTCTAGAGCGTAACGAGTTCAACTGTAGTGGTAGCGCAGCAGTTATCGCCGCGGCTTCACAATTTTGCGCCCCGTGTTCCTATCCCGATGACTTTAAAAAAATGTATCTACTTATGTCCATTCACGATTATTACGCGAACGTTTCTTATCAAATTAATGGGTACAAGGGCGTTATGTTGATTGCAAAACTACAGCCGGGTTTCCCAATAAGCGTTATGTGTTTACAATGAGTTTCTCTTATCGGTAGTCTGGCAGGCGTGCGCAGCTTATTTATCTCACTCCCCTTGACTCATCACTACCCGTTACACAGCTCAGCGACAACTGCTCTAGAGTTGCGAAGTGTTACTTCGGGGTATAATTTTTGCCATTTGCTTTACGTCGCACCGACAAAGATAGGTCTTATGGCGACGATGGGACAGGAAAGGCTTAGGAATGGGAAGGAAGCGAACGTGGCCTTAATTAAGGTACAGCCCCAGCATTTGCCTGGTGTAAAAACGGGAAACCACAGAAAACCATCTTCAAGGCTGCCGACAGTGGAGTTCGAACCCACTAATTCCCGGATGCGAGCTCAAAGCTGAGCGCCCCTAACCGCACGGCCAACTCGCCCGGTCGGGATATAATTCTCATAATGCCTCCACATATGTACACGGTAGGAGAAAGGTAATTATGCACGATAATTAGGTGAAAACAGTCTTGCAGTGAGATCGTTAGGTGATTTGTAACACAATTTCCAGGTGTTTGCCCTCCACACAGAGAGACCGAGTGGAAACTCGTAAACAATTCAGAGAAACTAGTTCTTTACTCGGTAAGAAGTGTTAAGAAAACATCTATTTAACGAGGAAAATGTAAATGAAATCGCAGGAAGATTGTAACATACGCCTACAAAATCCCCAAAACATCTTCAGTTACGGAAGATGTACTTATGCGTGTGAATCGGAGTTTCCTAAGACGATGCCGGAAATGTGTGGATGCAGGTGGAGAACATTTCTAACATCTCCTGTGCTTACCTTCTTAATTCTTAATAACTACTCTTCCTGTAACTTAATTTCTGAATTTTAATTGTAATCCCATGTCATGCAATAAACTTTCCTTGTTGTTATACCGCAGAGCGGGGAGTCAACGGGCGGCAGATAAGCTGGGCGCCCCTGCCGGCCAACCGATGACAGAGACTCACTGTATTATATACTCAGTATATGGTCTTTTCCAGGGATTATAATGTTGTGTAAGCTCATTCATGATACGGTGCATTCCCTTTTATGATACCGATCACAGAAACACTCGAAACATAGAAATATTGCATTCCGCGAGCATCGCGCGAAGGCGGGTTTACCACAATTATATTTCTGAGTGGGAATTTCACTCGGGAAAGAAACGTCGTTAACATTACTGAAGATTTCACGTATTGGCAATACGTTTGCGACAAACCACCCCTGAGGGATCATTTCTCCAAAAATTTGCGCTTGTAATCATTGATTATGAATCAAACCTTCTTTCTTTCTTTCTTTCTTTCTTTCTTTCTTTCTTTCTTTCTTCCTTTCTTAATCCGTTTACCCTCCAGGGTTGTTTTTCTTTCGGACTCAGCGAGGGATCCCATCTATACCGCCTCAATGGCAGTGTCCTGGAGCGTGATACTTTGGGTCGGGGGATACAACGGGGGAGGAAGACCAGTACCTCGCCAGGTGGCCACACCTGCTATGCTGAACAGGGACCTTCTGGGGGATGGGATGATTGGAAGGGATAGATAAGTATGAGGGAAGAAAGCGGCCTTAAGTTAGGTATCATACCGGCATTTGACTGGAGGAGAAGTGAGAAACCACGGAAATCTACTTCGAGGATGGGTGAGGTGAGAATCGAACCCCCCTCTACTCAGTTGGCCTACCGAGGCTGATTGGACCCCGTTCTAGCCCTTGTACCACTTTGTAAAATTCGTAGCAGAGCCGGGAATCGAACCCGGGCCTCCGGGGGTGGTAGCTTATCACACTAACCACTACACCACAGAGGAGGACTGCTTGTCATTTTAAGAAATGGTATTGTAAAGAAATAATGCAAATATTAATCCACCGTTCACAGGACAAATTTATTTTAAACAATTTTAAAGATTTTAATAAGGCCTTGGAACTATCTCTAATGGGAACAGCTAACCAATAAAATGTATTCCAATTCGTGGCTCATAGGACACGTGTAACGAGAGCAATAATCTCATAACTTAAAGCTTTCTTTTAGCACGGTCGCAGGTTATTGCTTTGTGAGGGAATATGGAGCTAAAAGAACAAGACGAGAGGATGCGCAGTCTGGCTGCTTGTCTCGTAGCGGTGAATACTGTCTCCTTGGAGCACATACCTGTCCAACCCCTCTGCAGTAAATGTAAAATAAGTAGCCATTATCTTCTTGAGTATTGTTGCTGAAGATCGTTACTTTCCAGGGTGTAGTTATCTTTGTGGATTTCTTTGGTATAGTTCAATGGTAGCAGTGTTATTAGTAGAAGACAGGACTCCTAATTTAGTCGCTTATCTTAATGTCTCTGCTGCTGTGTCGTGGTTTCGTATTTAATGCAATAAAAGAGCCCTTCATCAACAATATAATGCGCTCTCATCCCCTCTTGGAACTCCGCGAGGGGTATTTCCACGATGGAATAAGTGAGTCAGCCGGGGAGCTGCACATTTCTAAGGGTCCACTGAACTGCCACTACGTTGAACCTTATACAAAAAATCATACTGCTAAAAAAAAGGGCCTTTAATGAAAGGGGTGTGATAGCCGAGAGGTATAGTTACCTGCTTCTCACCAAGGTGGTTGTGGTGTGGTTGCGATTCGGTTTTTGGCCAATACGTGTGGAATTTTTGGAATGAAAGTTCATGTTAATATGGTTCGTACTTCACGTTAAACGGAGTGTATCGTGGCTATAACCACAATACCGTTGAGTAACAACCCGACTCTCAGTCCTGTTGTTGCTCCCTTAGGTATTTTCAGGAAGGAATAAGTGAGTCAGGCCAGGCACCTGCCCATCAGCCTGAGGGCATGTGACGGCCACCTCCTGTATTGTGCTTTTCGGCTAGTGCCTTGATGGATTTTCTGAAAGGCGAAACTAGAAAGTTCCTATCCTGGACGCAGGCCGAAGATACTTAAAGGAACACAGACTTGCCGCGAACAGTAATGGTGATGGTCTTGAAACTTGTTGTCGTTGTCTAGGTGTTGGTGTTGAGTGCCGAGTGATATGTTTTGAGGAGTTCAAAGTGTAGTACCGTCCCGTGAATTGATTGTGCAAGTTATCGGTCTCGTCTGCCGTCGAACCAAGAGAACAACAGTCGTGTATTGTAATAGTCAACATACGTGTATTCGAATGAGCTGCTTGGTAAGGTGGCTGGTGCGTACGAAGCGAAGTGAAAGATGAAACCTGCCAATCAAAATCACGGAAGGATCGCGAGCTCCAAAACATCTGCCAAATGCTGGGTATCCGAAAAACCATGACCTCTCCTTTACACCCCAAATCGGACGGAATACCAGCCACCTGGAGTCCAGCTATGAGGACAAAGCATATTTGTAAACAACCACTAATTAGTGAAGTTCTGCCATTCTTTGTCAAGTATAATGGTGTGTGTGCTGATTGGCTTTTCATAGATTAAATTAGTCCAATAAAACCGTCAGGTTTTAATTCGTAACAATGAATAGCCGCGTAGAACTACAATCCTGCCTGGTATTATTCAAGGTCTGGTATGTTTTCGTAGGCGACACAAAATAACAGAACTATACTATTTATTAGAATAACATTTTAAAAGTATGCAATGAACATAAGACAACCCATGATTGGCCGATCCTTAGTGACGTGGTCGGCTAGTTAATGCATTCCTATATCTATGACAGTGGATTCTACCCTGGCAGAGGCCGGTCGCATTTGAGGGTGTTCAAATTTAATGAACTGGCAAATTTTGTTATATAGGCTTATATTCATGCCTCTACAAGCGGTGAATTTTTTTTGCTACTTGCTTTACGTCGCACAGACACAGATAGATCTTATGGTGACAATGGGATAGGAGAGGGCTAGGAGTGGGAAGGAAGCGGCCGTGGTCTTCATTCAGGTACAGCCCCAGCATTTGCCTGGTGTGAAAATCGGAAACTACGGAAAAACATCTTCAGGGCTGCCGACAGTGGGGTTCGAACCAACTATCTCCCGGATGCAAGCCCACAGCTGCGCGCCCCTAACCATACGGCCAACTCGCCCGGTAGTGGTGAAGTTAGAATACTTGATTCTCTCTAACGTTTAACAATTTTTAGCAATTGAAGGGACGTCAGAAAACATAGCCTATATACCGAATGAGTTGGCCGTGCAGTTAGGGGCGCAGAGCTGTGAGCTTGCATTCGGGAGGTAGTGGATTCGAACCCCATGGTCGGCACCCATGAAGATGGTTTTCCATGGTTTCCCATTTCACACCTGACAAGTGCTGGGGCTGCACTTTAATCAAGGCCACGGACGCTTCGTTCCCACTCTTACCCCATCGTCGCCTTAAGACCTATCTATATCGGTGCGACGAAAAACCAATTGTAAAAAAGAGATAAAAGAGAGACATACATACACACATTTTCATTATAGACTGTTATGTCTTACAGAGTTCGATCTGAAATCCTCCGAGAGTTAACAACGCGCCTCCGCAATCCTTTGAGTTGAACTAAGTGGCCTAGTTCAGTCTCACAACTCTTAACTTTAAATCAAACTAAGTTTTAACCATCGCCGTGTTGGTCTCCTTTTGGTCCTGTTGCCTGTGCGGGTAAGTCCATTATTTTCCAAAGTAACCTATCCTTCTCCATTCGCCTCATATGACCCCATCACCGAAGCCGGTGCACATGCACACAGCTTCATCCATTGATTTGTAATTACTGAAGCCATCTCTTTTCAATTCCGACTCAGTTAATGTATAACTGTTAGGCTCTTGAGTCTGCCGAAACTATCTTTCAATAAATATATTTATAAACGTTCTGAAAATAAAAATATATGGTAACATAATTATACCCGAAACAGGTGGGTCATTTCAAATATTAGGATTGGTATTCTCCCAGGATGGTAGTATACGAAGCAAAACTAGAACAAGGAGTAGCAAAGCTAGTAACTACATGTATATTTTAATTCTGTTACCATATTTCAGGTAATTTATAAATTTATTTGTTCAAAATTAGTTTCGGCGACTGAAGAACCTAACGGTCATAAATACATCTATTGATTTCATTCCACACTTATTATTTATTTTCTTATTCCGAGTGGCTTGCTGCCTGCACCTCTTGCTATTCTCGTGCCATTTACATCCAATTTCTGGGTAAGATATCTTGAGCACACCCAGATTTCACTTTCGTACAGAAAATTCGTTCTGAAAACAGACTAGTGTAAAGACTATTATTTCTCTCAAGAGCGCTCTTATCTCTTACAGAATACCGTTCATCATAACTGCGTACTCGCTGTATTACCGCATTCCATACCTGATATTCAGTACTCTTACATTTCTTCCCAACTTTGATCTTGGGAGCGCTTATTTTCATATCATACTCGTTGCCGCCCTCTTCAGGTTCCATTACTTATTAGACCGCAAGCTAAAGCAGTTAAGAAAATCATATGAAAGATTTATCATAGACTGGATATTACTGGTACATAATGCGAGTGAAATTTGAATGGCCAAAGTTAACATTATTGCAGGTTGTTCCGGGGGTCGTTAAACTGCTCAGTAATGTTTCACGAGGGGTTTTACAGGGTAGATGTTCAGAAGGCATAGTTCCTAATTCGTAGTTTTCCACATAAAAATTATATTTATTTTAGTAGAGATATTTTGCACTCTCACATAATAATTCACAGGATGGAATAAAAGCAACATAGCTTCTAGCCTGCAAAACAATTTAATTTGATACATTCATATTATTTTGCTGCATTACTTTATCCTTGTTTAAATTTTTGTTTGTTTTTCTGTCAAGAGGGTGTAACCACAGTAATATTTATGGAACTGTTTAATGTGCCCTGCGGCTATGTAACTTATCCGCAGGGAGTTAAATATGTGCCCAGTCTGGCGGAATGCTAACCTGCCGTCATATACACGAACTCGCAGTGAGTGTAGGCCACCAAGGGATAGGCTGCGAACACGAGAGAAGGGTATAACAAGCTTATTTCATTTCCAGTGGAAGACTGTACACTTCCGAGAAATATGTTCGCAGATTTCGGTATGAAATTTAACCCTGCCGACCGTCGCATTGAATTTATTTACAAAACGGAAGTATCCTTACATCAACGAGTGAAAATGACGTCACCTTAGCTTTTGACGTCGCTATTCTCACAGCGTTCCATACAGGCCGTTGTTATTTATATTCCTCTGATCTTGCTTCTCACTTGACATATGTTATGTTTTATTATCAAAATTTACGTTCATTACCTCGTCCATCGAAGGTTCACGTTAGACGTTCTCAGCACAAGTATATATTTGTTTTGAAATAAGCGAATTGGCTACATAAATAGTCCGTTCAAGCTACGAAGGTCCCAGAAGGAGTTTCAGATTAGGGATTCCACTACCCGTAACATCGACACTAGATGGGATAGAGTGGTTAGCTCGATGTCCACATCAATGTCCAGTCTTTCCCCCAAAAGGTTAACCCGGTGCCCATTTCTGGTGTAGCCTAAACGAACCCCTGATACATGTGCCATTCTAAATGTAGAAACTCGTTTGTTATTTTTTTCCTTCAAACGGGGATTTGAAACTGCGTCCTTCTGGTTGACCCGAGTATACCCATCCTGCATCAGCTTGGAAGCTCATAATAAATAAATAAATAAATAAATAAATAAATAAATAAATAAATAAATAAATAAATAAATAAATAAATAAATAAATAAATAATATATAAGTATGTAAATACTGTACATTTGTTACAGGTGGATCATTTAAAGTATTTAGGATTTGTATTCTTCCAGGATTATATTATACAGTATTAAGACAATTTGAATCAAGGTAATAATAATAATAATAATAATAATAATAATAATAATAATAATAATAATAATAATAATAATAATAATAATAATAATAATAATAATTGCTTAACGTCCCACTAATTACTTTTACGGTTTTCGGGGACATTGAATCAAGGTGTAGCAAAGCTAATGCAGTGGGCTCGCTGTTGCGATCAACGATATTTTGTAAGAAAGAAGTCAGCTAGTGAAAGAAACTACCTTTACACCGGTCTGTAGACCGACTTTGCTGTGCGGAAGTGAAAGCAAGGTGGACTCAGGATTTTTTTGAACTTAAAAGTAACAGACCGTGCCGGTTGGCCATGCGGTTAGGGGCGCGAAGTTGTGAACTTGCATCCGGGAGATAGTGGGTTCGAACCCCACTGTCGGCAGCCCTGAAGATGGTTTTCCGTTGTTTCCCATTTTCATACCAGGAAAATGCTGGGGCTGTACTTTAATTAAGGCCACGGCCATTTCTTTCCCACTCCTAGTCCGCTGTTCTCATAGACAATCTCCCCTCATCTATTCACCCCACACGTCCCCACAACAAAGGCTGGTTTATATGTAAAGTTTCATTCATTGAGTTTACTCCTAACAACTTTTAACTCCTCATTTCGAGTATCCTTCTGTCATTATCCATCTGCTTGTAACAGCAATCGTTCTCGCTACTTTTCTGAGTTACAATTTTTTTTTGCTAGTTGCTTTACGTCGCACCGACACAGATATGTCTTATGGTAACGATGGGATAGGAATGGTCTAGGAGTTGGAAAGAAGCGGCCGCTTTTCGGAGACACCGAGGTGCTGGAATTTAGTCCCGCTGAAGTTCTTTTACGTGCCAGTAAATTGCTGGGTATCCGTCTCGGTGGTGTAGTGGTTAGTGTGATTAGCTGCCACCCCCGGAGGCCCGGGTTCGATTCCCGGCTTTGCCACGAAATTTGAAAAGTGGTACGAGGGCTGGAACGGGGTTCACTCAGCCTCGGGAGGTCAATTGAGTGGAGGTGGGTTAGATTCCCTCCTCAGCCATCCTGGAAGTGGTTTTCCGTGGTTTCGCACTTCTCCTCCAGGAAAATGCCGGGATGGTGTCTAACTTAAGGCCACGGCCGCTTCCTTCTCTCTTCCTTGTCTATCCCTTCCAATCTTCCCTTCCCCCCGCAAGGCCCCTGTTCAGCATAGCAGGTGAGGCCGCCTGGGTGAGGTACTGGTGATCCTCCCCAGTTGTTTCCCCCAACCCAATGTCTCACGTTCCAGGACACTGCCCTTGAGGCGGTAGAGGTGGGATCCCTCGCTGAGTCCGAGGGAAAAGCCAACCCTGGAGGGTAAACAGATTAAGACGGAGAAGAAGGGAAATTGTTTGTATATGTTGGCCCCTCAGTCTAAGGTTAGCGAGCCTGCCTCCTGTCTGTAGGCTACTGGTTCGATTCGCTGCCAGTTCAGGGACTTTTACTTGGATGTAAAGTCTGGTTCAAGGTTCACTCAGCCAACAATTGAGGTACTATTTGAAGGTAAGGCAGCGATGCCAGTTTAGAAAGCCGAGAGTATTCATCACTGTGACCACACGTCACCTCATAATTTGCAGGCTTTTGTGCTGAGCGGTAGTCACTTCGTAGACCAAGGCCCATCAGGGCTACAGCGTATGGTGTTTTTTTTATACATATGGAAATAAGACAAAATTATATAATACCCTTTTCGTGTGACAAATAAATAATTGAATTAATGAATTCGGCTTCCCTCGCCGCTTTCTGAATGGCCAGGCTTCTAGCCTATTAGGCTTTGCGCTACCGTGTTCCTCCAGGATGCTATGTAATGATGTTTACAGCTTGTATCCATAACGTCAATTAATTGTTGTGCTGCTGGCGATTTGTTCTGATTGTAATTTAATACATTCGAAATACTAACTCGTAACACGGTATCCATCCCCGTAACCGGAAACCAATCTTTTCACTACACTACATCATTAAAATCCTAAGTGTATTTGAATAACACAAACATTCGAACACAAAATTATAAGGTAATGACCAACTTCAGGGCATTATTATTGTTAAAGCATGTCTATGCGTTTGTGTAGATTCATTGACACGTGAATAATCATCATCAGATCATTGAAGAACATGACTAAACTTGAGATGTTAAGCTCTTGTCATTCTTTTTATAAAAAATCTGGCGGGAGACATGGTATGTAAAATAAATGGGGCTGTATAAGCTATTATCCTAAAATGAAGTTGGCAAAATATGTCACTCAGAAGTAGCCTAATGTTAGGACAAACGAAAGCAATGCCATCTTCATGAAGGCCACGAGAGCTCCTGGAGGGCTGGGAAATTAAAGCTTCCACTATCTGAGTGGGACAGAGTGGTTAGATGTACTGCCGGCATTTTTCTTCCCGAGAATTTGGTATTCATTTCTGGTGTAATAGGCCTACACATCTTCCTACATATGAAGTCTCATTTCGAATATTTCACGTTTCTCAGTGGGTATCGAAACTATGACCTTCTGCGTGAATCGAACACGTCTTTACTCTCTCGGTTAAGACAAATATATATTTTCCCTAATATCACACTTTCGACATCTCTCGCCGAAGTTATCATCAGTTGCACCAGATTTGCAACCAGTCTAGTAGTATGAAAAAATTCATTGCTCTTTCACAGACTGAGAGATAATTTAGGTACACGTAGATAGTAGTGTGGAATATATACTTCACTTATCCTTAAAATTGAATCAGGAACTTCACATGAAGTGTGTGGCTTATCGCAAATAGGGATCAAGTTTTAAAGTTAGCAGATGTGCTGTATAACTCACGGACAGCGTGCAGTCTTCATCAGTCACCCATAACGTAGCACCAACACTTACCTAGAAAAGAGGAGAACATTATTAAATCTTTTAATTAGTTTAATTTCTCTGCAGGAGATAACATAATTAGAATTAATCAAGCTTTCCTTTCAGGTAGAAGAGTATTTCAGGTAGCAGACGATCAGATGTAGCTTAGTGTACGGAACATAAACGATATTGACAGACTTTCGATATGTAGTCGAAGAGGGAGGAAATGAGAATGAAACGGATGAATTAATTGATGACAAATGTACTACTCATACGATGATATTGCACTGTACTGAGTGATCGATTTTATGAGGTAGCGGGTTTCTGAACGTGAAACATATCCGGTGGGAAAATCAACGCATTTACAAAACTCAACAGTGTGATCGCCCAATAAATTTCCATTTTCTCTGGCATCTATTGAAGTAAAATGACTGTCGATATTGGCACGTCAAATGACGTCAAATCAAAATGCGTGCACACATTCGTTGACGCCACCGATTATTGTTATGATCGAAATTAATACCATACTAGCAAATGTACCCGTGCTTCGCTACGGTATTCTACATTGTATTCGAATATCTAAGTAAATACTGTACATACAGTAAATAAGATTGTTTTAAAATGGCATGTGTCTTAGCGTTATCCGAGAAACAGCATAGGGAGGTTCCCAATACGGTGTTTCCAATGTAAAGTGCTTGTTACGGATTTGTGATGATAACGGCAGGGTCACTTGCCTACTGCCATTCACAATCGAGTGTGGAAGTTTTCATTATAATTGCAGGCCCCATCGCCTACTGCGCTGTCACAATCGATTTGGGAGTTTTCGTTACAATGGTAGGCCCCCTTTCCTACTTCCAGACAGATTACAGTTTTCATTAGAATTTTTGGCAAATTCCCTACTACCAGTCGAAATCGAGTTGTACAGTTATAATTATAATGCCAGGCCCCTTTTTCCTACAGCCAGCCAGCTTACTACCAGTCACACCAAGTTGGTGAGTTTCCATCAAAATAGCAGGCCACTATGCCTAATACCAGTCACATTTTAGATGGATACATTTGTTTATAAGGGCGTGTACCCTTGCCTACAGGCAAACACAATCGGGTAGGGGACTTTTAAACAACAATGCATGCTCCCTTGCCTTCTGCAAGTTAAATCGAGAAGTGAATTATTCACTACAATGGTAGGCCTTCCTTACTAATGCCAGTTGCACAGGTGTTGGAGAAGGACCCCATTCCTACTGCCAGTCAAAGTCGGTGTGGGGAGTACTGATTACAATAGCAGACACACCCTTTCTTTATCGCTACAACACGACATCAGTGAATATATATAGGTCGACATACGAAAGTATATGCATGCTTAAAATATTGCAGACCTTCATTTACAGATTGACTGCTGCAAAACGGTACGTCATATCGACGAAGGATTGTACCATAAGACGTCAGATTTAGCGGCCTAAATAGCTGGTCGTATGATATCTGATCTATTCATGGGTCAGATTAACAAACGTTGAAAAGGGTAAAATTTTTGTAAGATTATCTCACATTGCATTACTTTTCAGATAATTATGTGACAGCTACATACATAGCATTTGGCTCACATATGGCTACTGGGTGGGCCATTTTTCGTGATGAGTTTGATGATTTTATATTTCCTATTATTGATTGATAGTACGAATTATGCATGTGAAAATTCCAAATTTACTTAACATCGATTAATAAAGAAAAATCAAACGTTAAAGGGATACAGATACAACAAAAAGTCATAAGACCAAGGTTATAGATCACTCCAAATTGAATGGAGATTGTGCATTCCCTTATGTGATAGGAGTTCGCAAAGATCTGCACCATCATTAAAATTGCCTCCATATTTCGATATTCTTCGGGGAAAAAGTGAAAAATTTAAAGCTCTTGGAAATGTTCTGTCCCTTACAGGCTAAAACGTATAATTTTGCCAAATTTCTGTTTTCTTGTTCGTCTGGCAGATTATGCCGCAATGTGCATTTTGGGCGAGGAGGGTTAAAATTAGGACTTTCACGAAACTAAACCAAAAAATTATGCAGATGGTTGTTATTATTACCCCTTAAACGCGTAGCTGTGCGAACATTTCGCCAAAATAGTCAACGTACAGGCACACAGTCGTTAGGATTTTACTTATATAGATAAATAAGGAATCTGCTCCACGTACAACACCTTTTGGTCTATATCTGCTGGACTTACCCTACAAAACCGACCATTCATGATATCTCCCTTATAAATCTTTCTGTCGAGAAAATACACATAAAAAAGTTTTAGAAATGGATTTCCAACAAATTTGGTCGATTTCCAGTCAGGTTGGTCATGTACTGTATATATTGTGGAAGAGTAAATTCACCAATTCGGTTCCCTATGAACCGCCAGTCCATTCCAGGAACAGGAAATGTTATTGACCTTTAAAATCTACCTTTGGAAAGGTGAATGCTAAATATAAAGTTTGGTTCAAATATCTTCAATTGTTTTCAAGTTGTAAGAAATACGCTCAACACGCGCCCGTTCTTAAGTCCGGTTAATGAAATCTCCCTTATAAATCTTCTTACCGAAATGATGCACATGAGAAAAAATGTTTAAAAATGAATTTTCATTAAGGCAGGTAGATTTCTACTAAGTTTGGTTGTGTACATTTTGTGGGAGTGCAAAATCACGGTTTCGGTTTCGTATAAACCCCCCAGTCATTTCATGGATTTAGAAACATTGTTTGCTCTGAAACCTACCCAAGGACAGGTGGATTCTAGATATGAATTTTGGTGGAAATATATCCAGTAGTTTCCAAGTTATAGACAAACAGACAAACATAAAAACAGACGCCAAAGCCAAAAGTGTGCAGATGGTCATTATTACACCTGAAACGGATAACTACAGAAATGTCGCCAAAATAGTCAATGTACAGACACACTCTAGAAGTGCAGACCTTTATTTCGAGAGTTACTGCTTTGAAACTCTGCGACATATCTGCAAACGGACCTCACCATCAGACGCCTCTTTCAGTGTTCTACATGGTTGGTCCCATGACATCTTCTCGTATCTCCTATATTTATGGGTTAGATTGAGTTAGAATCATTGGGTGTGAAATTTTGTACAGTTTTCGCATACTACTTTATGTTTGTGATACTCATATGACAGATAGAATCATAAAATTTGGCTATCACATTGTCACTGGTCATGCCGTTGTGCGTGCCGAATGTCATGATTCTATCTTTCCTATAAGTGTACCAAATTAATGTTAACATATACGTGTGAAAGTACAAAATTAACTTGAAATCGAGAAATACAGCTCTATTTAACGTATAAGGAATAGAAATACGATAGAAAGTCATAGGACCAAAGTTGTAGATCTCTCCAAAATGAAAGGCGATTGTGCTTTCTGATTTGTGATAAGACTTACAGATTAGCCACCAATTATCCCGAAACGAAGGTGTGCACCGTCGTTAAAATTGCATCCATATTTCGATTTTTTCCGGGGCCGAAAGTTATACATTTGCATAGCTTAGAATATATCCTGAAAGGAAAGAGTGTCAAGCTTTCGGGATTAGCACTCGCATACATACGGTGTAATTAAGGAAGAAAGTAATTCAGTAAAGAAAGTTGAAATTAATAGAAAATGGATTAAAACTGAGGACAGCCGGATGACGACAAATATGTAAATACCAAGTGAATGTATTGGAAAATCAAATGCCCCTCAATAAAATATGCTGGTGTGAGTTATGGATATAAGAAAGAGGTAACAGAGGAGAAATTTAGGCGCAGGCATTCTTAGGTCAACAGATAAGATGACTAATGGTGTTATTACTTAAGCTATTCGAGGAGGGTTATAAACTCCAACGATATTCCGCCAATATCCTGCAGAAGGGCCGATTGACGCCCTCTCTTGCCTTCTACCCAAGGAACAACCATGAATTTAAAGGTATGATGAGGAGAATGGCAATACGTTACTTCCCTGCTGGCAAGCAGTCAGAGACGTTGCCATGGCAACCTGTACGTTCGTTGTCGGTTTGTCGGTCACACACGCAGACCATGATACCCGCAGAAAATAGTAAATTTCTCCGTCATATGAATAGTAAGGTAAATTATGAACATAACGAAAGTTGTTTATAATGAAGAGACGTTTCACATACGGTCCACGGAGTTTACAGGAAATCAATAGTATAAGAGAAAATGGAGGAAAACCGTTCTGGTTTTCCTATAAATCCCCGTCTAATCAAAGATTTTAAAATGAAATGCATATAGAAACCTTCCTCGGGGTGAGTATACTCCAAATATGAAGTTTGGTTGAAATCTATCCAGCCATTTTGCCGTGATGGTGGAACAAACAAACAAACAAACAAACAAACAGACACGAAAAGTAAAAACCACCGATTCGGTCTTGAGTTGACCTAAAACGGATAAATATCTGAAAAATTGGCAAAACAAACGAAATTACAGACAGCGGACCCCCTACAACTTTATTTATAAGATAACACAATATTAGAAAAATGTCTCCTTTGATAGTGTGTCTTGACTGTACTAAAAGCCCCATTTTTTTAAAAATAGTATGCCTGGTCATCAGAAATGAACTCACTCGTTCCTGATGTACGAGAGTTTGGTTTAAATTATGGACTATGTGGTACTCGCTGGAGATTTCTCCGCTTCCTGATGGAGAATTAATCCCACGTCCTTGCGAATGAAACAAGTCTCTTCTTTCTCGATTAGGCAAGCTTCATTTAGTATATATATACAGTGTTTACCACTATACCCTCCGGCCCCAAGGCTAAATGATCTCGCTGGCCTTTGATCCAAGGGTTCCGGGTTCGATTCTGGGATGGGTCATGGATTTTAACATTCATTTTTTAATTCCAGTGCCTAGCGACTGGGTGTGTGTGTGCTGTCTTCAGCATTATATTTAATCACGGATAGGGCCCCATTCTCACAGACGCGCAGTCGACTATTAGGTATCAACTCGAAAGACCTGCACCAGGTCTCTTCGGAGGCCAAACGCCATTATTATTATTATTATTATTATTATTATTATTATTATTATTATTATTATTATTATTATTATTATTATTATTATTATTATTATTATTATTATTACCAATATACTTCTATTTTCAACTGCAATTTCTGGAAAACAGTGATAATACAATAATTTATTTATTTTCCATCCCACTAACTAGTTGTACGGTTTTTGGAGACGCCCAGGTGCCAGAATTTGTCACGCAGGAGTTCTTTTACGTGCCAGTAAATCTACCGACACGGGGATGACGTATTTGAGCACATTCAAATACCATTGGACTGAGCCAGAACTGAACATGCAAAGCTGAGCTCAGAAGTCCACCATCTGAGCTATTCATACTGGCGTAAAACAATAAGTAACGTACGTTATAAATAATAATTGGAAATTCCAACAGATAAATTCTCAAAACGACGAAGTATTCATAAACATAGATTCCTTAAGTTACAGATATTGATATTGTTGACAATTAACTTACACGGTATACGGTCTGGTGAATATAACTTAACAAAAACTCAGTGACAATATACTCTACATTGCTTCCTAAGTAGAAGATATACATTTCCCGAACAATACCATTAATTACTACAAATGGGAACTGATCCATCAGTCACCACAGAAGGGTCTCCCATGCTCAGTCATGAATGTTCTATAGAGCTCTATAGCTGTTGGTGACAATACGAGCTAACGAACTGTCTTAAAAACTTAAGACGGAGGAAAGCGTCAGTCATCAACATGAAACGAACGATGCAGTGAACAGTCCTTCTGCCATTTTTGCTTTCTCTAACTGAGTTCTGCTTACTACTACAAGTTAGTCAAGAAGCTGAGTAGAATTTAAATGAAAGAGATACTGATATTTTCAGACATAAGTACAATACATTCGTATTCCCGAATGCATTTTAGCTTCTCTTTTTTTAAATTGGCTTTACGACGTACCGTCACAGATAGGTCTTATGGCGACTATGGGATTGGAAAGGGTTAGGAGTGGGAAGAAAGCGGCCGTGCCCTCAATTTACCTGGTGTAAAAATGGCAAACCACGGAAAACAATTTTGAGGGCCGCCGACAGAGGGGTTCGAACTCACTATCTCCCGAATACTGGATACAGACCGCACTTAAGCGGTAGCAGCTATCAAACTCGGTAGCATTTTTGGCTTGTTTTCGAATATTTAACTTTGTAGTCTGGGGATGCAATTGCGTATGGCTTTTAGTGTGGACAGTGTCCGAGGACACATTCATGTTGCCAAAAGCAGGTCTTTTGATCTGACGCCCGCAGGCGACCTAGCATCGTGATGAGGATGAATTAATGAAGACGATGACACAGACACCCACCCCCCGTGCCAGTGGAACTAACCAATGATGGTTACAATTCCTGACCCTGCCTGGAATCGAACCCGGGACCCTTGTAACCAAAGGTCATCATGCTAACCATTTACGCATAGAGCCGGACAGTCTGGGGATATCATCGTGTAATAAACTCATGTTTCTGTTCATATGGGCATCTTTGCTCATACTTTGAATACTTGTGGTATGTGGTGTATCACATGACAAGTCCTAACGTACTACGATATGAGGATTTATTTTATGGGTTAATAAATCGAAAAAATATGGCATGTAACAGGACAGTAAAACATAGATAAGCAATTCTGAGTGATTTTAAATTCCCATTTTCGTCATTCATCCAGACTGGCGTCTTTGGAACCTCCGCAAGGCTGCTGTCATCTTTCGATGAATTATTTGTTAATTTAGTATCTCGGTGGATACCCATTCGATATGGTTGCACCTACGCCTCGGTTACCCCTTTCATTGGCACATGCAAGCCTCCCTACCATGGCAAGATCACATGGATCATAGGTGAAGACATTAAACATTGTGTAAACATTGTTGAGTTTCAAAGGAAATGTCAAATAATATCCTAAACTTGTTTCGAAAATAAAAATAAAAAGTAGGTCCTACAGAACCCAGTTTGAGACATAAAGTCGTAAACGTTAACGTGAAGATGGTAAGATTAATTCCAATTACACCTGATGTTAATGCCGATAACTGTATAACGGCGAACCAATAGACTCAGTCGATATCATCCTTTCCTAACATTCCATCTTCGATCCCGGCTGATGTTGGAGGTATTTGAGAGTATACAGTATAAATGCAACAAGTCTACACGTTCTGGCACGTTTAAGAACATCCGAGGGCCATAACTTTGACATTTCAACACCTCTAAAAATAGAATAATACATTGTCTAGATTGAAGGAAAGTTAAAGAAGAAACATTAGCTTTTACCAGGTGTCGTACTCATCGCACACTTTTCTTTACAATCATTGCAGCAGCAATGCCATTTAGCAGCCATGAGTGGCATAATAAGAGACAGATTAATACTACGGTAGTCAGTAAGTGTAATGTTATTGGTGATTCGTTCATTTGGCTTAGGATACACTAGGCCATTGCACTCTTGTACTAAAGTATGCCGAAACTTGTCGGTGTTTGTGAGATGGCCGTGCTAGTGTGTGAACTGTAATTATTGTCAATCAATCACAATCAGTCACCACTGGTCTGCATTTAGGGCAGTCGCCCAGGTAGCAGATTCCCTATCTGTTGTTTACCTAGTCATTAATAGGGCTAAGACTTTGATAGGTGACCCAGGGCTTAAAACAATGTACTACCCTAGAATTTTTCTGCAAAATGCAAAATGGCGTCGCAAATGCAGATTATGGAAAACGGTTTCTGCAGATATACGAGTACAAAGTGTAGCAATAATGCAGTTGCACTTCCTCTTAAAACAATAGTCACCACCACTACCACCACCGTAGCAATAATGTACGGCCAAATATCCAGAGCACATTCCTCACACGTATGCTATATGGACATGAATCCGGAGACGCTTTATTTTCGTGTTAGAACTAATTTTTCGCAATTCTAGGTAGAAAAAAAATCAAACCCCACGGCACTTAACGCCCTTGAAAGGTCTTTGGCCTGCCCAGAGACCGCTGCTCATCCTGAAGGCCTGTAGATTACGAGGGGCCGTGTGGTCAGCACGACGCATCCTCTCGGCCGTTATTCTGGGCTTTCGAGACCGGGACCGCCGTCTCACCGTCAGATAGCTCCTCAATTCTAATCACGTAGGCTGAGTGGACCTCGAACTAGCCCTCAGGTCGAGAGAAAAATCCCTGACCTGGCCGGGAATCGAACCTGGGGCCTCCGGGCCAGAGGCAGGCACGCTACCCTTACACCACGGGGCCGGCAGCTCTACATAGAGCTCATACATTAATAATGGGAAACACACAAGAACAGAATGTACCACAATAACAAATAAAACTCTTTCTTACATGAAATGCTCATAAAGCCTTACGTTTGTACTGATAAATGCATTATCAATGTAATATGCAGCAAAATGAGTTCTAATATACAAATAAATCGTTTCTAGACCCATGTTCATTTAACATATTTTCTTCTTCTATGTGCGAGGTATCTGTCATGAAAGTTTAGTCGTACTGGGGGTAACACTATGTGTATCAGTAATGTTTTATTTTGAACTCTTCCTACATAAAATGCAGACCATCATAGAGACAAGAGTAACGTGACAAAGGATTGCCATAGTATATTAAGCTAAACAGTACCAGGATTACACAGAAGCTTCCTTTTATAATTCGAATAGTGAGTAATGTTAGTGAGCCTCCGTGGCTCAGGCGGCAGCGCGACGGTCTCTCACAACTGGGTTCTGTGGTTCAAATCCCGGTCACTCCATGTGAGATTTGTGCTGGACAAAGCGGAGGCGGTACATGTTTTTCTCCGAGTACTTCGGATTTTCCTGTCATTTTTCATTCCAGCAACACTCTCCACTATCATTTCATTTAATCTGTCAGTCATTAATCATTGCCCCAGAGGAGTGCGGACAGGCCTCGGCAGCCGGCACAATTCCTATCCTCACCGCAAGGTCGGGGCTTCATTCATTCCATCCCTGACCCGGTCAATGACTGAAAACAGGTTGTAGGTTTTCATACAGTGAGTGATGTTATAGAACACAGGAGCGGTGCTTCTATTCATTAGTACAGTGATTCCACTATCGATCATGAAGTCCTTCAATAACCCAAACTTTTTAGGAGGTCTTAAAGAGACGTGGAATGGTCGCTCTGACATTAATCATCAAACCGAATATTGTAATAGTTTTCAGGTGGTATTTCTCTTTAAAAAAATCTTTTATAGTTACTTATATCTCTTCCCTGCATCTACTTCGTCAGCTTGACTCTCATAGGTCTAGGCCTATTACGTATGCGTGATACGAGTCTGGTTTGGCGATACTACCAATCTGCCTATCACAATTCTCACTGGAGAGACCATGAACAGCCTCTTACGAGGTGTATCCCTTTGTCTTCCAGGCATTAGCAATTTGATTGTTGACTTGTCTCTGTGATGAGAGTTGTGTAGAAGTTCACCGTGAGGACAGGGTCCTAGGACGTGAGGAAGGGTGTCGAGGTTGTTGACCTGGGGTCTGCGCGGAGTAGTCCTACAGCTCTCACATTTGCGGACATCGTAATGCCTTCTCTTCATTCAGTGCAGATTAGAGTCAGGTTTTCCTCGACCTATCTATTTTCTGGAGTGTATCTTTCACATTATAATAAGAATAATTTCGTGTGGCTATTTCTAGCCGAGTGCAGCCCTTGTAGGCAGGCCCTCCGATTAGGGTGAGCGGCATCTGCCATGTGTAGGTAACTGCGTGTTATTGTGGTGGAGGATTATTCTGGTGTGTGAGTTACAGGGATGTTGGGGACAGCACAAACACCCAGCTCCCGGGCCACTGGAATTAACCAATGAAGGTTAAAATCCCAGACCCGGCCGGGAATCGAACCTAGGACCCTCTGAACCGAAGGCCAGTACGCTGACCATTCAGTCAACGAGTCGGACATCTTTAAATTTAAAAATATAGCTTTCAGTGCTGGGAGTGTCCCAGGACGTGTTCGGCTTACCAGTTCAGTAGAAACATTTTTGCCCGTAAACCACAAAGAGTGAGCAACATGCACCACAATGTAAGCGTAATTATATTGGCTAGGATTGGGATGGAAGCGTCTATGGAGTTGAGAGTTGTATCTTCCCGATATTTGCCTGGAGTAGAAATGGAAAACTAGAAGCAACCGTTTCGAAAATGGCTGACGGGGTATTTGAACCTGACTACAGATTTAGAAACCATAATTGGCTGTGCCACAACGCACTGAGCTGACATGTTCGCTGCTGGAGCGTACTATTGTGGAGAATCATTTTTCAGTAACTTATTTTCTTTCTTACTCCAGTTAATGAATACTTAGTTATTGCCGTGCCTTACGGTGTGTCAATCGAACCTTCCCTGACAAAAATGACTTATTTCCAGTGCTCAATACTGGATGAAATGTCCTCAGAAAATTGCCACGTAGAACATAGAAAGGGATTTCCTGATTTCTGCAAGATTTTATGGGAATTAATATGCTACAGATGCACCTTCCATTCGGCACAGAATAGTCCCAAACTCTTGATTTTAATGTCGACATAAACCATATCACTTGGAATATCGTTAGGAAGTTGCGGTAATTCCTTTACCGATCCGCTAATCATGAGATCGGCATCAGTGACGAACTGCTTGGAGATTTTATTCGGAGCTATTATCTGAAAATAATAAATTTAGACATTTTGAAGTGTTCATAACAAATTTATGTTCAGCTTGAAGAAACGGTAAGGAAAGGAGCAAGTGAACAGTCTTCCTTAGTTTGTAGAAAGTTTCGGGTTAGTTGTAATCTCGTCAACAAAATTTACACCCAGTTAAGGAATAGTTCAATTTCTATTCAGAGTATGGTATTGTCAGGAGAAATCAAAAGAGCTTTTCCAACCACAATGTCAGTTCCATTGCTCAGTTCACGGCTCTGTCTGTGTTGATATCAGACCAAATTCTTGATATTATGGTATGGCTTTAGCAGCAAATAGTGCGGTACGGGCAATTCGTCGGCAAAATCCATTACAGTCAGAGGATCTTGATCGGTGAATAACTGAAAGCCATAATTTATGGCAACGGCAGTGATAACTTCCGTCATTCAGGATGTGGTCTATGGCAAGATTAAATAAGGAAGGTGATATAGAAGAGCCCTGCAGAACGCCTCAAGGTAACGGTATGGTTTTCGTTTTAATGAGGTGAAAATTAACTTGCGTGAGATTACCAGTTTGCAAGCTGATAACTAGATTCACTTGTTTAGATGGAATAGGCAATACAGATGAAGATTTTCTCAGGTGTTCGTGATCTACGTTATCGAAGGCTTTTCGTATATCTAGGAAAATAATAGCTATGTTTGTCTTCCTCAGTTTAGCTTCCCGTAGTAAGGAATCTATCGAAGCACTTCCAATACAGGTACCTGACGATTTGGTAAAACCCCTGAGATTGGAAGCTGACAAACTCCCGCAGATGTCGATCGAGAACTCTTTCGCTTACTTGTTAAACTACTGAGCAGATTGTAAAGGCATTCCAGTTCCTTACGTCCTTTGCGCACTTTCCATTGTGAATCAAAACGGTTCTAGCTGTTTTAAGTGATAATGGAACATACCCTGCTGTTAACATTCACGTGGCAATGATCGTAATTCTTTTGTGCCACAAATTTATTTTTCTTCAACCACTCTTACAATGACATGGTCGGCACAGGGATATGTATCTACAGCTATTTGTTCAGAGCTATGTCAGCTTCTTCTCTGCTTATCGATTCCCTACTCACGTTGTTTCAATTTCTGGTACTCCACGTGAGAATTTGGTTTCAAGAAAGTAATCTAACACCACACATTTTTGCTCTCAAATTCACAACAATTCTCACTGCTTTCCTTCGGTGATTATAATAGTGATATTTTGTAACCTGATATCTGCATTTTTATCTTCCCTTCATCCGGTCCTGTTTTGTAGTTCGTTCGCGGCTTGACTTCCCTTGCGTATCTGTATTACCTTTATCACAATTAAGAACACAGGCTATTCTGATGAATATAGAGCCCAATTAACCAACTCAGTCACTACCTTCTATTATGTCTACCACAAAAGAACTAAAGAAAAATATTTAATATTTTTTCCTACAAATTTCATTAAATAACATATTTTGTAACCGAGCAGAGTGGCCGCGTATTAACGTGCCACGGCTATCGAGCCTAGGTCTGCATTCGGAAGATGAGTGAGTTTGAGCCCTACTGTCGGCTGTTCTGAGAATGCTCTTCTGTTAATTCCCTTCCAAACAAATACTAGGACAGTTCCTGTTCATAGGCTACAGACAATTTCTCCCATCTCTTCACCCAATTTTATTCACGAGATTCATTACTCATCTTCATTAGCTTCCTAGCAGAGGTTGGCGTCAGGAAGGGCATCCGAACGTAAAATACTTGCCATATAATTTGATCTCATTCCACATCAAGTAATGGGACTAAGAGGTAAACATATATGACCTTTGTAGAAATATGTGCAAATACACTCAGGCGTTTGGACCTTCTGAATCACGTGAATACTACCACCACCATTTCCGAAACGAAATGTGCAATTGGTGCGTCAATTTACATAACGGTAGTAGGCTACAGATAAGGGCTTACAAATGTAGCCCACGCCGAGCTTCCAACAATGTGCATAAAGTGGCTTTCAAACACTGTTTTTAAATTTTCTAAATGGATCAATGTTTCACCTCCTCTTCCTTCTTCTTCTATTTCTTCTTTTTGTTCTTGCAGTTTATCCTACCTTTATTCAGAGTCGCTGTGTTTGATGAGCTTCCTCAAATTATCTCTGTCCAGTGCCCATTACTCACGTAGGAGCAATGTTTATTGATCGTAAAATAAAAATAAGTCAAAACCGTAACCCCGTATATTGCATGATCTTTGTGTAAATAGCTACTGAAGTACTGTGTTCTGAATCTCCGAGTGATGTCCGATCGATTTAAACTGACATTGTACATCAGCCGCACATTTAGTTCTGGAAATATTCCCAGGGGTATATTTAAGTGATCCATCGGTTCACAGATAGATAGCGACGAGATTCTTTCTAGTACTTACAGTACGAACTTATTTGTCTTTACTTTTTGATGTATGTTACAATTATTTCGCTTGAAAAGGTGTCTGAAAATACACAGTTAATTTGTATGTTACGCTATTAGTTCTGTAACGATCATTTGAGTTATACTTTAAGCTCGTGTCTTTTACTGAAGTGTTATGAAAGATTTTCGTTCGCTGAAGGAGAATTTACGTTTAAATCCGGAGAATTATTTCATTTTGAACTCTTTAGCTTTATGTAGGCATAGAGTAGCCACAATTTCGCTCAGTACATTATCAGTTGTTTCTGAGTAGTTATCATCTGTATTATTAATAACAAATGGGAAAATTATTGATTGTGATATTAAGACTTCTCAGTCACAGCAATAACAAGAACGAAACAGAAATAATCGACTCTATGATAATGTTTGAAGGCTCTCTTCCCCAGCCGGACGACAAAGACAACATATTGAGGGATACATGTCTACCAACAGTGTCCTACTGTTAAAGAGCGTCCAATGTCAGCAATCCGCGAGTACAAGAGGGGCTATCTCCATTTATTAAAAGGTAGTAAAGTTACACGGCGGACAGAAAATTAAAAGATCAGGTTATTATCGCAATTATAAAATTCACGGTAGTAATAATATGGACGCATAGTACTTTCATTTTCTTCAAGCTACATTTCTGAAACTTTGAAAGCTCAAATTTTTACGTTCATTGACATTTTTACAAAACCTATAAGTCAAAGTTTCAAATTTTTAAAATAACTTGCCAGCCATTGTGCGTCTCTAGGCAAACGCACAGTGATGTAAGCGTATATACTGTGTGTATAAGGTCCATAAAACCGAGCTTGAGAGCTGCAGTCGCTTAAATGCGGCCAGTGCCCAGTATTCGGGAGATAGCGGGTTCGAACCCTACTGTCGGCAGCCGTGAAGATGGTTTTCCGTGGTTTCCAATTTTCACACCAGGAAAATACTGGAGCTGTACCTTAAATAAGGTCGCGGCCGCTTTCTTCCCACTCCTGGCCCTTTCTCGTCCTTTCGTCGCCATAAGACCTATCTGTGTCGGTGAATAACGGCCGAGAGCATTCGTCGTGCTGACGACAAGACACCTCGTAATCTGCAGGCCTTCGGGCTGAACAGCGGTCGCTTGGTAAGCCAAGGCCATTCAAGGGCTGTAGTGCCATGGATTTTTTTGTGTCGGTGCGACGTAAAGCAAAATTGTAAAAAAAAAAGAAATGAAGGGTCTACCAATACAACAGCGCTTCATGCGAACGATAATTTGCATATTAATCACTATTAAAAGAAATAGTATATTTCCTATTTCCTCACCACTGTAGGGAAGTGCGTTATTACAGACTACAATGAATGGATTTTCTAACATGACATTAGTAGATTATTATACCAGGATGTTTGAAACACACATTGCTAAGAAAATTATATTTAAGTACCGAAATTCCCTTTAATATTTGCTACACTTTAGTCCCGCGCGACGTTGAAGAGAGAACTACTTCCTTTTCTTGGCTGAGAGCTGCTACTCACGCAAAGTGACACCGTGTCACTTCTCGACTTCACGCGACAATCTCTCATCAAAAGCTCGGCTCAGCACTGCACACCTGCGCGATATTACGAGGGATTAGCGGTGGCCCAGCTGCCATCACTAGCGCTCTGGACCAGGGAATCTCCATTAAAAACTCTTCTCTAACTTATCTCTGGAGAGAAGGAACTTCTAAACGGTGTGGACAAACTTCTATTGCTATCCAGTAAATGTATTAAGTCAGTCTCACGATGGCTGTTTATTCTCCTATTTTGAGTTTAAACCATGAATTGCCTTACAGTCAACGTGGTAAAGTAGTTAATAATAATGTTAAATTATTCATTGTATATTCTAATAAACACATTTATGATTTTCAAAGACACTGAAGTGCCAGAATTTTGTTGCATAGGATTTCATTTTTAAGCGCCGTTATATTTACCGTCATGAGGTTGGCGTATTTGGGCACGTTCAAACACCACATTACTGAGCTGGGATCAAACTCGCCAAATTGGGAGCATTCTTCCGGTCAACTTACTCACTAAGGCAGATAAATTAGTAGTCATTTCTACTGCCGTGCGGTTAGAGGCACGCAGCTGTGAGCTTGCATCCGGGAGATAGTGGATTCGAACCCCACTGTCAGTAGCCCTCAAGATGGTTTTCGTGGTTTCCCATTTTCACACCAGGCAAATGCTGGGGCTGCACCTTAATTAAGGCCACGGCCGCCTCTTTCCCATTCCTGAGCTTTTCCTGTCCCATCGTCGCCATAAGAACCATCTGTGTCGGTGCGACGTAAAGCAAATAGCTACCCAGCTCGATAGCTGCAGTCGCTTAAGTGCGGCCATTATCCAGTATTCGGGAGACAGTGGGTTCGAACCCCACTGTCGGCACCCCTGAAGATGGTTTTCCGTGGGTTTCTCCATTTTCACACCAGACAAATGCTGGGGCTGTACCTTAATGAAGGCCACGGCCGCTTCCTTCCCACTCCTAAACCTTTCCTGTTCCATCGTCGCCATAAGACCTATCTGTGTCGGTGCGACGTAAAGCAAGTAGCAAAAACAAAAGGCAAAAAACAAATATCTAACAAAAATAAGTCATTTCCAACTCCGTGGCTCATTACTCAGTGTCCTAGTCTGCGGACAGTGGGGTCTCCCTTTCGATTCTCGGCCGAGTCATGGCAATTTAATCACGTATAGTTAATTCCTGTGATTCGGTGGCGGCATTTCTGCAAACTCACTTACTACACTTCACTGTATCACACGTAGAATCGTGGTTACCTTCGCACAGCTAACAATAACAATTCTTATCAAATCGTGCACACTAGTGTACCAACCACATGAAATAATAGTTGCTCCATGTGAAGAGCCTGTGTGTGTGTGTTAAATCTGTCTGTTAACCCGTATTCAGTTGTGTCACTCAGCCGACTGTTAAAATTACTCCATTTCGCAGAACCTGTAATTAAATATCAAAATTACTGAGACGTAGGGTTTTGTCCGAAAGGAACACCTAACCTAACCGAACCATATGGCACTACAGCCCACGAAGGGCCTTGGCCTACCAAGCGACCGCTGCTCAGCCCGAAGGTATGCAGATTGCGAGGTGTCGTCTGACCAGCACGACGAATCCTCTCGGCCGTTATTCTTGGCTTTCTAGATCGGGGCCGCTATCTCACCGTCAGATATCTCCTCAATTCTAATCCCGTAGGCTGAGTGGACCTCGAAGGGAAAGAAAGAACAGCCATTTATATTAGATTAGTATACCTATAGTTACGAATATTGCAAAAGTGAACGGCAATCCAACTCACAGGGAATTAATATATCTCCATCGTGATGTTCTGTCAAGCAAACAAATTAACAAAGAACGAAATGTTTATTGGGCCAGTAGCGTTTAAACTGCTTCATTTTGGACACTATACGGTTGCTGATACTCGTATCAAGAAAATGAGAACTACGGAATATTCACAGCGTCAACTAGCTTTGGGTTCACTTTTATTTTGTTTAGACAGAATTGGTAGGATTTGAAAAAAACTATACATATAACTCTAAAACCATGTTGCACTGGGACTTTTGTTTATTTGTACCAGATTATTACCTTATTTAGTAAGTCATTTTTGTATTTAAATTAAGCAGTTTACGGTAATTAATGGAGATGACCGACTGTTATAAAATTAGAATGATATGACTGCCTGTATTATGTCTGTGCCAGTGTCTTGTAAAGTGAGCTGCTACAGCTTATAGGATAGCAGGGTTGATCGATTTCCGCTGTCCTGAATTTCAGTCTAGCTTGAGGGTCAGAATATGGAAGACAAGTCAGTCAATGATTTCAATCCTGAGCCGAGAGCTGAAACGCGATTTACTCAGATTGGCAAGACCAACTTATGGGCTGTATTTTATAAGAAGTAGCGGACCCGATCATGAAAGGTAAGCAATACAGTAAAGGATGGCCTCATTGTGACCAAATGAACTATATTATCTGAAGCCATCAGCTGGGTAGCAGTCATCTCAGCAGACCAATAATCTTAATGGTTTGTACGTGGCGTGGGTATTGTAATCGTGGTTGTAGCGAGATGAATGCGAGATAAAGAACCGTAGTCCGGAAACGTTCAAGTCAAAAGTTATTAATGATTACGTAGTAGGCCCACTTCTTCTTACTCCCCGCTTAAATGCAGCAGTGTACATAGTGGTGCTCAGAGATGTACTACCCACGTTCCTGCAACACATCCCACTTGCCCTTCGTCAACGGATGTGGCTCCAACTTGATGAAGCCTTACCTCACTTTGGACTGAGGGTTTGTGAACACCTGGATCAGACATTCCCTGCAAAGTGGATAGGAAGAGGAGGTCCTGTTTCGTGGCCCGCTCGTTCACCTGATCTGACCCCACATCATTTCTTCTTGTGGGGCCAAGTGAAAAGTCTTGTGAATGAGACACCTATCGAGACTGAAGGGGATCTCTTGGCAAGAATTCTCGCTACCTGCGACGCTGTACGAACGACACCGGGGATATTCGAACGAGTACGACAGAACTCATTGCGACGATGCCTTATCTGTATTGACGCAGAGAGATGCCATTTCGAAGATGTGTTTTAAATGGTATCTTTTGCTAGTGGCTATACGTCGCACCGAAACAGAAAGGTCTTATGGCGACGATTGGATAGGAAAGGCCTAGGAATTGGAAGGAAGCGGCCGTGGCCTTAATTAAGGTACACCCCAGCATTGGCCTGGTGTGAAAATAGGAAACCACGGGAAACCATATTCAGGGCTGCCGACAGTGGCATTCGAACCCACTATCTCCCCGATGCAAGGTCACAGCCACGCGCCCCTAACCGCACGGCCAACTCGCCCGGTGTTCTAAATGGAGCTGCTTGTGAAATTTGTGCAGGTAAGTGGAGTTAATGAGTAGAATTTTGCGTAACTTTTGACTCGACTTTTTCCGGAATTTGATACCTTATCTCAAATTCATCCATTTGTCGTCCTCCGTCGTCCCTGAAAAATTGTAACCTAATCACGGATACACCCTGTATTTATGCGATAGAGATAACTTAGAAAGATGAAGCGGATCCTGATAATTGATGTGATGTATCTTCTATTTATATATATATACATATTTTTGCTATTGGCTTTACGTCGCACCGACACAGATAGGTCTTATGGCGACGATGGGGCAGGGAAGGGCTAGGACTGGGAAGGAAGCGGCCGTGGCCTTAATTAAGGCACAGCCCCGGCATTTGCCTGGTGTGAAAATGGGAAACCACGGAAAACCATCTTCAGGGCTGCCGACAGTGGGGTTCGAACCCACTATCTCCCGAATACTGGATACTGGCCGCACTTAAGCGACTGCAGCTATCGAGCTCGGTGTATATTTTATTTTGAGAACCATGTCTTATCTGTGGGGGGGGGGGGGTACTCTTGTTATGTCGGTTATTGTTTATTGATGAAGAAGATTACATGCTTTCGGCCCAAATACATGTTCCCGTTACGAAGAAAAAAAGTAATATAAATAAGAGAAAATTAACTAAATGTACCATGTGGAAGCTCACATGGGCAGAAAACTGGGCCACATGCAAGTGCCACCCATATAACTACCCTGTTCCCCTTAAAATAAAAAAAACTAAGTCTACTATGTGGACGCTCACATGGGCGGAAAAACTATCCGCATGTAAGTGCCACCCTCCCGCCCTCCCTGGAACGACACGTCCAGCCCTCTACAGAGTTGACTAAGCTATATCCTCCCCAGGTAATGGTAATGTTGATGCTGTCCATTCTTGATTCCACTGTGAATGTGCCAATTGCTTTATTAGTGGAACTAACTCGTGGAGATATATTAGCTCGTTATCTATACAATAACGTTGTACAGCTTTCGTCACGAGTTGATCCACGTTCTCGTTATGCTGGATACCGCGATGAGAAGGGATGCATACAGAATAAGTGGATGTCCCACGTCGAAGTTATGCTTATGACTGTGATCACGCATCGCCGTATGACCGTTGACAACGCTGTCTGTGTGTTGCTTTTGACCAAGTAGTCCTTTAGAGAACACAAGTTTTATGTTCCTGCACTTGGAGGAATACAGGTATCGGCAAGGAAGGAGAAGATCTATGAAGGGCGTGGAAACGAAAGACGCCTCGCACACTGTGTTAGGGAATGGGTAATGGTAATGATTGTTTTTATAACTGGAAAAAGTATGATATCATTGGCCTACTTCAGCGTTAATTGAGGAAGAAAATGGCCCAGTCCTTGGAGGTTGCCGCCAAAACAATCGGAAGTGCTATGTAAGTCACACTTCCTATATCTCGCGAGGATAATACGGAAGGATTCGGAAAATAATAAGAGCCTACCAAGTAATCGGGGAGGGATAGCCATGAAGCACAAAATATGCCAGGCTCAGCTAGATCCTCTGATTACCATACATGTCACAAAGCGTGAACCATTAGGAATTCTATATTAGGTACCACCCTCGCATTATTCTGGAGATGAAGTGGGTCGTTCCAGTGTGCGATTTTATCCCACGGCTCTTCTAAGTTGTTCCTATCAGGTCAAGAGTACCCAACTGCAGACCCTCAAAACAAAATCAAATATGCACCATAAATCCATGGCACCTTCAACCTCTTCCTCTGGCGAAATCTTGTTCTCTTCCGACTCTGTGAGGGATTGGATTTAAGAAATCATTCGTTTTTAACTCTTCGCAGCTCCGGATCTCTTCCTCTTAAAATGTGAAAGGGTATAATGTGAAAATTCCTTGTGGCTATTACAGCCTGGTGCTGTTCTTGTGAGACACACCCTCCTATGAGGGTGGGAAGAAAACGGTGCGTCGTTTCATTGTGTAGTATGCGATTTGGAAAAATATTACCAACTGACGGAACACATTGTCTCCGAGCCACAGGATCTTACCATACGCGGTTAAAATCCAAACGTTTAGCTGTGAATCGAACTCAAAATTCAGTGGTCTGAAGACCAGACACGACGATGAATTACATTTTTTCATAAAAATATAAACCTTACCATCATTGAAGAATAGTGCAAGGTACAGCAGCTATAGACGATAAATACATGGGTATAGGCTCGACAGTCCTACTATATAAAATAAAGAACCTAACGTGTTTTGAGACTTTTATTGTGATGTCTTCAGACTTGACCATCCTCTAGTAATGACTACTCTTCAGTTCAGCACTCATGGAATTCTACGTTTGGCCGTCAATAAACCTACGTTTGGTGTATGTACACATGCTTAAACCGCAGCGCTCATAAATTTTTTGTTAGGCCTACTTGTATTTAGAGATGGTAATCGCGTCGTGAATAAGCTATATTGATGTAATTACCGGTGTTAACGTGCGATCAATTTGAGCCTCGAGTTTTAAACCGAGACGAGTCAATATTCAAACAGTCACTATGGAAATTCCTCATTCCTGAACGGAAAGGTATGGTGGAAAGAACCGGTGATAACGAAAAGAAAGCAAGAATTGCAAAAATGACTACTGGTATAGTATAATAATAATAATAATAATAATAATAATAATAATAATAATAATAATAATAATAATAATAACAAATGTCGGGATTGTAACTTGCTTCACATGCCGGGAAGTGTTTATGGAAGACCCAAATTATCTCAGTTCTTCACATTACCGCTGGTTCCCCAGCAACAAATGTACACGGGTTCGATGACTATGAATGTCCATGGCTGCTAATATTAACTATCGATCGTATGAACTATGGCAATAGATCAGTAATTAAGCAATTTGCCTACCGGACGGACCAATTTCATGCGCATTAGCATTACGAAAATGTTTTCCCAAGAGAACTAAGCGTTCCATCAAACATGGAATGCACGGTACTAGCCTTTTAAAATTTAATTCCCTTTCCTCCAAGCGTGTATAGAACTAGAGCATGTGAGCTGACCTGGTAAACATCTGTTCCGTTCATGAATTATGCACCCTCAAACAGGAGAGTCCTATCAACGCCTCGTGTCAGAAATAACTTAATGAATAAATCATCTCAATAATTTTATTCAGCCGAAAGAAAACATTTACCTTGAAAGCTCACAAACAAGGTAAAATAGAAGCTGAAAATGCACGGACTAGCAAAACAATGAACTCCTAAGAATGAGTTTGGTATAGAAGGGATTGTGGAAGTTTAGAAGTCATACTTTTCCTTTTTTTCTATTTTGAGTTAAAGTAATAGAATTTCAGTCGCCCATACGTTAAATAGTTCTAAATGAACTTGGGTCTGAAGTCAAATTTATAATGTACAAATAGGAATAAAACAAAAAGTATTATAAATACCATTCCTTAAAATAGTTCAGAGGAAAGTAAATGAAAAATTCAATAAAGTGACAGGAATATAATAAGAGCCACATTATTATTATTATTATTATTATTATTATTATTATTATTATTATTATTATTACAATTTGCTTTACGTCGCGCCGACACAGATAGGTCTTATGGCGACGATGGGACGGGAGAGGGCTGGAAGTGGCAAGGAACCAGCCGTGGCCTTAATTAAGGTACAGCCCCAGCATTTGCCTGGTGTGAAAATGGGGAAACCATGGAAAACCATTTTCAGGGCTGCCGACAGTGGGGTTCGAACCCACTATCTCCCGAATACTGGATACTGGCCACCTTTAAGCGACTGCAGCTATCGAGCTCGGCCATATTATTATTATTATTATTATTATTATTATTATTATTATTATTATTATTATTATCGTATGGCATTTACATGCATAATGTTTACACAATACAATGAACATATAAATTAAAATATAAAAGTAATTAAACTAGAATGTCCACCTTCGACAACCAGTCCACTTCACTTGGTGTCAATTCATGCAGAGCCCGTAAACCGTCCTTAAATGCTGAGAATGGACAGCTCTCAACAACATGTCTGGCTCAATGGCTAAATGATTAGCGTGCTGGCCTTTGGTCACAGGGGTCCTGGGTTCAATTCCTGGCAGGGTCGGGCATTTTAACCACCATTGGTTAATTTCGCTGGCACGGGGGCGTGTGTGTTGTCATCATCATTTCATCCTCATCACGACGCGCAGGTCGCCTACGGATGTCAAATCGAAAGACCTGCACCTGGCGAGCCGACTTTGTCCTCAGACACTCCCGGCACTAAATGCCACACGCCATTTCATTTTTTTTTTCTCAACAACATGAAGCAATGCCTGTTTCTCAGCACCACATTCACACGCTGCACTTCCACAATATCCCCACTTTTTCATCATATATCGGCACCTGCCGTGGCCTGTTCTAAAACGGTTGAGTTTTGACCACTCATGTCGAGGAAGAATATTACTTCGAATTTCTATACCTCGTTACGAATTTACGAATTGGCTGTTTTATTAATGTAGTCCCTATCTAATAACGTGTGCCACTTTTCTCAAATTTTCTTCTTGTCACTTGAAATTTTTGAGTAATTTAACTTCCCTATGTCTAATGCCTGTGCCGGGCTGAGTGGTTCATGTGGTTGAGACGCTGGTCTTCTGACCCCAACTTTGGCAGATTTGATCCTGGCTCAGTCCGGTGGTAGTTGAAGGTGCTCAAATACGTCAGCCTCATTCCGGTAGATTATCCGGCACGTAAAAGAACACTTGCGGGGCAAAACTCCGGCCTCGGCCTCTCCGGAAACCTGTAAACGTAGTTAGTGGGTTGTAAAGCCAATAACATTATTTAATGCTTTTTTATTGTATTTTGAATTTCTTGTGAGATACCGTCGTAAAAAGACAAATACGCAACTGAACAAATTTTTTACTTTTCTTTGACCATTATTGGATAAATGCTATGAGTAGGAGAGAAAGCAAACGTTCATAAGAAGAATGACAATATTATTTTATGTACGTATAAATGAATGATTAACTGATGCCAGCCCATGTTTATTGATTGCTTTGTGGTTTTAGATTTGGGTTGTTTTACATTTAAAGGTATTTTATCGAGTTGTTCTTTGCCCATCAAAATTTTTACCTCCACTTGTTCTTTTCTTGATGTAGTGTTTGTTATAATTTGTTATTTTATCGAATATTTATTCATGTTGATTTTTCTGTGCACTGTGCAAATAAAACGGGTTTGACAAAGACCTTGTAATTTAACAGGCAAATGAATACATATATAAATAAGAAATTAATAAAAATTCGTAGAATTTTTGGTTACTTTTTTCTGAGCAATTCGAAGATCTGGTACGCTCATGGCAACATTTCATCTATCATTGGATCTTAAAGCTGAAAGCTTTGGAGTAGGAAATTTGGGAAAATATCTCTAGAACCCCTTTTGGTTACAAAGAGCCTAGATCTAAACGGGATATGATAAATAACAGGGAATTAAATAATGAATTCTAGCTGACGTACTTACGTAGCATCGGATATCACTTTCTTTGATTCTTGATGATTGGGAATTTAAACAACTGCATCTAAGCGATACGTAAAGAGCACCAGTATCCACTTCGAATAGGATCATGACACAACTTTAAAGAACATTAATAGAAAAGGGGCCTAACATCTAGGTCATTGGCCCATTTGGGAATGAACCCATGCTTGCACAGTGATACGACAAAATTGAAACGTGATGTGGCCCACCTGCAATATCACAAGTTACATTTTCACTTATTAGAACACTGATCAGGATTATTTTTATGTATTTATTTCTTTATTTCATTTTCTGGGTTGCCGAACATAACGAAGTATACCATATCAACAGTGTTAAATAATAACAGTTACTTCACGCGTCAGCTCGGTGGTGTAGGGTTTGCATGTTTGCCCCTTAATCGGAGGCCCAGGTTTCGATTTCTCGTCAGTTCAAGAATTTTAATTCTGGAATGAAAACTGGAGTGGGAGTCACTCAGTCACGTGAGAACAACTGAGCAGCTGCCTGTTACAAGAGGCATGGGATCTGATGCAATACGCTGGAGGGTGTAGTCACGCTGACCACCCTCCAAAGTCGTTTTGGAAAAACAAAACTCTTAAGGAGCTGTTGTCCCACGAGTTTTTGGGTTAAGTGTACACAAAACCAAACCAAAACACCATAGTGCAACTGTCCCGTAGGGCTACGGCCTACCGAGCGACGGCTGTTCATTCCGAAGGCCTGCAGATTACGAGGTGTCGTGTGGTCGGCACGGTGAATCTTCTCAGCCGGTATTCTTGGGTTTCTATATCGGGGCCGCTATCTCACCGTCAGACAGCTACTCAACTGAAATCACGCACGCTGAGTGGACCTCGAACCAGCCTTCGGATACAGGTAACAAAAACCTGACCGGGCCGGGAATCGAACCCGGGGTCTCCAGGTAAGATGCAGGCACGCTACCACTACACCGAGGAGCCAGCTATTTACACACAACAGCCATATATATTCATTTCTGATATATTTCATCAGCTGATGATGATTGTTGTTAAAAGTGGCCAAACCTCGAAGTGTCCATCATCCTGCCTTTGCAGCTAGCACAGTGATACATTCTCCCTTTTTATCTGTTACTTTTAAATGCCGCCTTTGTACATCAGAGGTAGAGTTTCTGATACATGATCCCAAGATCGTAGAGTTCGATCAAGTTGAGTTAGTCGCTCTTTAACTCACTCACTCATCTCTTGTCGCCCCTACTGAAGCATGGCGATAGAGTAAAGTTCCTCCAGCTCGTTCGGTTGACAGTTTGTTCATTCTCCACCAAGTGTTACGTGGACTCACATGTCTACCAGCTACCAGAGTAACATTAAAAGATCCAGTCCCCGAACCAGTGGAATTAACCAGAAGCGGGTAAAATCGCCGACCTGATAGAGATTCGAACCCAAGAACCTCTAAAATGAAGGCTACAACAACGATCTTTCAGCAAAGGACAAGGACATACAAGGAGTTCTTTATACAGCAGTTCATAAAAATGCCCGTGCGATGTTAACGAAATCGCTTGTGCTCATGCGTTCTTGAACGAAATTCTAATGTGTTCACTGGGTTACAACAAAGTATTCTCTGTTACAAGAATTGACATACTCGGACTATATCTTTGGTGTGCAGTATTACTGAAATAAAATTTTCTAAATTAATAATAATTATATTCGAGTATTTTAATTGTAAGTTACTTATAACACAATATGTTTCCACTATACATCTGAAACACTTCTGTAATTCTGTACTTTAAGGCTTTCGTTATGGTATGATATTTCGTAGTAATGAGCCTCCGTGGCTCAGACGGCAGCGCATCGGCCTCTCACCGCTGGATACCGTGGTTCAAATCCCGGTCACTCCATGTGAGATTGTGCTGGACAAAGCGGAGGCGGGACAGGTTTTTCTCCGGGTACTCCGGTTTTCCTTGTCATCTTTCATTCCAGCAACACTCTCCATTAACATTTCTTAGCATCTATCAGTCATTAATATATCACTTTGGGAGTGGCGACCCCATCGTACTAATAGCCTATATATGCTTCATTCATTGCATCCTTGACCCGGTCAATGACTGGAAAACAGGTTGTAGGTTTTCATTTCATTTCGTAGTAATGTACACAGTTCGTGGCAGCCTTTTGCTTGGTGTAGCGTATCAGCCATTTACTCCGAGGCCTTGCGTTGGACACCTGTCTGGGAAGGGTCCCTCAGTCTCGTCAATTCAACTCAAGACCTGTCTGATAGCGGCCTGATCAAAAATATCTGAACATTTTTTCGTACTAACCACATGGCACATTTTCAGCCTAGTGAGAAAGTGACTGCGCGATTTGGATAGCGTAGCTATCAGCTTACATTCAGGAGAATGTGGGTTCAAACTCCACTGTCGGCAGCCCTGAAGACAGTTTTCCGAGGTTCCCCATTTTTACACCAGGAAAATTCTAGTTTTGTACCCTTTGTAAGGCCACGGTCGTTTCCTTGCCACTCGTACCCCTTTCCTATCCCATAATCGTCATACAACCTATCTGTCGGAGCGACGTTAATCAAAATTGAATATATATATGAATCTGAAGTCGGGCAGCATTTTGATAGAGTAAGGCAGAAAGGACCTGCACTGTATGTGTCACGTGTTTATCTGTTTTGTTTGTGCACAGCCGTTATAGTATTGATATCTGAGCAGATTTAATATAACGTTATGTATAATAAACGACAAATCATATGATAATTCAAATGAAATTGAACTATTGCCTCTTCTTGCCTTCGGTTGTTCGATGTGAACCCAGTTCTGGTGCGACCGTTTCTGATCTTTTCAACATCACAGTATCGCTGTCTCTGGAGATTGCCGAGACGATTTTTTTGTTTTGTTTTCTTTTAGCGAAGTCCATTGTCCCGAGTTCCTCTTGCTCATCCTCTTCCAGCGCCTTTTATTTTAGAGTGGATTCGATTTTCCTTTGTGTATGTTCCACAGCTGGTGATTGTTAGACTTGTCTTGCCATTCTCCTCACGATGTTCCACGCAGGAAATGTTTCCTGTATTCGTAGACAATTCCCTTGCGTAATATTCATTTCCATGAAGAATAGCCTACTTATCGCAAGAAAAAGAGTATACAAAGTCTGAAACATCTGCAAAATTTTTTTACTAAATAACCTCATTTTGTACGTACGAGTTGAGACCCTACCTTCAATTTTCACAATTATATAAATGAATTGAGAAGATAATTAGGTTAATTTTCCAATCTAGGTCACCCGTGATGTTAATGTTCTCTTTAAGTCTAGGTAAGTGCCAGGGTTATATGGCGCTTTTCTTCCCAGCCTCCAGTTAATTTTTACACATACATAAACTGAAGGAAATAAAAATCTCAGCTAAAGCCAAACTAACAAGTACAGGATGATATTTGTCGCGATGTCTCAACTTTCTTGCATGATGAAGCAGTAACAACTACAAAGCAACTAAAAGTACTTCTATTACTATCGTTCAGACAGTACAGAGGTAGTTTCTTGAGCCCAAGTTAGCGTGTTCGATCCCAGCTCAGTCCGATGGTATTTGAAGGTGTTTGGTAATTTTACTTGTATGTAAACGACCGAGCTGGATAGCTGCAGTCGCTTAAGTGCGGCCAGTATGCAGTATTCGGGAGATAGTGGGTTCGAACCCCACTGTCGGCAGCCCTGAAGATGGTTTTCCGTGGTTTCCCATTTTCACACCAGACAAATGCTGGGGCTGTACCTTAATTAAGGCCACGGCCGCTTCCTTCACATTCCTAGCCCTTCCCAGTCACATCGTCGCCATAAGACCTATCTGTGTCGTTGCGACGTAAAGCTACTTGCAAAAAAAATGTATGTAAACGAAATCCTGCGGCACGAAATACTGACTCTTCGGCATCCCCGAAAACCGATAAAATAGTTAGTGCGACGTCAAACCAGTAACATTATTACTAATATTAATGTTATTGGCTTTACGTTCCACTGCTTTTACGGCTTTCTGAGACGCCGAGGTGGGGAATTGTGTCCCACTGAAGTTATTTTACCTGCCAGTAAATCTACCGACATGAGACTGACTTATATAAGCACCTTCAAATACCACAGGACTGAACCAGGTTCAAACTTGCCATTAGGGGTCACAAGGCCAGCGCCTCAACCGTCGAAGCCACTCATCCCGGCCAACATTACTACTATTACTACTGCTAAGAAGAATAAAGTCGTCTCTGTACAGACCATGGCGACCCTTGGAGGAATCGAACATAAAGCGATGCAAAGGTTTACTCTACGAGAATGTCTTCTTTTACGTCGCACCGTCACAGATAGGTCTTATGGCGACGATGGGACAGGAAAGTGCTAGGAGTCGAAAGAATCGGCCGTGGCCTTAATCAAGGCACAGCCCCAGCATTAACCTTGTGCGAAAATGGAAACCACGGAAAACCATCTTCAGGGCTGCCGACAGTGGGGTTCAAACCCACTATCTACCGGATGCAAGCTCATAGCTGCGCACCCCTAACCGCACGGCCAACTCGCCCGGTACGAGTATATCCGACAGCCTCTGCCTCCAAGAATTTACCTGTTCCTCGTTTCTGTCGTAGACTGGCAGTAATGTGTCTCTTCTGAAGCGGAAGTCTAATTTCTGTATGTTTTGACTTCCTGACGAGTAATCGAAAGTATGAACTTTTGGATGAACATAACATATCATTACCACCTCGGCTAGGTACTACTACTACTACAGTAGAAGCTCAACTTAACGTGGTTGTTGGGGGAAATGCTTTACCCTGTGTTCTAGCTTATCCACGGTAAATGGAAAAATGTTCTGGCTTATAGGGTGACAGAAGATTGGTAAAAATACTAGGCTTGTAGAGAACACGATTTCATGAAAGACTCTACCTAAAATACACAAGGAACTTACTATTACTCCAGTGAAGTAGACAAATGCTCATCGAGGTACTTTACTATGTTTGCCCAGCTTTTCCCACTTCTTTCTAGCCCCACGTCGCCATCGATTGTATCTAGATAACTTCGAAGTTTCTGTTGTTCCTTCATCCACCCTCTAATAGTTCCTTTTAGGATTCCTACTTCACGTGAAAATATAGCTTTCGACATTCCACTCTTCACACGATCGATTATTTTCAATGTATCGTACACAATGTATACTTTTCCTTTTTTGTGACATCACAGCAACTGCAGTGAACTTGACTTAACTAAGAGATTGTCTGACAATTGCCAAAATCCAACACGGCCACTTGTTTTGTAAGCGTAGGTGCAGGCGAACATGTTTAAGTTGTTGAGGTGAATGCGGAAGGTCACCTTAACTTCCCCTATGCACACAAACGCCCCGGCAATTGTTCACGTCCCGTCATTTTCTCTCAATAGATGGCACGCCGCGCCGTTTCTAAACCCCATCCAGTCTTCCCTAGATGTTCTGTTTAGTGTAATGCAGAATCCCTCTAGGCAGTTCGTTACTACATTAAAATAATAATAATTTTATTGGTTGTATGTTCTGGAGAGTACTTTGTACCACGTTCAGTCCGAATATGCGGTGAATCGGACCGCGTTTAACCGGGCTTCCACTGTACTACTGCTACTCTGAATAGATAAAATGCTACGTAGTCGATAGATGCAGAGAGGGTCTCGGCCTATAAGTGGCCACGGCTGGTCCGTGGTCCGACAGCTCTGCACTCTGACCGGCAAACCGAGCAGAGGAGGGGTGGCCACGGCTCTACCGTGGCTCTACGCTTCTGCATTCGGAAGACGGAACAGGGCTGGACCTCACGGCTGGCCCCAACCGTCGGCTGTCCTGAGAATGGTTTTTTGCAGGGTTTTCCAATCTCCTGCACTAAGGGGAATGTCGGGACAGTTCCTAGTATAGGCCACAGCCGCCAACTTCCTCACCTTCTCATAGCATTTCCTTCACCGTAACAAATCTCCCGGCCTGAGGAACGGTGTCATCGTCTAAGAGGTCCGCCTTCCCCTTCAGGAGGATTTTTTTTTTTGTTTTTGCTTTACGTCGCACCGACACAGATATGTCTTATGGCGACGATGGGACAGGAAAGGGCTAGGAGTGGGAAGGAAGCGGCCGTGGACTTAATTAAGGTACAGCCCCAGCATTTGCCTGGTGTGAAAATGGGAAACCACGGAAAACCATTTTCAGGGTTGCCGACAGTGGGGTTCGAACCTACTATCTCCCGAATACTGGATACTGGCCGCACTTAAGCGACTGCAGCTATCGAGCTCGGTGGGAGAGGAATTAAAACATTTTAGTAGTAGTATGCTACGTCTGAAGAACCTTAGTCAACCATTAGCTTGTATGGCTTCCATTTCTCTGTAATATCCGGAAATACACGCCATTCTGAGTCTCAACTCGAGCGCGGCGATACGCATAATTTCCCTGCTAAAGGTAAAAGGTCTGGGTACGTCAAAGAACTTCTGAGGAACAAAATTCCGACGCCCCAGTGCACCCGAAAACCGTAAGAGTAGTTAAAGGGACGGTAGAATAATATTGTATATCAATTCTTCTTCTTTTTGTTATTATTGCTGGCCGCGGATGTAGCGAGCATGATTCTCCCTCCCGGAGGACCCGGGTTTGATTCTCGGCCAGGTTAAGGATTTTTACTCGGATCTGAGGGCCGGTTCGATGTCTACTTAAATTACGTGAGAGCACTTGAGAAGCTATCTGATGGTGAAATAGCGGCCACGGCCTAGAAAACCAACATAAACGGTCGAGTAGATTCGTCGAGCAGACCATACGTTACCTCGTAATCTGCACGTCTCTGCAATGAAGAGCGGCCGCTAGGTGACCAAGGTCCATTTGTGCTGTAACATGGGTTAGGGGATTATTATTATTATTATTATTATTATTATTATTATTATTATTATTATTATTATTTACAATTTGCTTTACGTCGCACCGACACAGGTCTTATGGCGACATGGATAGGAAAGGCGTAGGAGTGGGAAGGAAGCGGCCTGGCCTTAATTAAGGAACAGCCCCAGGATTTGCCTGGTGTGAAAATTGGAAACCACGGAAAACCATCTTCAGGGCTGCCGACAATAGGGTTCGAATCCACCATCTCCCGCATGTAAGCTCACAGCTGCGCGGCCCTAACCGCATGGCAAACTCGCCCAGTAAGATTATTACCATTATTGTTGTTATTATTATTATTGTTGTTATCACCATTATTGTGAGATGAGAAATATGACTATTAAGTTTATAGCAAATGAAACTTAGTACGAAATCATGTCGGCCTCCATTTACGGTACATTTAATTCTCATTCCGGTTTTAATTGCCATCCACGGGAGAAAATATAATTAATTTGAAAGCGCAAAATATACTGCAGTGATTCAACAAACCATTATTATATTTGTTAGACTTCATAACTCACATTTCGAAGATAATATTAGATTACGGCGGTAAAAATGTATTCATTTATAATCTAACAACAGATACCCTTTCTGCTCTGAATAAAATCAACGCACATTGTGCTTGTGAATTGAGTTTCGTACTCGAGATTTCATTTCTGTTATTCAACAGACTCGATTCTACGCAGTACAAGAGTAATTCTCCTTCCTGACACGTGAGGAAAGTTTACAGAATGCCAATATGTCGAAAGTGCTTCAGAAGTTGAGTGAAGGATTTCAAACTGCAAAACAGGGTGAAATAAATTAGATGTCTGCGTCGTCAGTCTGGTTTACTGTTACCTTCCTCATCGTTCTATTCCACGTTAACATCTTAATTTCTACATAACTACCCTTTACAGGGCGTTTCGTGCGGACGGGATTAACACTTGAGTGGCAGCGTCTCTATTTGAAAGACAGAGGTTGTGTAGCAGACTCAGTCAGGCATTAATAATTCCATAATTATTTCTGAAACAGCAGAATTACTAATTCACTATCAAAGGGTAGAGAAGGGTTCACCTATTCAATACCATTAGTTGGTATAGTGTCTTATATAACTGGGGATAGTTTCGACCCCATATACATTGGGTCATCTTCAGCCACGATCCCACTGGAAGCATATGCTCACATACAACCAATAGTAAACAATATGGTATGTCTCAATATACAATCCAAATTTAAAACATTGATGAAGTCAGACAACACATCCAAAATTGAAACCCAATGCCACATCAAAATTGCTTCAGCTGGTGACGAACGATGTCGTCGCTCCTACAGCAACCAAACGTTCCTGAGTGGATCTGGGAGTTGGCATTCCCCATCTATATAGACGAGCCACTTGATTTATAAATTATGTTTTGTTCAATATTACGGGTAATGGTTTGTATGTAGCTTGAAGGGGAATATTCATAACTTGAATAAGTATTCCTTTTCATCAGGTGTCGTGATCTATTGTTTAATTTGGTTTGAACTGAATGTCCCTATGCTCCTCGTAGATTGTGTGCTATACTCCTTCTCCCTCTCAACAGCCAATCTGGTGTTGGCGTCCGTACCAAGTGCATATTACTATTGAAAAAACATCTATAGATACAAAATGACATGTCCTGACTGACTGACTGACTGACTGACTGACTGACTGACTGACTGACTGACTCATCATCGCCGAGCCAAAACTACTGGACATAAATGAAATTTTGGGGATATATTTATATTACAGTGTAGGTGCTCACTAAGGAAATATTCCTGGATATTCCGTCGGTAAGAGGGTGAAAAGTGGGTTGAATTTTTAAAGTGAGTATATCTATTTCTCAAAACCGTAACAGTTTAAAGACGTGAACATTGGTATTTGGAATCTCCTTTAAAAATAAAGAAACACGAATATTTTTGCTTTCGGGAAAAACAACTAAGGAAATATAAAGAAGTGAAAAGGTGTTAAAGTTTTTTAATGAGGATATACCTCTAAAACTGAAGCTGTTACAGACGTGAAAATTGGTACATGAAATATCCTTTAAAAGTAAAGAAACACGTATTTTTCTGTTTTTGAAAAATCAATCCACTTAAGAAAGGGGGGGGGGTGCGCTGAAAATCGGGATTGATTTTTAAAACCAGTATATATCAAAAACTTTGCATGTTAAAGACGTAAACATTTGTTTTTGGAATCTCCTTTAAAAACGAAGAAACACGTATGAAACACCACTTAACGGGGTGAAAACTGAAAAGGGGATTGAAGATTTTACAGGAGTGAAAATTGGTATTTGGAACCTCATTTAGATATAAAGCAACAAGTATTTCTTTGTTTTCAGAAAATCAATTTAATGGTGGGTGAATACGACCGAAAGAGGGATTACATTCTTCTTATGAGAATACTTATATCTCATAAACTGAAGATGTTACAGACGTGAAAAATGGTATTTGGAATATCCTGTAAGATAAAGAAACACTTATATTTTTGTTTTTGGAAAGTCAACTTAAGAGGGCGGGTGGGGGTGGGGAAGTGAAGGAGGAGTTGAATTCTTATATAAGCATACATATCATAAACATATAGCTCAATAAAAATTTTACACATGTAAAAATTGGTATTTGGAATCTACTTTAAAAATAAAAAAGATTGTTTCGTTTTCGGACAATCTACTTAAGGGGGTGAAAAGAATTGAAAAAGCGGGCGTTTTTTTAAAATGAGGATATCTACAGCATATATCAAAAATGATTTTACAGACGTGAAAACTGGTATTTGAATTCTCCTTTAAAAATAAAGAAATTTATTTCTTTTTGTTTTCCGTAAATCAATTTAAGGCGAAGGAGGTTGAAAAGAATGAAGTAGTAGTTGAATTATTTTTATGGGGATACTTAAATCTCTGGGTGAAAATATCGCTCATAAGGTCGGTTGGTGTATGCATTTCAGTGGGCGTGGCAGACGGATATGTAATAGTAACTTCTGGATCAGTGAGGAAAGCAACGGGAATGTACCTCACTCCTCATTTCCGTAGTATGTCTCTTCAGTGACACCTAGGCTATCTATGACAACTGTCGGTGGAGCTGTAGAGGATCAAACCACCTTCGGGCTGAATACCCAACATACATACTTAAATCTAAAAGATGTTACAGACGTGAACCTTGCTATTTTGGATCACCTTCAAAAATAAAGGAAAAGGTAATTTTGGTTTTAGGAAGTTCCTCTTAAAGCGGTGAAAATATGTGAAAAAGGTGGTAAATTTTTTAATGAGTATATCTACTGAATATCTCAAAAAGTAACATGGAATCCCTTTTGTTAAATGAACACGTATTCATTTACGGAAATCCACTTAAAGTTCGGGGGGGGGGGTGAAAAGGAGTGAAGAAGGATTGAATTTCTTTATAATGATACTTATACCTCAAAAACAAAAGATGTTACAGAAGTGAAGAATGGTATTTGGAATCTCCTTTAAAAATTAACACGCACTTTTTGTTTCTGGAAAGTCCACTTAATAGGGTGGAGGAGGGGGAAAGGAAGTGAGGGAGTTGATGACATACTTACATCTCAAAAACTGGAGATGTTACAGACGTGAGAATAAGTACTTAGAGTATCATTTAAAAATAAAGGAACACGTAAAATCCACTTAAGGCGACGAGTGAAAAGAAGTGAAGAAGGAGTTGAATTATTTTAATAATGATGTTATTTGCTTTACGTACCACTAACTACTTTTTCGGTCTTCGGAGACACCGAGATGCCGGAATTTAATCCCGCGGGAGTTCTTTTACGCGCCATTAAATCTACCGACACGAGGCTGACGTATTTGAGCACCTTCAAATACCACCGGACTGAGCCAGGATCGAATCTGCCACGTTGGGGTCAAAAGACCAGCGCCTTAACCGTCTGAGCCACTCAGCCCGGCGAATTATTTTTATGAGGATACTTATATCGCAAAAACTGAAGATGTTACAGACGTGAAAATCGGCATTTTAAATCTCATTTAAAACAAAGGAACCTTCATTTTTTGTTGTTTTCTGAAAAGCCACTGAAGGGGGGTGAAAGACGAGAAAATATTTTATTTCTGTGAGTATACTTTTGTCTCAAAAACTGAAGAAGTTTCAGATGTGAAAATTGATATTTGGATTCTCCTTTAAAAATAAAGAAACATATATTTTTTTTTATTTTCGACTTGAGAAAGGATTGTTTCTCACATGTACAGTTCTATGTCGCGTGATCCAGAGATAGCTCTCTGCCAGTAGCCTGATGATCTTAGCCCCGAAAGGCAATGCCACAAACGTGGTTTACAAAGAGGTACTGAGGTAGATGAAACTCAGTTTTTAGGTGCGTTTTTATACTCTATTGATTTTAAGTTTAATGGCTTATGCAGTGCCCAGTAACACTTACTTTCATCAAATTACGAAATCTACGCGAGTGAAGCCGCGGTTAAGAACTAGTAATTTATAAATAAAGTGACTCGTCTATACAAATGGAGAATGCCAACTCCTATATCAACCCAGGAACGTTTGGTTGCTGTAGGAGCGACACCACAATTCGGCACCAACTGCAGCAGTTTAGATGTGTCATTTGGTTTCAATTTAGACTTCATCAATATTTTAAATTTAGATTTTAAATTGAGACATACCAGATTGTTTACTTTATTATGGATTATATGCGAGCATACGTTTTACAATTGGATCGTGGCTGAAGATAACCCAATGCACAGTATATGTGGTAGGAACTAATCCCAGTTAAAGAGAACACTATACAAGCTAATGGTATTCAATAGGAGGACCCTTCTCTACCCTTTGATCAATTGTCAATACGGACCATAATGAAATTCATAACTTGTGAATTAGTCGTTCTTCGCATAGGAGTTTCTTCTGAATTTTTACAAAATAATAAATAAAATAAAGCATTATCCTGTGTTCTTAGATTGTGGTATTCTGCATGTATATGTATGGATTATTATGAGATGATATCTATTAAATACAAACATATTTTTGTATACAGTCGAGTGTACGGAATCTTTCCAATATAGTAATGGAAATTTACAACACCTCTGCTCCACCCGTGTCAATGACATTTCTGGTTCTAGCAATTCCTTTGCCCACCCTTACCCTTTGTTCGTGATCGATGGATACCAGTTGCAGTCTAACGAGGTCAAGATAGCTAAAATATCTGGTTATAACAATTTGATGAGCTGAAAAACTTAACCAATAAGAAGAAGTAATCACATGTCTTCGTTTAGATATAGCCTACCGTATGCTCAGTGGTTTGCTAGAAAATAAGTTGAAATGTTTCTTTGTGTGTTCGTTTATTCGTGGGGGAGGGGCGGTGAAAGCGGTTAAATTTTAGGCTGTAAAATGAAGCATATCGCATGTATATCTTGATAAGAATATACATAAAAATTACTATAATTAATTTGCAGTGAAAGTAGTTACACTGCAATTATAACTCAGTTTATGTTAGAAACAATTTATTTTTGAAGAAATGGTTTAACGCTGATGTAATAAATCATTTTTTTTAACTCTTTCAAAAAGAATACGTTTTACAATGACTCGTTAATGTTTATATTGTTTGCGTGAGTCATAGAGCCACTGTAAGTAGGGAGGTGAGTGGATACTTTCGGAGTACTGTTTCACAGGCCTGTGTAAACACACTTTACAAAGCACTGTGATTCAACCACTCAGAATAAATTTTTCTTTACTCCTCCTGCTTTACTTCTCACCTAGAGCTGATCTTTGCTCATACGCTAGTGTTTGAGTGCAGAAATGTACTTCATTAAGTCTCATTAAGGTTCCTTGCGTGTACCACAAATGTTAAAGAGCTTCTTCTAGCATTACATAAGAAAAAACCCTGTTGCAATACACACGCATTGGGACAGTTCCGTGATCTTGACTGTACTTAGCAAACAAAAAATCCATATATTTTTAAAGCTTATATACCTATCATTGCGCGGGGTCGTAATTTCTTCATGGACCCATCCATTTTAAAATAAAAACTGTCACTAACTTTCCACAACAAACACATCTCCTTAGCATTCCTTCTTTACGACGAATCAACGATGTTGGACATAGTTCCATGGCAAGCGGTAGATGGCAGAGGAAGTACGATCTAGACAACGACGTATTTACATGTGAGCAGGAACAGTGCGACGGTCCCGAAACATTTTATTATGTTTTTATTTTGTTACACCTCACACCTCCAACAGTAGGGGTAGGGATATATAAAATCCACGGTATTTTTGCTTATTTAGTAACTAATAATTATTTTATAATTGTCCCAAGTTTTGTTGAAATCGGTCCTGTGGTTTAGGAGGGGATATGGAACATCCGTCCATCCATCCGAGTACCAATGAAGTGTCAAAACTACTTTTTAATATTGTTGCTAATATTATGCATAGTAGTAGTAGTATTAATACTGAACTGATATTATTCAAAGCTGACGTCCATTATGTAGTGGTGATAAGAACAATCAGTCATAATAACTTTACTACTAAATTTGATGATAACTCACCTTGTTCGGATTATTTCGACCGATTTTGTTCGCTTATCATCGGCAGCTAACTCCTGGGATAGAGACATTAAATGCTGTCTATCACCATCAAGAGGCAGTCTTGAATCCATTACCAACAAGATGCACAGTGTCCCCCATCCCCTCCCAGGTGACATTTGCTGTGGCCAGCGATCACGATCTGTCAAATGTCTTCAACAGAAAATACTTGTTTACCATCGACGTCATTCATTATTAGCGAGGGAGTTGGCTGGACAGGTTTGGGTCACATACCCGCGTACTTGCTTTCGGAATATCCTAGGTTCGGCTCCCGTCGTCAGCATTCCTGAAGATGGTATTCCGTGATTTCTCATTTTCACATCAGGCAGATGCTGAGACTGTAGTTTAACTAAGCCTACGGTCTCTTCCTTCTAAGTCGAACTGCTGTCGTTTCTCGTCGCTGCTGTAAGACCTGCTTGAGCCGGTGCGACGTAAACGAAGTCGTTGTCAGTCATTGCTAGTTCCACTAAATACATAAATATTTGTTGTAGTTACACCGTTATTTAATTTATGCTTACTGAATTTTTTGTTGAATAGTTGTTATTTAATACAACCAGTTTAATCGTCTCTCTCATCATCTCTATTCAAAGTCTACAGAATACTTATCTCAAACATTCTTCTATCTCCGATTTAATGCAAGGACAATTTTTGCCAATAACTGCTGGATATATTTTGCACACAAGAAACCTGCCGTTTATTACATCGAATTTTAGCCCAAACTTCCAAAAGTCTAGCCTCTTTCTGACCTAAGTTTTAGAGTACTCTTGAGTTCCTACAGAAAGTCAATGCAGTGTCAAACATGTGCGTGTAGTTCTCGGCTGTGTGCGAGCATTTGTGTAGCGTCCTATAGAAACTGTTATCGCACCTGTTTAAAGAGAAGAGGGTTATATATTTTAACTCCTCCTTCTTAGATAAGAGAGTGCTAAATCGTAACTTCGCTGTAGTAAGTCTCTCTCATTTAGTCATTATACATGTCGACCATGATCCTGCAAACATGTCCAAAATAACTGCCACAATACCTATTCGTAAAATACTCCTAGAGTTAGTCCTTTACATGTCTATTGAAAATAATGTAACATAATTTTTTCAGTCAGTTCTTACTGTGCAATATTTAAATAAGTTGAGTAAATTTGAATTATCTAATTGATCTGGTTGCTCATTCTTGAAGTAAAGGTAAGTAGGACTAGAGTTCAATCCCTCGATGAGAAAGATTATTGAAAATGTTCTCTTCTTGCAATTTCAGGAGCCGCGCCGAGTTGATCAGACGGTTAAGCGCTGGCCTTTTAACCTCACCTTTAAAGGTTCAATTCTGGCTCAGTCCGGCGGTATTTCAAGTGTTCGAATACGTAAGCCTCATATCTGTAGATTTACTGGTCCGTACAAGAACTTCTGCAGGAATAAGCTCCGGCACCTCGGCGTGTCCAAAAACCGCTACAGAGTAGTGGGACGTAAAACTTATAACATTATTATTATTATTATTATTATTATTATTATTAATATGATTAATATTATTATTATTATTATTGGAACGTAAAATTTAAAAGTTAACATTCTGTCCTTATAATACTGAAATAAGTATCATATCTGATCTAATTAAGATGCTGTATTAAACAGCAACGTCTGTCCATTTTCTTCCTTTTCTTAGCTTAATTTAGGGTAGAGGGTGGGGGAAAAAGACGTATTCGTGTCGGTTATTGTTTGTCCATATCATTGTCTGTTCCACTTTATGCAAGAACCACTAGTTATTTTCATGAAACGTTTTGTTTAGGCTAAGCCAGGCAGTCATTACCTTTTTTAAATTCAAGTTTTAACACAAAGTGATATGGAAACACAAAGTGCCGGGCTGAGTGGTTCAGACGGTTGAGGCGCTGGCCTTCTGACCCCAATTTGGCAGGTTCGATCCTTGCTCAGTCCGGTGGTATTTGAAGGTGCTAAAATACGCCAGCCTCGTGTCGGTAGATTTACTGGCACGTAAAAATAACTCCCGCGGGACTAAATTCCGGCACCTCCAAAAACCGTAAGAAATAGTTAGCGGGACGTAAAGCAAATAACATTATTATTATGAAACAAAAAGTCTAAGTACCTCATTTAATATTGGATTTAGGGAGAAATCGTAAGGAACAATAATATATTTCAATTCAATAGTAATGAATTTCGCTAAACGAAAGTAGTATAAGTGGAGAGTTCGGGCGCCGCCGCCGTCGCAGGGCTCCCAGGGACCTCCTCCGCCACCGCCGCCGCCACCGCCGCACGGGGAGCTTTCCCAGGGGCCCGCTCCTCCGCAGACAGGGGCCCCTTCCAGTGCTGCCAACTTAACCTTACTAGCGCGAAAATTGAATTGGTAATCAAAGCCACGTGCTTTCATTGACAGCCACGTGCTTTTTGACAGACAACAACGCATCGCTAACCTCACTGCTGCCATCTTGACGTGCCTAAACATCAGTGCTGCCAACGTAACCTAAATAGCCAAAGATTTGAATCGGTAAACAAATCCACGTGCTTTTTTGACAGCTACGTGCTTTTTGACAGACAACAACGCATCGCTAACGTCAGTGCTGCTATCTTGACGGCCCTAAACCTTAGTGCTCCCAACTTAACCTCACTAGCGCGAGATTTGAATCGGTAAACAAATCCACGTGCTTTTTTGACAGCTGTCATCCGCCATCTTTAATTAACAGAGTACCGTGCTGCTATCTTGCGGGCAATTTCGTCAGCTGTCAGCCGCCATTTTTAATTAACAGACCACAGTGCTGCCCTCTTTATGGCTACTACCTTAAGCATGTAGTAGCGGGCAATTTGAAAAGTTCCGTTAGCTGTCATCCACTATCTTTAATCAAGAGAGCACCGTGCTACGCTCTTTAGCTAGATACCTTTGAAATGTGGTGGCGGCAAATTCGAAGTGCTTTACAAACTCACGTGCTTTTTTGACAGCTACCATCCGCAATCATTAAACAAGAGAGCACAGTGCTGCACTCTTTAGCTACATACCTCTGAAATGTGGTGGCGGCAATTTGAAAAATTCCACGTGTTCTTGTTTGGAAACAAAGCCACGTGCTTTTTTGACAGCTACCATCCGCCATCTTTAATCAAGAGAGCATCGTGCTGCTATCTTTATCGTAGTAGTGCGCAATTTCTACGTCACAGCTGTCATCTGCCATCTTGCATCGCAAACCTCAGTGCTGCACTCTTAAGCTACTCTCTTTGAAATATGGTGGCGGATAATTTAAAAATTCTACAGCAGCTATCTCTCAACGCTGATTGCACAAGATGGCAGCTATAAATGACTCCTTAAAAGTGCGTACGTAAGATGGCTGCTATACATAGGTTCTTATGAGACTCCCTTGGGATGCTTGCGCAAGATGACGGCTATACATGGCTCCTTATGAGACTCCCTAGGGATGCTTGCTCAAGATGGCGACTGTTCTTATGAGACGGCTTAAGGGTCCTTGCACGAGATGGCTTGAGACGCCCTAAGGATGCTTGCGCAAGATGGCGGACACAAGATGGCGGCTATACACGTCTCCTTATGAGACGCCTTAAGGATGCTTGCGCAAGATGGCTGCTGCTCTTATCAAGAAAGCTACCTTAGAGGCTAGCGTGCCGTGCTAGATCGATTCATTAAATTTGGGGCTTAAATGCAAAATGTTAAATGTTAAATATCTCGAAAACGGTGCGTCGTAGAGCAAAACGAACAAAAAATTTTCTGCCTAATACGTAGCCTTGAGGTTTAGCGCCGTAAATGTGGCAGCAGTGAGGTTAGCGATGTTCTGTTGTTGGATTTTAAATTCCGCGCTACTACATATATAACGTTATACTCTCTACCAGAGCTAGACCTGATCATTTTACAAAAACTTGCTTCAATACAAGCCAAAACAGAGCAAATGCCAAAGGGCTTAAGTAGGAACCGAACCGTTGATCTCATCATTAGACTATGTTTTTCTTATGCTATCATGTTCCTCATACTGCGAGCCCAAGTAGTAGACAGAAAAATTTTGTCCGTTTTGTTCTACGATGCACCGTTTTCGAGATATTTAACATTTTGCATTTTAAGCCCCAAATTTAATGAATCGAACTAGCACGGCACGCTAGCCTCTAAGGTAGCTTTCTTGATAAGAGCAGCAGCCATCTTGCGCAAGCATCCTTAAGGCGTCTCATAAGGAGACGTGTATAGTCGCCATCTTCTGTCCGCCATCTTGCGCAAGCATCCTTAGGGCATCTCAAGCCATCTCGTGCAAGCACTCTTAAGCCGTCTCATAAGAGCAGTCGCCATCTTGAGCAAGCATCCCTAGGGCGTCTCATAAGGAGCCATCTTGTGCAATTAGCGTCGAGACGTAGCTGCTGTAATTTTTTTTAATTATCCGCCACCATATTTCAAAGGTAGTAGCTAAAGAGAACAGCACTGAGGTTTGCGATGCAAGATGGCAGATGACAGCTGACGGAATTGACCGCAAGATAGCAGCACTGTGCTCTGTAGATTAAAGATGGCTGCTGTTAAAAAGCATTTTTAAAATTATCCGCCACCATATTTCAAAGGTATGTAGCTAAAAAGTGCAGCACGGTGCTCTCTTGATTAATGATGACTGCTGTGGAATTTTTCAAATTGCCGCCACCACATTTCAACTAAAGAGGGCAGCACGGTGCTCTCTTGATTAAATATGGCGGATGAAAACTGTCAAAAAAAGCACGTGAGTTTGTTTCCAAACAAGAGAATGTGAAATTTTTCAAATTGCCGCCACCACATTTCAAAGGTATGTAGCTAAAGAGTGCAGCACGGTGCTCTGTTGATTAAAGATGGTAGATGACAGCTGTCAAAAAAGCACGTGGATTTGTTTCCAAACAAGAGCACGTGGAATTTGCCGCCACCACATTTCAAAGGTAAGTAGCTAAAAAGTGCAGCACTGTGCTCTCTTGATTAAAGATGGCTGATGACAGCTAACGGAACTTTTCAAATTGTCCGCTACTACGTGCTTAAGGTAGTGGCCATAAAGAGGGCAGCACGGTGCTCTGCTGATTAAAGATGGCGGATGACAGCTGTCAAAAAAGCACGTGGATTTGTTTACCGATTCAAATCTCGCGCTAGTAAGGTTAAGTTGGCAGCACTAAGGTTTAGGTCCGTCAAGATGGCAGCACTGAGGTTAGCGATGCGTTGTTGTCTGTCAAAAAGCACGTGGCTGTCAAAAAAGCACGTGGATTTGTTTACCAATTCAAATCTCGCGCTAGTGACGTTAAGTTTTTAGCACTGAGGTTTAGGCCCGTTAAGGTGGCAGCAGTGAGGTTAGCGATGCGTTGTTGTAGATAATAGCTGTCAAAAAATACGTGGCTTTGTTTACAAATTCAAATTTCGCGCTAGGAAGGTTAAGTTGGCAGCACTAGAAAAGGCCTCTGGCTGCGGAGGAGGGAGCCACTGCGAAGGCCTCCCGTGCGGCGGCGGAGGAGGAGGCCCCTGGGAGCCCGGTGTAGGCGGAGACCGCAGAATCCCTGACTTATACTACTTATTTTCAATTAATTTCAACCTCCTTAACTCTCCTACTTTCTTCCTTTATTACTCCGTATTTATGAGAGTGCTAATCCCGAAACCTGGACACTCTTTTCTTTGAGGAAAAGTTCCAAGTTCTTCCAATATATATCTTTTGGCGCCGGAAAATAACGAAATATGGATGTAATTTTAATGGCGGTGCACCGGGCGAGTTGGCCGTGCGGTTGGGAGAGCACAGCTGTGAGCTTGCATCCGGGAGATAGTGGGTTCGAACTCCACTGTCGGCAACCGTGAAGATGGTTTTCCGAGGTTTCCCATTATAACACCAGGCCATGGCCGCTTACTTCCCACTCCTAGCCCTTTCCTATCCCATCGTCGCTATAAGACCTACTTGTGTCGGTGCGATGTAAAGCAACTAGCAATAATTAATGGCAGCAAAACGGTAAGTCGTATCGCAAAACAGATAGCACAATCGCCGTTCAATTTGGAGAGATCTTCAACTTTGGTTCAATGACTTATTGTCGTGTCGCGATTGTTGATACGTTAGAAAGCGCTGCATTTCTCGATTATAGTCTAATATTTCCAGCTGTATTGTGACTGGCATTAGGAAAGGGGGTGTCTTTATAATGAAAACTCTCCACTCTGCTGTGAATGGCAATGTCCAAATGAGCCTGCTGTTTTACTAGAAACTCCGGAACTCGATAGTGATTGGCAGCAGGAAATGTGGCCTGCCATTATCAAGACAACTTACATCGGATACAACATATGGTGTCCTCCTTGTTTTGTTTATCGGATAGCGCTAAGAGACATGAAATTTAAAATAATCTTACTCACTGTCTTTACAGCAATTTACGGAGAAATCCGTATACAATATAGAATACCGTAGCGAAGCACGGGTACATTTTTGCTGGTCTTGCATAATTTCCGCAACGCGAATTCAGTTTTTGTTCTCACGTGCACATTTTAGCTTTTCCGTTTAAATTATCATATAAATACTTTGATAGTTTGCACTTTCTTTCAATAATTGCGATGTCTGAAAACAGTAATTCACCGGGCTGAGTGGCTCAGACGGTCTAGGCGCTGGCCTTCTGACCCCAACTTGGCAGGTTCGATCCTGGGTAAGTCTGATGGTATTTGAAATTGCTCATATACGTCAGCCTCGTGTCAGTAGACTTACTCGCACGTAAAAGAACTACTGTGGGACTAAATTCCCATACCTCGGCGTTTCCGAAAACCGTGAAACTAGTTAGTGGGACGTAGAGCCAATCTGTCTATATATTAAACGAGTTTACTAAAACAGATTTGGAAAATCCGTCCGTCCGTTCTACTGGACAGATTTGCTTTATTTCTGTTTTGTTCTCTCCGGAATTACCTGCCGGTAAATCATGACATTCATGATACATTGATTGGTCTTTAAGTTCAGCCAACTTCGAGTAATCATAAAATCAAATCATTAAATGATCACTCCAATAATTACAGGCGAAGGCTTTCCCTAAACCGCCATACAATCTGTACTTAGCAGGTTGCTAAGCGACCAACACTTTCATTAATATTCTGATGGTGGTGGTGGTGGTGATTATTGTTTGAAGAGCAAGTACAACTGGGCAACCATCCCTTATATAACACTAATCAGAGAGAAAAAATGAAAGTGGTCCTACACTTCGAAAAATGAAGGGATCGGCCAAAGGAGAACAAGGGCCACGAAGGGCGTGAAAATGAAGGAGTCCCTATTCCTCCATACGTAATACCGTCGGTGTAGGAAAAGAACAAGAGTTGACCACGGGAGGTTGGATAGGATAGATGAAAGTGAGGAGCCTGGCAGAAGTAAGTGGAAGCAATGCCAGGACTCAACTACGGGCCCCGTGATCGCCAACCCACGCTCCAAAGTTCAGAGCCGCTGGGGCACAATATTCTGATATATGTGATGTTCATCCTTAGTAATGTCATTGCATGCAGCAAAATTTGATTACTACCTGTCAAGCCAGAGAGTATATACTTCGTCTGATCACGGAAGAATACTATTCCCTGCTAGACACTCTTTGATTCTCTAACCTTTGCCAGCTTCCAAATATATTCAACAGATGGCAGAGCGTTCCTATTAACTTACATACTGCTAAGAGAGAAACGTATACATACAAACAGACCCCATCATGACATACTCCTTAGATATTATCTGGGAGCATCTGTCGAATAATAACCTGCATATACTAGAAAGAGTGAAGTTCACGTATCTTAAAAAAGTTCTCGGCCTGAAAAAAAAACGCTCTTTCGAGATTGACCTATGAGCTCATAAGACAACCCTTCTATACAGAACTCCGATTAAAATACCATTGACCGGGCGAGTTAGCCGTGCGCGGAGAGGCGCGCGGCTGTGAGCTTGCATCCGGGAGATCGTGGATTCGAGCCCCACTGTCGGCAGCCCTGAAGATGGTTTTCCGTGGTTTCCCATTTTCACACCAGGCAGATGTTGGGGCTGTACCTTAATTAAGGCCACGGCCGCTTTCTTCCAACTCCTAGGCCTTTCCTATCCCATCGTCGCCATAAGACCTATCTGTGTCGGTGCGACGTAAAAGAACTAGCAGAAAAATACCATTGCCCTCTACGACACAATACCAAGTTTTACATAAAAACTGCAGGATAAAAAAGAGAATATTTTAATAAACAGACAGCATGATGACGTCAGAATGGACAAACTCTGACTACGAACTGCACAACGCGCTTCTCATTAAATGTTCATAAAACCATTGAAATAACTAGCAACACAGTATGACTACGACAGGCATATTAAGACGAGTTATCTGACCTATTTATAACAAATGCTGCGGAGCAGAGCGGGTCTTCCAGTAATATTATTAAAACAGTATATCTGTTATTTATAGAAATTAATACAAATTTCTATATTAAGTAAATTTCATATTGCTTCGTTTTTAAGGTCTACCATCCTCTCTGAAGATGCCCGTGTCAACAGAACTAAGTATTTTATTTTTAAAAAAATATTCATAATTCCTTATCTGTGATAATGCTATGTTTTCACATTAAAGAATTTGAATAAATAGTAAAAATAATTCAGGATTTAGTTGCTTAACATAGATCTCATCCGAGGACAAAGACATTATTTATCGAGTTTAACAGATTGGAAGTTCTATTTAATCGCGGTGTATATGAAACGAAGTGTTAGTGTTCGTTTAACCCGCCATCGGTATCGTTGTCCTCACTTACGCGAGAGGTAGCGTGTATAGGGGCTCCCTAACATCGACTTGGAATATGATTTTAGTTCTTATACAAGCTTTTCTCGGCAGTTTGAATAAATTATACTAGTATTTGGTTATTTAGTATATATACTTACATAGTTGCATATATACACAATTGTTTATTACCTAAATACTTGCTACTACAATTTCGACTCTTACACTGTTTTCGTTCTTTTAGAAGGTAATTATAATTTGGTTTTAACAGACTGGTTTTGTGTTAACTATTTACATAAATTTACATACCTATTACTAAATATTATAAAAAATAACAAAAATCCTTGGCATTACAAATACATATTACAGTACAAAACAAATGTTAACATGATTTGTAAACCTCATTATTTTGTATCATTGTCCTGTTCACTCATTTCTTTCAACTTCTTGCGAAAAACATTCACTGCATACTACTTTTGTTAGTCCAGTGTGCTCTTTGCACGTTGAGTGTTTGCAAGCATCACAGCGAGCTGACGTAAATCGGTTTTTTCGAACTGGGAGTAGGCATATCTTGGTTTCCGCCCGACACGTCTGAAAATATATACAGTAAACACTATAGCTTTTTTTGGTAATGATTATAAACAAGTTTTACAAAGTGTTCAGTTAGATACTTGTAAAAATGTAGAAGTGAGAACTGTTAGCAATACTTACCTGGGGCTGCTGGTGTCGCATTTCTGACGGGAAGTTCTTGTCCAAAGATATTTTTGATGGAATTTCTGAGACCAATTGACAGAACATCGACTAAAGCACGTCTCAACAGATGTAGCTTTACGATTTCCAGGGCAAGATTCTTCAATCCAGCTCAAAATAAGAGATTCACTAGGCCTATTAGCCATTATAATTTCACTGTGATACTGTTTACTAAAACATTACACCAGCACGGAATGCGCAAAACCTGTGACGCCAAAGGTATCGAGGCTAGAATGCTCCTAACACTGCCTGTGACGCGACCGGTATCGTAGCGAGGCGCGGACTAACACTCCAGACAGAACGCACTTCCCCCACTCCTCCACGTGACACGTGTGCGTGAATAATCGCGTAACGAAGGAAAACATGTGACTCATAAACTCATTTGAGAATACCTGGAGTTTGAAAAGTTTGAGTCTTAAACCAAAAAACTTTTCTTAATAAGGAATGTTTTTGTTAGGGGCTACCTAACAACGATACCGATGGCGGGTTAAAATGGAAAGGTGTTATCTTTCTTTAATGGAAGGTGATGAATAACACTGGAACCTTTGTAGTGACTCAGGAATGAGAATGTGATAGGAGTGGAGAGTTAGGGGCCACAGTCTTACGCACAAACCTGGCATTTGCATCGTGTGAAAATTTGAAACATCAGCAAATCCTCTTCAAAGCTACCGACAATTGGGTCGCAACCCACCATCTTCTGAATACAAGCTTACAACTACATCACTCGTACCGTGTATCCAACTCATTCCGTTGATACGCAAAGATGCCTGCGAACAACTCTCCGAACTACATTTCATAGCTATATAACAACTCTAAGTCCACAAGTCTACTTGTACTAAGAACATGTAGTTTGAAGGACAAACTTCAATTAGAGCTAACTTTCGTGGCTGGTATCAACAGCGTAAAAGGAGTCTTTCCCACTGGACAACTGCCTACATGCCCACAACACTGCTCCTGTGTGGCTTTATTTACTCCAATACGTTTAAACCTGTCTATCTCCGGAGTCTCTGCGGATAGTATCAATGACTGTGAACAAATATTGAAAGAGCTTCCTCAGTTGACCTCGGTGTAGCATCACGTCGAATCATATACGCGCCAATACACTCTCGTCCTATTTTACAGTAGAAGCGAACTCTTAAATCAATTCATACTCCTTTTGGGCATTTGGACGCAGTCCAAAGATGGTGGTATTGCCCCATAAAGTTATTTTACGTTCTTCTGCAGAAGGAACAGTTAGTAGTTGTTCAGAATGAATATTCACTTGCTTAGTTTTGTTACAGTATTGAAGGTTGGCTATATACATGACCCTTCATGAAAATTTCTAGTAAATTGTTGCTGGATATTCCTATGTTTATTAATAAGATATTCTGCTGAGATTTAAAAGAATGACTACCCGTTAACCCCTTTAGAATATACATTTTTATACCGTACGAAGAATATTCCAATACAGTTTTATTATCATAGTATTATGCAATAATATTATAAAATCATTGTTTTCTGAAAAGAGACATAAAACAATTCATACTTTGATATGAGTAATTACCATTTTAATAGATTTAATTTAGATAACTTATAATATAATTTGATATAAATTATAAACCGCAGATGACACAAAGTTTTACTACACAAGCAGTCGCAATAACTCTCCACTACACAGGTTTTATATTATAAAGTAAAGAACATTCTTACTCTTACTTCGATGATCTGAGTGACGGACAATCATGTTCTCTTAAAAAGCTATAGGTTTGGTTCACCTGCTGAGCAGAACTGTGCAAAATACGTTTTGTTATCTACAGCCAAATACAAAGTTCAAAATCGATGTGCATTATTATGTGGGGTGGATTTGAAAGGGGTTTGAAAGAACAGATTATGAATGACAATGCCATAGAATATCATCTTGACATATGTTTGACGTAATTAAAGGTAAGCCAATTTAAATATATAAATAGTAATGTTGCGTGATGCATTGAGGGAAAGCAAGAGACTGTCCTACTAGTCACTAGATAACTTTTCAAATAACTGTATAACGATCTCACTGACCGTATCAAAAGCTGCACATACTGTACTGTAATTGTGTATTGCACTTCACTCACATGCTATGTCAGACACCCATCCTTATCAGATTAAGCTTTATTCAACCACTTGGTAGGTATTTAATATATCCGAGATGGACTCGGTGTGAAGATGAAGAATTGTTACCCCCAATATGTGTTTGAGGACTGCTCCTACTAGTTCGTCAACATTCCTTCATCATCAATTATCACTAAAAACGACTGATAACCTGAAAGAAACTAACGTTCATAAATCTAGGTGCATATTCATTTGCAGTAGACTGAATTATTTTTAAATAGTCTGTCTTGTCAGAAATACCATCACCTAAATCATGGACCCAAGGTGGGCTTGTTATTTCAAGAGGTTCTGTTTCTGAAATTTAAAACGCAAGGTTGTTAAACGTGTGCAACCGTGACTTCAGTTTCAAAACTCGTGAAGTGTTCTAAAATATAGGTACTGCCTTACAGTGTCGAAGGATGAACACTAAGGGCTTCTTCAGTAAACCAACTGTAAGGTTGTATGTACGTGGGTATGTTAGAGTGTGTTGATAATCCCACAGGCAGTCCGCATTTCCAAAACTTGCCCACCGTAACGAGCAATCTTGGTAAGTCCTAACCCTCGATAAATGAAATTAAGCAACATATTTCGATTCTATCAACCGATGGAACGAATAGAGCGCCATGTAATTGATCGCAGAGGGCATGATAGGAAAACGTGCACATGGGCGTGGAACATTCGGCAGTGGTTTGACATCCACGATACGGCAACCTCGATACAAATGAGAATAATTACCCCATGATGACCATGCTTTACACTGAAAAGGCTACGGAAAAAGAAGAAGAATATCACTTCGTGCCCCGGACACCTACTTCCCGTTCTTTAATGGTCTGATTACTTAAAACTCGCAATAAATAGCTCAGAGTGAATTACTATTGCAGTGCCTTCATTTGACTACTGGTGCCATGCACTTTTTATGGTGAATTCATGTCGAACGATACGTGCATCTACGACTCCTTACAGATAACCCTCTTCCTCCGACTAATTCATACGAGTTTCTCCAAATACGATAGTTGATGACATCGTGCTCATCTGTGTTATCGAAGTCTCTCCAACAGAATACCACTTCACTTCACTGAAATTTACTGGCCTTATATATTTCTTGGTGTAACAATTCCCAGTATGAGTGGTTTAATTAGTGCAAAATGCGTTCACTTACATTGTTATGTTATCCTATTCTTATAAGTTTAAGTTTTGCTAACAGGTATCAATAATTACATAAGTTATTAAATGTTGCTGCCTAACTCCACAAATTGTACAAAATGTGGCAACTGTATAAGTAAAACTACTCTATAAATATATGAAACACATAACGTGAACATTTAGTTCGAGGTGTTAAAGGCATGCTAGGTTCAACCAGAAGGACGTGGGTGCAATGAAATCGAGAAATTTAAGAAACGATGAATCCACTTCTGGAGGTGCGCGTAGCCCTGAGTTTCACCCAGCCTACACCAGATTATTTCCTGGGGATAAAGATGGCCAGGCGTAGTGTCAACAACGCTATCTCACCAAACGCCGAGGTTACGGATGGTGGAAGCCTTTACCCTTCCAAGGGCCATCATAGCCTGCTTCTTTGCCTGAATATAGTCATGTCCAATCCTTATTTTTTCGGATTAAAACCTACTGAAATACTTATTTTTTTCTGGAAATAACTCACGCAGCGGTGGGAGAAATGTAAGAAGAACGACGACGATATACAAATAGTTTTTTAAATGTTACAATTTATTAACATTTTCAGTAAGTCAACTTCAAGATTGATACAACGAACATTATTTGTTGAAAGTAAGTCTTTCTCCTTCATATTTCATATCTAGAAAATCATAGGTTTTTAAAATAATGTGCCTGATAGAAAAAATAAGAACACTGTCACAAACATGACGAAAAACAAAAATAAAATTGGCCACAACTGTTTCATTTGTTCCACCGGGCGAGTTGGTCGAGCGGTTAGGGGCGCGCAGCTCTGAGCTTGCATCCGGGAGATAGTAGGTTCGAATCCCACTATCGGCAGCCCTGAAGATCGTTTTCCGTGGTTTCCCATTTTCACACCAGGCAAACGCCGGGGCTGTACCTTAATTAAGGCCACGGCCGCTTCCTTCCAACTCCTAGGCCTTTCCTATCCCATCGTCGCCATAAGACCTATCTGTGTCGGTGCGACGTAAAGCCCCTACCAAAAAAAAAGAAGTAATAGAGTACATGTTGATTAAGTTGCCATAATTCCCAAACGGTTCAAGTTTTAACAACAAGAAGAACAAAAGCATGGAAAGGAACTCATGCACCACTTGAAACCGATGAAATGAAAATGTACGGCTTTTAGTGCCGGGATGTGTCCCAGGACTTCGGCTCGCCAGGTGCAGGTCCTTATATTTGACTCCCGTAGGCGACCTGCGCATCGTGATGAGGATGAAATTATGATGAAGACGACAAATACACCCAGTCCCTGTGCCAGAGGAATTAATCAATGATGCTTAAAATTCCTGACCCTGCCGGGAATCGAACCCGGGTCCCCTGTGACCAAGGGCCAGCACGCTAACCATTTAAACATGAAGCCGGACATGAAACCGATGATGTTGAGAAGCGGGCAGGCGGTACTCCTCTACTAGCTGGTTGTGGAGTGATTGCTATGGTAACAACAGTATAATGAAGTGGGATGGTGCAGGTGAAGACCAGAAACCCGCAATCGCAGTTGTCTCAGAAAAGGACTGTTTTCTACTTCGCGGACGATATATGCGTTTCCCATTAGATTATCTTTAAACCTTTAACTTATTGTAATGAACAATACAGAACTAATCTAATTCTACTACAAAAAATACATCCTACCATTTCTTCGATTTTCACAATCGATAGTAAATTGAAATCCTTGAGATCCTACTGGACACGCTTCAGCAAATTTTGGTAAAAATTTGTAGGGAGATCGTGATAGCCGAATAATATTTTCACTGGATTTTCACCAGGGCGGGTGCTGCTCATATCCTGGCCAATAACTTTGGAATTTTTAAACGAAATACCATGCCAGAGTGCTTCAAATTGCACATAAAACTACATAAGTAACGATAAATAATAATAATAATAATAATAATAATAATAATAATAATAATAATAATAATAATAATAATAATAATGTTATTCCCAGTGATTATGATGATGACATTAACAGTCATATATTAATAGATAGGTAGATAGAGGAAATACATAGCCAGCAACATTTTGTTGCGATATTTTGGTGCAACGTCTGAGTTACCGAATACTACCCGCTCTCCATTCGGAATCGCTTTCAAGCATTTGTAAAATGGTCGAATCACGTCTATATAAATAAAACTCTAGTTCTGTGTATACTTCTGTCAGAATTTTAATAAATTGATAATTTTGAGTTGTTTATATCTAGAATAGTGCGGTGTGTGTGTGTGTGTGTGTGTGTGTGTGTGTGTGCATGATTAGCTCAGTGGCTTAGCTGCTGGCTTCCCACTCGGAAGGCGGAGGCTCGATTCCCGGTCAATTCTGGGTCGAGACTTCCATCTCAAGAATCACGTGTCGTCAGGAAGGGCATCCGGTCTTAATCACCCGGCCAAAACCGAAATGAGCCTAGGTGGCTCCAGCAACCCAAGAAATATCTGGGATAAGCTGAAGAGAGAATTTTCATGTCCAGAATGGAAGGAAATTTGTTACAATTTTCGTCATGTCTGTATGTATGTATGTATTGCACACATAGTATGTACACGATTTACTTTTCGTGGAGAATAGTGTCGTATTTTGTCAGTAAAAGTCACATTTACGGGTTTAACCGAAGTGTTCTGTACTTCAAGAGGATAATTTTGGCTTTTCGTTGAGAATCACCTAAGCTTTGGTATCATGATACGGTATTCAGAATGTTACAATCGGCCCTAAGAAAATATTGTTGAAAGAGCTCGAATGCGATTTCCTTCGAATTAGTCTTCTTGGCAAATTTTCCAGTGTTCATTGCTCACTCCTTGAAGTTCTTGTAATTCTCATCATGTAATGTTGTTAATTAAGGGCAGGACTTTTTTATTTCACACAGCTAATTAACTCAAGATCAAGTTTAAAATGTTCATCTCCCTTGTTCCACGTTTATGAACACATAATCAAGCAGATCCGCCTATCGCTGGCTGAAACACTAATTAAGTTTAGAGGGTAGTAGGACTTGGAGAAGGCAGACTCTTACGACCAACCGCGCTCTACTTAATATTCTCCCTTAAAGGGCTTAAATCAGGGAACACGTCTTTGACATTACGTCGAGAACATGCCAGAGCTGTAACGTAAACAGAAAATCTTCAACGTATAAGTGATTCTAAGCTCAAATTTTATGGAGAGTTACAGTAAATAACTTTTCCAATACACCGTAGTTGATTTCAAATTGAAAGAAAAAATACCTTATTAAGATTATCCCCATTTATTTTAGTCTTTATCTAATATTTTTTTAGTGGCATTCAGTTACTTAATAGCCGGGAGAGATTAATAACACGAAGAAGAAGCGTCAGCCTTTGTTCCTTTGTGACAAACTACTTCTCAAGTTTAATACACCGGGAGCTCATGACTTAAAAACACAATGATTCAAGTATGTTCCACTTACAAGGCAATAAGAATTGGAAATGTACCGTATAATATCTGGTATACCTACAGATATAGGTCGTGGTGAATGTTGTTCCCACCGAGCTCGATAGCTGCAGTCGCTTAATTGCGGCCAGTATCCAGGATTCGGGAGATAGTGGGTTCGAACCCCACTGTCGGCAGCCCTGAAAATGGTTTTCCGTGGTTTCCCATTTTCACACCAGGCAGATGCTGGGGCTGTACCTCAATTAAGACCACGGCCGCTTCCTTCCCACTCCTAGCTCCTTCCGGTCCCATCGTCGCCATAAGACCTGTCTGTGTCGGTGCGACGTAAAGCAAGTTGCCAAAAAAAAAAAAAATGTTGTTCCTAGGAACAACACAGTGACATTATTTGAACATGTTAGAAGGAAGTAGTTAAATTTCGAAATTTGAGGAATAAAAGTTTAAACCAAAGGGATGTTTACGAAAATTTTCAATAAAGTTAGACTTCATAGGCTTCGCAAACAACCGCGTTCGGGAGGAAACAAGAGTTTGTCAAGGGAAGTTGGATATCAGGAATGAAAGAGAGGAGCATCGCGCAATACATGGAGGCCATGCCGGATTCTGGTGGGGTTCCATCTTTGTTACTTCTCGCTAAAATGTGTTAAGCCCCTGAGAATGAACATAGACGCTAGCGAATCAATGGCATATGCGTCCATATGCCATTTCTATTATCAAATTCACCATTGGTCTACTAATTACGAAAATGATAATTTTGTATCACTAAGGAACCTTTTTATGTCACATTAGAGACCACAGTTTCAATATTTATTAATGTAATTGTTTTTTGTTTAAGTAACACGTATTATTATTATTATTATTATTATTATTATTATTATTATTAGCGTATGGTAACGTACACAAAACAACACAAAGATTAAATATACAGCACAAAATATTATATACATAATTACATGATATACACATTACATTGAAAACAATCATGCAAGTAAAAGGGTTCAAAGGGTTAGATCTAAGTTCTCTAGCCATTGTATGGCCTCAGAAGAAGCCACCACAACGTCCTGGCTGGATCCAGCGAATGCCCTTCCAATGGATTCGGTGACAATATGATTGATAGTCTGCTTAACTGCACCACAGTCGCAGGCTGGAGATGATCTCATTCCCCATTTGAACAACATTGATCCACATCTCCCGTGGTTAGTATGTACTCTGTTGAGGGCTACCCATGTCTTGCGGGGCAAATCAAAGCCAGCTGGAATATTCTCATAATTGAACAGTGTCTGCCATTGAATCGGAGCTACACTGTTCCACTCTTGTTGCCAATCAATTTTTGGATTGAAATCCCTCCTAACAAGTTCCTGTGCTGTTCGAATAGGAGGAGATCTTGATTTTAGGCGGCTGAATCTGACGTTAACGTAAACAGAACGCAACGCCCATGCTCGAAACACTTCTTGTCCGGCCCCACGGTGTAGGGGGCAACTCGCCCGCATGTCACCCGGCGGCCCGAGTTCGATTCCCGGCCGGTCAAGGGGTTTTTAATTGTAAATGACTAATATCCCTGGCCTGAGAACTGGGTGTCTGTGTCGTCCTTAACGTTCCTTTCCTCACATCCAACACTCTACACTTCCACAATATCCAAATACTCACAGGTTCATAACATATGGTGCAGGTGGGGGCAACAGATCTTTGTAGGTCGACACCCCGAACAAATAGCATCAAAAAACTCGTAAACAATAACGGGCATACATTTATGAAGCCCGGTACACATTTTGAAATCGTGTTAGACGGTGGGTCGTTTAATATGTATGTACGTGGTTCTAGTACACGAATTATGTTAGATGTTCAGATTTGATTGGATTTGCTTTGTGTGCCGTGCTTAATCTATTTGTACAAATCGCTTGAAGTGTACTCTAGAGTCAAGGTGCTTAGTTTGTTTCTTGTAGAGGTCACACTTACTTGCAAGGCCGTGCTGGCCAGTTTATATTGTTAGAATTAAGGTATGTTCTTGTGTGAGTCCAAAGGTAAGCGAGTGCCAGTAAATTTAAATATTTTATGTATGTGTGGGAGGTCACATTTGTCAGTGTAAACAATCCAAAACCCACGTAGGGGGATTTCGGCCAGTGGTTAAATGATACAAATATCGAAATTTGAATAAGAACAATAAATATGGACTGTATTAAAACTGAATACTGAGCTTTTAAATGTTGCTGATGATTTGCATACATTTTGCTTAAATCACCAACCCGGTTCCTAAATAATCGTGCCAATAAATGTCCATTAAACTTGAGGTCTGTTCAAGCCAGACGAAGTCCTAATGTACATGGGTAGTACGCATTTTCAGTAGACCATCGATAAAATCTGTATAATCTGTAATAAATAAATAAATAAATAAATAAATAAATAAATAAAAAATAAATAAATAAATAAACTGATTAATCAATTAAATAAATTAAATTAATAATAATAATAATAATAATAATAATAATAATAATAATAATAATAATAATAATTGTACCGGAAAGTACACCTGCCCCGTTTATTCAAATGAAGCACCTGGAAGAAATCCATCTTAAAGCTAAAACGTGCAACAACTAATGAAAGAAGTTTGGACATTTCCCTACAGATGTCTCTATTACAAACTTATCTTATAACCTCTGTTGTGAAGATTGACTATTAAAATTGAAAGGAATTTGATATTTTAAGGTTTACTAAACTGAGTTGATTATTCTCTGTTTTTGGTATGTTAAAGTTTGCAACACTTCTATCTCTTCCCGCCAACTTAAGATGCTGGCCAACAGAAAATTTTGTACATTTATTTTTCAGCCAATCAACTGTGTCTTGTATTTATTTAATTACCCAATCAAAATTGGAGGTGTGTCGGGCCTTAGCCCAGAGTTTTCTGGAACTTTCCTCTCGGGTATAAAAGCTGGCACATTTTCGGATCAGATTGTCTTATTGATCGTTCCATTCTACAGAGTGTGTGTTAATAAAGGAGGCGGTGGTGCCTCGACCATCGTCGAGAAGTCCATCAGCTCAAGGAAATCGCATTCCTGGTTTAACTAAGTGATAGACTTTGAAAGATAGTTCGAGGGGAATGTTTCCAGTCTTTAATAATGTAACTTTAAATTTCTAAAAGGTAAATTTCAACTTTAAATATAAATTTGAAACTTCTAATGTGAATTTCAAATAAGCCAAAGGACCTTTAGCGAAATCAGGGAATAGGGAGAGAGAGCTACCCTCTTGTTTTCCCTATCGAATCATTTTGACGTGACTACGATTTCGTAATATTTTTCAGTTTGTAATCCTTGTAGCTTAAATATTTTCTCCGTCTAGTTACCTCAGTAGTATAGGCTTAGCCTCTGTAAATTCTGGCCATAAGCTCAAATAGGGTTTTTAACTTTTCTTTCAATTTTCAAGGAGCAAAATTGTCCGCCTCCTGACCATTTTGTTTTTTGGGCCAGTAACTTAACCTGCTGTTTCTCACAAAACGCCTGGTAGAATGGGTACTCGGTACCCCTGTTAAACACTATTCCATTACTTTTATGTAAAATTGTTAGACTGTTGAACATATAAGACCGTGAATACTGCTTTAATTTGTAAAATGTCGGTTGTGCTTTTGATAGGTCTGGACGTTTCTGGAAATAGATTCATAAGTGTAAAATTTTGTAGAGCATAGATGCTCTTTCTGTTAATATAGAGGTGTTAATGTAAATATTGTATGGTGCCTTTGGAATACTCGGCCGCCTGGAAACAGCCCAGACACAGACCGAAGCCGCCGTAACCTTGAATGTGCCACAAAGTGTCATTTCCAGGCTTTGGAGACGATTTCGAGACACAGGAGATGTTAGTCGTAGGCCAGTACCAGGTATCAGGTTGACCAAGGGTAACCATCCCACAGCAGGACCCATATCTGGCCTTAACCGCCCGACGAAATCGGAGTGCACCTGCAAGACAATTGTCGGCTGAGTTTGCAGCCGTCTCAGGAGTTACCGTTTCCCGACAAACTGTGTACCGGAGGCTCAGAACAGCAGGGCTGTTTGCCCGACGTCCAGCGGAGTGCGTCCCGCTCACTCCAGCACAGAGACGGGCCCGTTTACTGTGTAGCCGTCAACATCGAAACTGGACGATGAGTGAATGGAGGCATGTGCTCTTCACAGATGAATCCCGCTTCAGTTTGCAGAGCGATTCCCGTCGCACATTAATCTGGAGATAATCGGGTAGCCGATACAACCACAGGAACATCGTGAAACGGGACCAGGATGGTGGTGGTGGCCTCATGTTGAATGGCCGTACGGACCTGCACATCATCATGAGTAGTCCGAAGAACACTTTTAAAGCTCGGAAATACAGAGATAAGGTATTGAGACCACATCTTCGACTCTTCAGAAATGCGGTTGGTCCAGACTTTCTCTTAATGGACGATAATGCCCGACCACACCACGCTGCTCTGGTGGAAGACACTCATCGCATGAACTTGCCAGCGAGGTCTGCGGATCTGAATCCTATAGAACATGCATGGTATTCATTGGGTAGGTGAATTGCATCCCGTCAGCCTCCACAAAGGACCCTCCAAGACCTTCGCATTGCCCTTTCGGAATAATGGGATCGATGGCCACAAGAGTTCTTGGACCATCTGATAGAGAGCATGCCACGTCGCTGCGAAACATGTGTGGCCGTTCGGGGTAACTATACACAATCTTAATAGCATATTTGTCCGACTCCGCGGCTAAATGGTTAGCGTGCTGGCCTTTGGTCACAGGGGTCCCGGGTTCGATTCCCGGCAGGGTCGGGAATTTTAACCATCATTGGTTAATTTCGCTGGCACGGGGGCTGGGTGTATGTGTCGTCTTCATCATAATTTCATCCTCATTACGACGCGCAGGTCGCCTAAGGGAGTCAAATCGAAAGACCTGCATCTGGCGAGCCGAACTTGTCCTCGTACACTCCCGACACTAAAAGCCAAACGCCATTTCAATAGCATATTTTATTGTGGAAGACATTGCCAAGTTTTGTTAGTTGTCTTAACTATCAGAACCTTTCTTTCACTGTTTTTTGGAGAAGTTGTGTGGCATACGGTGTTTGATTCAGCTTCCGTTTGTTCATCAATCCGTCTCACATTCCTATCAGGTGGTATCCACCCTTATCGGAGAGTCTGCCTTACAAGGGTTGCAACCGGCTAGAAATAGCCACACGAAATAAAAAAATCAGGCGGTATGCCCTCGTTTAATGATTATACTTAACTTTTGGACACTATTATTATTATTATTATTATTATTATTATTATTATTATTATTATTATTATTATTATTATTATTATTATTATTACAGTTGAAAACCATTCTTCGAAACCCATTGATCCGGATATTCACTTTATCCGATAGATAATATTTCTACATTAAGTTCATAACAATAATTATTTTTAATATAAGATGAATTTATTTTATGAATTTAACTGGATTTCGCTGAAAAAGGCAAACATTTAATTTCAATTATAAGACGACCATTCTCAAATACTTCGAAATATTGCCGTTCGCCTTCCGAAATACCGTTATGTGTCCATGTTGCGGGGAGAAAGAAACTTAGTTGATACATAGTAGTACATGCATTACTGAACCTTAGATGAGAGAACCGTTCTGTCAGAGTTATAAACTGAAATAGTATCCCATAGCTGTGTTCATACACACGACGAGGATATTCTGAAATGATGTTCAGTTAAAATTATAATGAATTATTTTTAATTAAATATTACTGTTTTGCTGATGAAATCGTCGTGATGTAAAAACAGTTGTTTTAAGAGTGTTTCTCAGTTATGTTTTTCTGTTACACTTTTACGGTTTTCGGAGACGCCAAGGTGTCGGAATTTAGTCCCATAGGAGTTCTTTTGCGTGCCAATATATCTACCGACACGAGGCTTACGTATTTGATACCTTCAAATACCGCCGTACAAAAACAGGATCGAACCTGCCATACTGGTGTCAGAACGCCGTGGAGAATTTGATGGTGGTGGTGGTGATGGTGGTGGTGGTGGTGGTGGTAGAAGTAAGTAAGTAAGTAAGTAAGTAAGTAAGTAAGGAACGAAGGAAGGAAGGAAGGAAGAAAGGAAGGAAGTAGTACCGAGCGATTTGATTACGCGGTTTTTTCACGCGCCTGTAAGCTTGTATTCGGGAGATCGTTCGAACCCCACTGTCAGCAGTCATCAAGACAATTTTTCGTAGTTTTCCGTTTTCATATCAGGAAAATGCTGGGGCTGTATCTTAATCAGGCCATGATCACTTCCTTCCCGGTCCTAGTCCTTTCCTATCCCAACGTCACCATAATAGCTTTCTTGTCGGTGCGGCAAGTAGTTAACGGGATCGAGATCATGGCGACAGGACTTCCAGTTTGCGTGCAATCCGAACCACAGGGACGTGATTTTCCATTTAAAAGTTCTCACATGGTTTCGATAGGTTTCTAACCGGCCACATGAACACAATACCACTCGGCTATCACACTCCGAAGTAGTAGTGCTGGTGTTAATAATAATAATATCAACAATAATAATAATTATTGTTAATTAATGTTAATAATTAATGTTATTTTCTTAACGCCCCATCAACTACTCCTGCGGTGTTCGGAGACGCCTATGTGCCGGAATACAGTCCCTCAGGAGTTCTTTAACGTGTTTGTAAATCTACCGACAAGAGGCTGACGTACTTGACACCTTCAAATACCACCGGACTGAGCCAGGATCGAACCTGCCAAGTTGGGGTCAGCAGGCCAGTGCCTTAACCGTCTGGGCTACTACTACTACTACTACTACTACTACTACTACTACTTAGTAGTAGTAGTAGTAGTAGTAGTAGTAGAAGTAATTCTATTTGCATCTCCAACTACATCCACCGTTGCTAAATTGCTCATCAGTTAGAGCAGATATATCTCTAGTTTCTTTTCTGGAGGAGAAGGAATGAGTGGTCTCGCCTAAGTGAGTTAGATGTTCTTCAATAACGAATGAAGTAATCAGGTAGAAGTGCTTTACTCACCGTGACCCTCTGGGATTTGATTAAAACGATGGTCGACTCTCATTACTTAATTGCTCAGCTGGTAGGCTTACGTGAAATTGCCTGAACGGAAATTCAAATGTTCCAGAACTCTGGGATATACAACCCAGTCTCTGAAATAAGCTCTATACTCCTATGAACGTAGGCAAAAATAAATTAACAGAATACTCGCACACCAGAGAGTATTGTCAAATTACAAAGTCAATGTAGTTGAAATTTATATACACAGAACGAGTTGGCCGTGCGCTCAGGGTCACGCAGCTATGAGCTTTCATTCGGGAGATAGTCGGTTCGAACCTTACTGTAGGAAGCCCTGAAGATGATTTTCCATGGTTTCCGATTTTCACACCAGGCTACCGCCGCTTCCTTCCCACTGCTAGCAATTTTCTATCCCATTGTCGCCGTAAGACCCGTCTGCGTCGGTGCGACGTACAGCAAAATTGTATATAGGATACATACAAAATTATACTAATAATATATACCACTGAAATTGCCGACCTTTTGTGTCTAGAACTCCAATCATTCTTTCTTTACGGTAGTAACCTGTGAGTAATAATAATCAGATGCATCTATGTTATATTCTTCAATCGCTAGCCGTTTAATGTCGTATGAAACACAAATATGTTTTCTGTGACAGTGAGACAGACAGAGAAGACCGCAATTAAGGTACAGTACATCCCCGATGTCTGCTGGTGCAAAAATTGGAAAACCATGGGCCTCTGATAGTGAGGTTCGAACCTATCTTCTCTCGAATACAACGACACAACTAATATCGCAGAGCCAACCTATTCGGTTGTTCTTTCTGAAGTCATTCGTGACTAGATATCATGCTATCTGAATCTCTTTTCAGTATCCAATCACTTAACATCGGTAGCTAAGTTTATACTGTATACTGGGTGAGTCAGCCGCGCCTGAAGTTTCTGGTGTTAGGCATCCCAACGAACGTCAGTGGGGTGATGGCCGATTTGCCTTTGCCATATACCAAGCTACAGTCGCCTTTAAAGCACTTACTGTGTCATCAGTGTACGACCTTTACAAAAACATGTATGCGACAGGTATTTACACAGCACATGTAAAATTTACGTGCCAATTATAAGCTTTCGATTGGTTACGAAATTATCGCTAAAACCGATGGCATACTGATAGAAAACGTGTGTGAGTTTTAGAAGAGGGACGTAGTTTTACACCATGTAAGCTTTCTGATAAACTGGATGCAACAGTCACGGTGGTGTAGTAGACTAACCACAGACGTGTTGACGCACGTTGCGTTGGTAGCTGGGTTCGAATCCCACGAGCCATAAATATTTGTATTCACATTTTAAACTTTGAGGATCAAATAAGAGGCCATTCGTGCCACATTCGACCAAAATCATGCATGTTGAATGTGTAGTGGACTTACACTTGGTGTAGCCTAGCAGTCCTGGTAATTTCTCCGTTATGTATTCTACAGATGAGTATGTTGACATGCTCCTCATCTACGGCGAAGTAAGACAGAACGCACAGGAAGCACAGCGCCTGTAGCAGGAAAAATTTCCACACAGACAACAACCAAACGCAAACACGTTTAAGAGTGTGGAGCGACGTTTGCGTCTAACTTCGTCACTTTCTCGAACAGGTCCTGTTACAGAGGCACCAATTACGTCCGATGAAACTGCTGAAATGGTTTTGGACACTTTCCGGAAGAATCCTCACACGAGTACTCGGGCAGTATCACAACAGGCCAACATCAGCAAGTCGTCTGTTGTAAGGATATTGCATTCCAGTTTTCTCGTCCTCATCATCTGCAACTATCTCAAGAACTCCACGGACGAGATTTCGAAACTCGTGTTGATTTATGTGCGTGGATACAGACGCAAGTGGCAAATGATCCAGCGTTTGTATCTCACATTTTATTTTCGGACGAGGCACGATTTCATAATAATGGTTCTGTGAATCGTCATAATATGTACTACTGGAGTGTTGAAAATCCCCACTGGGTAAGGCAGGCAGCGTTTCAGGCACGATGGGGAGTAAATGTCTGGTGTGGTATACTGGGTGCTCACCTAATTGGACTATATTTCTTTGAGGATCATTTGACAGGAGCCCGATACCTACAGTTTCTTCAAGACCAACTACCATTGCTGCTAGAGGTTATTACCCTGGGTGAGCGTGTAACCATGTGAAATCAACACGACGGAGCACGCCCTCACATGTCAGCAGATGTTCGCAACTACCGAATGTTACACATCCCGGTCGATGGATATGGAGGGAAGGACCGGTCACCTGGCCTGCTAGTTCGCCCAATTTGACGCCACTGAACTTTTCTCTATGGGGCTATGTGAAGGATGTAGTGTACGCTCAGCAGCCGGAAAATCCTGAAAGCCTTCGAAACCTTATTGCGGAATCCTGTGAATCCGTAACACGTACGATCACACAAAGAGCCCGAGACAGTTCAGCGGCGTGCTGAAACGTGCATTACTGCAGAATGCCATCTATTTGAACACTTACTGCGCTAACAGGCTGTTGCTCAGTCAAGCGGATTCAAACCCCCAACCATTCTATCCTCGTCCAGCCCGGCTTATAAAACATCCACATAAGCAGCCCTAATGGCCAAGAACAGTGAATAAATAAATAAATAAATAAATAAATAAATAAATAAATAAATAAATAAATAAATAAATAAATAAATAAATAAATAACCCACAGCGTGAGGGTATTCGGATACATTGGCTCTGTGGGTGAATCTCGAAGTACAAAATGCGAAACAAAATTTACAGGCTCAAGTGGGATTTGAACCCTCCTACCAAACGCAGCTGTATTAACAGCACCGCACTTAACTTATGACACCACGTCAACTCCAGCCAGTAGGTTTCCAGAAAGCCTGCTAGATGGAATACTACTTGCGCTTCACAAATACACACACGTTTTCTATCAGTATGCCATCGCTTTTAGCGTTCATTTCATACCCTACTGAAAGTTCATAATTGGCACGTACATTTTTCATAACCGTATGGCAGTTTGATGCATTGTGTAAATGCCTGTCGCATACGGTACATCTTTTTGCAAAGGTAGTGGTGCAGTGAGTGATTAAATGTTATTGTTGCTTGGTATACGGCAGAGCAGAAAAGACCATAACGACACCAGTGACGTTCGGTGGGGTACCTAACAGCATATAACATCAGGCATGGCTGACTCACCCGGTATGTCCTGTTACTGACAAAGCACATGTTTCCAGTGCTAAATTTTCTACATTTATTTTACATCCACTTTCCGACTCAAACATTGTTACGGCAATATCATGTCTCATTTTTCCTCTATTTTTACTTGGTACTACATGTGGATTAAGCTTAGCTTTACAGCCAGATACCTTTCCTGACAAACCGCACGTGGAGAGACGTATTCCCTATTTGAATTTCAGTGGTAATTTGTAGTATCTTGCTTTGCATGAATATGTATTAAGAGGAACTCAAACACTCTACCTCCGAGCAACGGGAATTGATCGGGTGTGGCCAGAATCCCAGGCCCGATGCCCTCTGGACCGAAAATCACTTCACTGACCAATCATCCTACAAGTCGGACTCCTAGGGTAATATCAAATGCTAATAGCTAATTGATATATTGCTCTGTACGGAGAAAAATGACTTCTTTGTTTGTTTACAATTGGCTTTACTTTGCACCGACACACAGAGGTCTTATGGCGACGAGAGCGTAGGAAAGGGCTAGGAGTTTTAAAAAAGCGGCCGTGGCCTTGATAAAGATACAGCATCTGTCTGGTGTGAAATTGGAAAATTGTGGAAAACCATCTCCAGTGACGCCGACTGTGAGGTTTGAACCCACTATCCATCGAACGCAAGCTCACAGATGCACGCCCTTAAGCGCACGGCCAAGTCTCTCGGTATATAAACGACTTCCTAACAGAGTGATTGTACTATAAACATGTGCTCACCGAGCTCGATAACTGCAGTCGCTGAAGTGCGGCCAGTATCCAGTATTCGGGAGATAGTAGGTTAGAACCCCACTGTCGGCAGCCCTGAAAATGTTTTTCCGTGGTTTCCCATTTTCACACCAGGCAAATGCTGCGGCTGTACCTTAATTAAGGCCACGGCCGCTTCCTTCCCACTCCTAGCCCCTTCCTCTCCCATCGTCACCATAAGATCTATCTGTGTCGGTGCGACGTAAAGCAAGTAGTAAAAAAAAAAAGGGCTCAGCTCACACAGAAGGTTGTAAGTTCATATAGTCGTGAAAAAATCCGGGAATTTGAAATACAGGTTGATAAAAGATGCACCATTGTCGTTCATTAATAATTCATAAAACAAGCTGCAGTACCCAGTGCAGTCATAAATATGCTCATAAATCAAGAAAAAATGAATATAGCCTGAAAGTATTTCACTATGGCAAAGAAAATATCTAAGTCATTTCCGCAGTCGTAGATGCATATGGAAGAATGGAAACTAAAGGCTTTTACTATCCGTAATAACAGTAAATAGAACAGAGTTGTTAATCCTGTACTATTAACTCAGAATATGTCTAATAGAGTGTGTTAACCCCTTGAGTACTTTTAGGAGACAAAGAGAACATTAGACCTCAGTATCGGAAAGTATTCTTTTCTGATGTATGCTTAGTGAACTCCAGTTGGGAATTGAAATTATCTCCTTAGGGCTAACGAACCACACTTTTATCGCTTCTGTTTAGGAGTCTCCTTAGAGGTTAATGTAAAATAAGCGAAATGTTAATGTTAATTTCAACTTTGATTGGAATCATTGGAGTCATCTTGAATGTTTTGCAGAATTCTGAGTAAAATGTCCATTAATATATGGACGAACATGATATGGTGGTCATTCGGTGAGAGGAATGTTGGAGTTCTCCAGGAATTGCGATACTAATGGTACGTCCAGTGATGCGTCCAAAAACGGCCCTAAAGTTCTTTATGTCGGTCTCCAAAAATACTCTGCGGATTTACGCAGTAGGTCAGGAATGTAGTGAGTTACTACATTATACAGTGCTCAAGAGCCTTTTTTTATTCAGGGAAATGTACCTCGGTGAAGATGGGGACAACACTTTTCTAGTAAATGTTCTTTCCCTACCAGGTGTCGCATAAAACCTATATGTGTTCGTCCAGTACAACGTCAAACCACTAACAAAGAAAAGAAAAAATAAATATTAAGAGGTATGAAAATATATGAATACGTTTCTCGTGGAAACAACTTGTTTTATAAATGAAACGTTTATGGGATATTACGCTAATGTGTTTTACTGTCTACATGATGGGGACAGGCAGAGCTGTCCCAGGTAATCACTTGGCTTTATATCTTGCGTGAACGTGCTGAACTCTCCAGATAACAATATGGGGTTGTAGGGTAATCACTTAAAATTGCGGTTTGATGGAATTTTAGGGAATTTATTCCAATTTACGCCTTTTACTGTGCACGAATATGCCAGCAAGCAACTAATGATTAAATTATGAATAAAGAACATGTAATACATGAATATCGGATGAGAGAAAACTATCCAAGAAACGAAACAGCATAAAGTTTCAGTACAAAGTGGAAACTGAAGAAATGTTCTCTAATCACAGGAAAGTTACAATTGAGGCCAGATTTACTGAATCTTACTTGTACTACTCTGTTATACTTCACCTTTTCTCTTCGAAATTTCTAGAATTATTTGAGTTCTCTTCAGATCCTGAAGAAGTCAGATTTCGGAGGTCTAGGAATTCATTTCCGCACCTCTCACGATCCACGGGTTTGTTTTCCTCTATGCCATTTTACTTCATGAAGTTTGAACACTTTCTACTTTCTAAATTTTCATAAGCAGGTATGACAATGAATACATTCTATCCCTTAATAGGCGATAGCAAGAAGCTTCTACGATATGTCTGTTTCGTAATGTTTAAAAAGGAACAAGGTAGAAGTTTAACATGACAGTTGATATCGTGATTATAGCTACGAAATCTCCAGTTTACGTTAAATTCAAACTTTTGGGACGTGAATTTTCGTTTCAAGAATTCCACCACCAATGGCCGTAATTAGAACCGCGGCCGACTTCGAGAGAAGCCAGCGACTATTATTATTATTATTATTATTATTATTATTATTATTATTATTATTATTATTATTATTATTATTATTATTATTATTATTATTATTATTATTATTATTATTATTATTATTATTGAACTTCAGGAGATGTGAAGGGGCGCATTACATGTCCATTCCCAACGGAAGCCAAAGAATGTTTTGCTAACACTAGTGTTAAGTAATAATAAGCTTAACAGATGCTGTAGTGTTAGAAGTTTGCCCAGCATGATTTTCTTAACATTTTGGAAACTAACGAGGTTGCATAAACCGTAAATATTTGAAAACCGTAATTGAATTGAAAAATGAAAGTTCGCAAACTGTTTCCAGTCATTCGACTGGGTCAGGGGTGGAATGAATGAAGCCCCCATCTAGCGGCGAGGCACTATGCCGGCTGCCGAAGCCTGTTTCACTACTCTGGGGCTATGACTGACAGATGGAATAAAATTATATTGGAGAGTGTTGATGGAATGAATGATGACAGGGAAAACCTGTGTACCCGGAGAATAATCTGTCCCGCTTCCGCTTTGTCCATCACTAGTCTCAAAGTGAGTGATTGGGATTTGAACCACAAACCGTAATTACAAACGTGTGAAACATTCACACTTTTCTAAAAGTATCTTACAATTTACTATGAAAATTTGCAACATCTGCATAATGCCCTCATACCGAAGACTTGTTGAATCCCCTACAGTTCCAAATTCAGTTGTCATTAACGGCCGGTCGTCACTGAAGGGATGTACTCGGATAATTGACATATGAGCTAGTTTCTCATTACAGTCCTAAACTGAGAAAGAATACACTATTGTACTCGTATACTAGTCTACTAAGCCCAATGAAACGTATAGCCGAACTAACTCGAGTGTTATATTCACACCATTCATCACACCGCTGGTTACAAGAATGGTGATCATCGTTTGAACCAGAGTCACGTGCAAATTTTCAGAGTCGTATATTAGGCAGTGACGCGTTAATGAAAGTAATACAAATCTTCAAGCACATGGCGGTACCTGATCATTAATTTAGGTATACCGCTGCTTATGGATGTTCACTCATCCATAATTTTGCCTAAGCACAATGGAAACATTTTTTGCCATTTCTTCTGCGCCCAAAGAACTAGCGAAAGAAAATATGTTTTAAAATCCTTCTTTAGACGAAGTGACATTGCACGTCACACCGCTAAAAAGCGGACAGGGCAGCAAAAGCGTTCGTTTAGTTTAGGATAGCCTGTTAACTATTTATGTTTGGACAAACATTTGTACCCGTTCTTCGCAGTGGATTACATGTTTCCTTCAGGAATTCTTGCGAAGTAACACAGCTCTATTCACATGTTCAATGCGACATGTTGAAATTACATTTTCGTACGAAAGCGCATGGTAGCAACGTGAATCTGAACGAACTCGTGAGAGAAGACGATGATTTCGGAATGTACTGTACGGTACTGTTCCTGGTACAAAGTTGTGCGAAATTGTCCATAATTCTCAGGTTGCGCATTTTATCTCTGACCACTGGCGTGGTGCTCTGGCATTGATTTTACCTCCCTTAATATCTCTGCTGCCCAAAAGAGTAAAATGTCCCTTTAGTTTTTCCGTTGCCCACCTTGAAGTGACATGCACGACATGTCCAACAAGACAAGTTTTTCGTAATCATCTGCGTTATTATCCGTCGTACGATAAACACGTACATGGCATAAAGGAACGGAGAAAACATATTCTTAAAAGTGTTGTTGTATACCGTCTTTTGATTGACCTAATGCTAACGAAAATATTTGCTATAAATACTAACTCCATGTGGTTACCATGACATCATATACATCTGATTACACAATTCTGAGTAGAATCCAAATACGTAGTTTGGATGGGATAAGTCCAGCAGTTTTCCACTTTTAGGAATATAGAAATAGACAGATAACCAGACAGACAGATAGACGTACACCAAAGGGAAAAGTCCTACCTCATGTTACCTCGGTGTTCTGATGCTTTAGAATGTATTTCTACAGCCGAGAGAAATATGATGCAGCCTCTGATTTTCTCTTGTTATGGATCCTTCAAATAACATTACGTCTGCGAGGGTGTCCGTCACTGGATGCAGAGAAAGAAGCCCGCAGAAAATAGTAATTTACTCAGTCATTTGAATAATAAGCAAGGTTATGTACTTAACAAAAATTGTTTAAAATAAAGAGTCGTTTCAAATGTAGTCTATAGATGTCTAAAAATTTAAAAAACCTTCTGGCCTTCCTATAAACTCAGTCTATTCGGTGGTTTTTAAATGATATGCATATCGAAATCTGCTCGTGGGTTTGTAGACTCTCGATATGAAGTTTGGCGGAATACTGTGACGGGAAATAGAACAAACTCTTCACGTTTTCCTTTAAACCCCAAGTCTATTTAGTGATTTTTAAATTATGTGAATACTGAAACCTGCTCCTGGATGAGTAGACTCCAAATATTAAGTTTGGTTGTGATATTATTGTACCGGGCGGTATACCTCCACGCCGCTATTCCAAACATTGCGCAAGTTGAAACTCCTCTACTGGAGGAAGCCTGAACTTTAACCACCATGTTAATTCTAAAGTTTCTCAGAAGATGTCGCTATTGTAAATTTTGAAGAGTTCTGAACTGTGTCTTTTTCGATTTATGTTTGTTTTCTCTGTAGTGAGAAGTGTGAACATTCTCTTCTAGATGGCACTACTGAAGAACTACAATTGTGCACCCTAGTGCGAAGTGAAGGAACTGTTTTTTGAGAAATTTTGTGTTCATAAGTTTGTTCTTTGTTAAATTTCTTTCAGTCATTTTTTGGGTTGGCAGTATAACCCTTCTCTTTCCGCTTGTTTTGAATTTAGCCAATCCCGAATTTCTCTAATTAATTTTTGACCAATAACGTACGTCTTCTCCGATGTGAATATGTTGCTTGATCCTAGCCAATAAAGTTGAGGGGGGTGTGGGTTCTCATTCTTGAAAGGTTTCGAATGTTCCACGAGGGTATTTAAACTGCTGATTTTCTGGTCTCCGGGCCACTTCAGTAACATCTTTCCTAGTGTGATTATGTAGCAGGGGGTGGGAAGCGCCTCTTCCTTCGGGCAGCATTTCTTCCATAAGGTAATGGCCTTTTAATAACTTCATTTCTTGCTAGCTCAGCAGTTTAACCCTCGGGGCAGGTTCGAAACTTTTATCATGTAACCTTCCTTTAAAATGTAAAAGACACTTGGTATAAAATTCTATCTCTTTAACTACAAATCGGGATAGAGAGTGCCTAACCCTCTCGAGCTCCCTCCCATATTGTTTTTGAGGTGACTACGTTTTCATAACCGTTTTTTCTTAGTTTCATAATCTAATAAATTTTACTATCGTGTCACCTCCGTAGTATGGGATTAGCCCTTGCATAAGCGGCCTAAGAGCCAAATGGGTTTTAAAGGTGTATTAGGAGTGCAAGTTACGCCTCCACTCAAGTTGGTATTTTGGGGCCATGTAATTGTCCTGTTTCTTTACTGTATAGGCCTCAGTAGGTTGGGTATTTTTACTCCAGTTCTTATGTGCCTGGAGGGCAGCTTAAAAGTGGAGTTTGGTGTGGCCTTTGAATAGGCTTGAACTTTAAGAGCGGGTTGCTCTTTCTTAAATTTGGTTTCTGTGTGCCTCGAGCAGGCTTAACTGGGTAATTGGGAGCTAGTGCTCCTTGGCATGATTGGGGTTTTCTGCCCCTTTGTTGAACCTTGTTCATCAGTAAAGTTGGGCTCATTGCTCAGGGATTGTGAACCTGGGGCTCGAAGCCCAAAATCCATTAATAAACTGTAATTGTACATCCTTAACTTGTTGATATGCTACTGAGTACCTGTTATTCTTGTTATTTCTTGATCTTGAAAAGAAACTATAACCTTGTTAACGTTTTCAATTAACTTTAATTTCGTAAGTTGAGACCTATTCATCCCAGCACCTTCTTTCACCTCTAACTACCACGGATAACTCCGTAACAATTATAATCAATAATGTAAGAGAAATTGAAAAAAGTCTCTTCTGATCTTCGTATAAACCCGCGGTATATTCACTGACTTTTAAATTGTATGCAATAATGAAAGCTTCTCCTGGAAAAATGAACCCTAATAATATGAAGTTTGGTCGAGATATAACCAATAGTGTAACAGAAAATTTTAAAAAAATCTCTTCTGGTATTCTTAAAAACCCTCAGTCTATTCCTTGATTTCTAAATGATATGCATATCGAAACCTGCTCCTGGTTGAGCAGGCTGTAAATATAAAGTTTCGCCTAGATACATTCAATATTGTAAGAGAAAATTGATAAAAATCCTCTTCTGGTGTTCTTACAAACCCTCAGTCTATTCGGAGATTATGATATGCATATCGAAACCTGCTCCTCTATGAGAAGACTTTAAATATGATGTTTGGTCGAGGTCTATTCAGTCGTTTACCCATGATGGTGGAACAAACAGACAAACAAACAGCCAAAACGGCACGAAAGCTAAACACTACTGATACAATCTTGAATTGACCTGAAACGGATAAATATATCAAAATTTGGCGAAATAAATGACATTACAGACAATGGACTCCCGTAGAATTTTATTTATAAGATCAATAGTAGAGCAGAAATATTAATTAGAGGCCTAATCACGTTTTACGTCCTCACATTATGTCCGTTATCGATTATTTCACCTTGTTCTGAAAATCTAAGACACTGAAATTCGGTCAGAGTAGAGTATTAATTATTTTAAAACACACTCACAAGATCACGAAGGTCTTAGTTTATTTACATGACAAACATGGACGGGAAGTCTTACTGGCCGCTTAATGTTTATTTTATTCTGGATAGAACAAGCCCTGAGAGGGATATTTTCATTTCTCGGCTACGGTCACATACCACAGTTAAGGTTTATACCTGCCATTTTTTTTTGCTAGGGGCTTTACGTCGCACCGACACAGATAGGTCTTATGGCGACGATGGGATAGGAAAGGCCTAGGAGTTGGAAGGAAGCGGCCGTGACCTTAATTAAGGTACAGCCCCAGCATTTGCCTGGTGTTAAAATGGGAAACCACGGAAAACCATCTTCAGGGCTGCCGATAGTGGGATTCGAACCTACTATCTCCCGGATGCAAGCTCACAGACGAGCGCCTCTACGCGCACGGCCAACTCGCCCGGTCCTGCCATTTTTACAAAAGCTTTGAAACACAAAACATTGTTGAAATAAGTACGGCAGTTTATTGCCACTTTCTGTTGTGCTATTCGTCCGTTACAAAACAGTATTCCTCCCTTGCTCTGGTTGAGCATGATTAGGCCCACCGCTTTTCCATACAGTGCTAGACTTGGGCGCGCAGACCACATTACGGAGCGGGTAACTGTTTGACTGATGTCAAGCTGCCTCCGTGAAGGTCTTCTGCAGGTGTTTCTATTTCACGCCCATGGGCAACCTGCATGTCGGAATGTGTGGTGATGATGATGGTAATGAAGTGAGCAAAGGGTGAAACCCGACTCCGGCGTATAGTCTACTCCTGTCAAATAACATAAAGGGGTATGATCAAGGCTTAACATCCCCATCCATCCGACGGACGAATCATCACCAGCAGCGTTGTATGCCCTCACTCCAAATGAACACCGCGGAGAGGTTTGGAATAGAACCCAGCCTTTTCACACGCAATCTTGAGATTATAAATTGTATCTCATTACCTCTCCTATCCCGCCGGCCAACATTCTGATGGTGAATTTTCTCCACCAACAGGACTCGAACTACCTACTTAGCGCAATATAAGACAATAAAGACTTGACACCTTAAGTATCGCCACCAGACGGGCTACAGACCAGGTGAAACGTTTCCAGTATCACATAAACTTGGGACAAATAGGCCAACGAGTAGTCAAGCAGTTGGTTTGCTTTTCAAACTTGTTGGAATGACACAGTAACATTTCAATGCCCTCTCTTACACTATTAAAATATTTCATGAGAATATCTGAGAACTGTCCCCTGTAATCAGATGAAAATGTACTGTGATAACTACATCCCACAATTTTTATTCCAATTTACACATTTATTGTCATTAAGTGGAAAAGACAGAGTTAATGATTTTCGATACCATCCCAACAGCATGAGAAATAAATCTCTCCCAAACAGTGCGCTACAGTATGTCAGTGTGAATGAACAGTATGATATTATGCATTCAAATGCCTTGGGGTCTAACCCTTGTTACTTTGTTAGCAAATACTTCTCCATTGATCATGCAGTGGGTCATTAATCATTCGGGAATGAACCAGAGAATATCTCTCAGTGAGAAGTGACCTGTTGTGGCTTGACAGCCTCCAGACTCATGCCTCATCTCTTACACTACAGTTGACAGTGAGCTACTATGCCACGCAAGCTGCGCGCTTCCCACCAGATCTCCATCTCAACAGCTTTGTTATTCCTACCCCAGTGACTGCACATCAATTCTGGATAGCGATCCCCTTCTCAATATGTTGGCAGGTGCTGAAGACAAGCGTGTGCGAAGCTCTGGCGACTGCTTTTACTCCACTGTAACTACACTATACAGCTCAAGAAAGAGTTGAGCTACGCTTTTGAAAAGAGAATTAGCAAGGTTATTTCAGAAAGTCTCGTGTTTATATAGAACTAAATCACTGTTCCTTTAACTCGTGAGACTCATGTGGAATTCTTTTCAATAATAGTACATTCTTATCCTTCTCCTTCGGGTGCCCTCTCTATAAGCGAAGGTTAGATACAACCATAGCGAAGCCGGTTCGATCACCTGCTGTTCTCATTAAGGTCTTAGAATGAAGTCTTGAACAGCCCTCCGCTAACTCAGACACGACTGTCTTCTCCGAGCTCGACTTCGTCTTCCATCAATTTGTCTTTGCAGATCGCGTTTGGTAGATGATAGTTCTAGTCTTTGGTTTAATGCACCAATAAGGCTGTCTTTATTTTCTTGATTATGATGATTAGCTCTCGATCCTTCTTCATGCACTTAAGATATTTTCGGACCACAAAATCCGCAGCATCCTTTCAATGATCCACTATTCAAAGGCTTCCAATCTATTTATAGTGTTGTTTTCTATGTCTCAGTGCCGTACAGGAGTACTGAATAGATGTGGTATCTTACCTCCGAACTGAGGCTTATGTCGCATAAGAAGTTCTACATGTTGACGAAGTTTCCGGGAGCCAATTCTATTCACACAAGGATCTCCATAATCCGATCTATATCTTAAGTGATCCAGCTCCCTAGGTACCTAAACTTAAGTATCTGCTCAACTTGATTGCCATACACGTTCAAGTGGATCTGTGTGTCTTGATTTCTTCCGATGGCCATAACCTTTTCTTTCGGCGTTAATTCTGATTCCGAAGGCATCACGTTTGGGCAATATCTTGTCTATAAGGCGTTGTTGACCATCAGGGCTGTCAGCAAACATGACAGTGTTATCTGCGTACCTTCCATTATACATCAGCCTACCGTTAACTTGCATCGTAATACTTTTTTCTAGTATCAGTCGTATTTAAGAAAAAAATATTCTAAAATAAGACTGATACTCAAAATTTTCGAATATAGTCGTTTAAATTCATCGTTATTTTCGTTTAACTGACTGACTACAATTTTAAGTTCATGAGAAAATACAAGAAAATTGAAATAAACAGTAGTGCCCTAGTACGGGCACTGTCTTGTAGGCTTAGTTGACCTCGAACCAGCACTCATATGCAAGTGAATCTCCCTGACCTATCCGGCAAACGAACCCGTGGACTCAGGGTAACAGGCAGGCTCACTACCGCAGGCCACATGATCGGCATACCAGTGTGTTAATAAGTTAAATTTAGATTAATGCACATCAATTTTAAAAAAATGGAATTTCCCAAAATCTTTACCGAAACGGAAGAAAGGTGTTTAAGGTACTTATAGAGAAAAAAAGATATAAAAAAGACATTAAGCAAACCGTAGGACCTATTAATAATTGTGAAAAATTCTGTTTTATCCGTTTGACAAAACTAATAGTAGGCCTATCTTATTTCAGAAATCCCTGGGTTCCCATTAACATTTGCGTTAGCAACAACTACATAGGACCTACAGTCAAACTATCGTGCTTCTAAATAGCTTAGAAATTCGAAAATGGAAAGTCTCTCAAATCTACAAGTTCATTGTTGTATTTCACTTTTTACGCGGCGAGTTCCGTCCTATTCATCAACAGATAGCTAGAGCCACTAGCAAATGATTGATCTCCTCAGCGTAGAGCGCGGTTCGGAATGCGGTCAGTCTGACAAGAGTAATGACGCACTGCTGGAACCACCAATCACAAAACTACGACTTTACTATTCCAGAATTTTCAGCAATGATAAATACAGTCTACAGTACCATAACTGACCCTTGATTTGAGGTTTATTTGCTGACTTTCAACAATGTTTATTAAAGCATTCTTCATTGAATATTATCAGATGAATGAATTTGATTTCCAGCCTATTTAGTCCTGTCTCGTGTCCCTTTTGCTCAACCAACCCAGCTAGACAGGGCTCATTTTTTGAACAAGCGAATCCTGCAATGTAATAATAATAATAATAATAATAATAATAATAATAATAATAATAATAATAATAATAATAATAATAATAATAATAATAATAATAATAATGAGGGATATGAATAGCTAAATAGCTTGGCTTGTGTTCAAATTCCGCTGGCTCAGAGTTTGAACTTTCAACCTGAGAAGTTGTGTGGCATCAATAAACGTTACGATTTAAATCCCCGGCCAAAACTGAAGACAAGGCAAGGAGGCTTCACTGGCCTCAGAAATAAATGTGATGACTGGGAGATAGTTTGGCCTAATAAAATAATTAATCATTGATCGAAAACAACTGTAAGTAGCCTTTTATCTATCATTTATATTAAGCAACAATAGTTACTGATGCTTTTAGGATAGGGTTTTGAAAGTAAAATACCTCTACAATGAAGGTACTTGAAGGTCCGAAACCTGCTATCGGCAGCCCTGAAGACTGATTTTACATTTTCTTACCAGGCAAATGCTGGGGTTATAACTTAATTAAGGCCATGGCCATTTTCTTCCCTGTCCTAGTCTTGTCCTATCCTGTAGTAGCCGGAGACGGAGACCTCTTAGAGTGCTGTAAAAGCAAGCACTAGCCAAAAACAAAAAACAAAAAAAAGAAAAAAGAAAATGTAGCACAGATAATTCCTTGTAGACACATGTGCTAAAGGCTGATAAAAAGATATTTCCAAAGACCGCATAATTAGAAAGCTGAGAAACATGATCATGCTTTTGAATGACTACATGAACCTCTCAGTCACAAACATATTTTCCTGATTGCTATTTTAATAACGGTGAAACCAGAGACGATATTGCTGGTTATTCGGGTACCTTGCGATGTAGTTACAGATTTTCGATATCTAATATACAGTAATAGAACTATGATTCCCAACTGGATAGCCTCGGTGAGTGACTCAGAGGATGAACTCAAGTTGGCGACCTCGATTTCGGTACTCAAATATGGCAGCCTCGCCACGTAGGATTTACTACCATATACTGCGATTCCCTTAGGTCTTTTCGCAACTATGGGACAGGAAAAGGCTAGGACAGGAGAGCGAGCAGCCTTAGCCCTAATGAAGGTGCAGCCTCAGCACTTGCCTGGTATGGAAGTGGGCAACCATCTCCAGGGCTGCCGACGGTAGATTTCGAACCTTCAAAGAGCCTTCCTTGTGTCAACATCGCTAACTTTGCTTTTGCTTAGGTATTATTAACTAATACATTTTGTCATCCTACATATCAGGAGAGCACATTTTATTATTAGCAGGCGTAAAGAAGGCTAAACCCGCCAACCTGCGCCCAGTGAATGCAAGGTCGGGAGCTGCCTGTCACAATCAAGGACGAAAGACGATTGATAGAAGTATATTCAGATAAAGTTTCCAAAGTTCAGTCAGTAACACACCACAATGCCTGTCCTTGCCACATCATAGCGCGGTCACGGATATGTTGCACCAGTATGTTACACAACTCCCATGCACTTCCCTTGTAAGATATGAACAACATTGTCGTTTTCCGACCTGGAAGTGGAATGAGTTTCTCGTGATAATTACAACAACACGGATTAAGATTCAGCTATCCAGACACACGATTGATAGGTAAATAACACGGAATATTTCGAGACTTGCATATTCTAGTCGATTCGTAAACAGTAAGAGGTTCATCTGCTTAAATATTATTTATTAAGTACTATCTGTAGTGCCCGGCTGTTCTCGGGCACTTTATTTGAATGTTTAAATTTAGGATTTTTATTGACAGTTTCAAATGATTTTTTGTATATTTATTTGTGATGGTATGAGTATGGTATGAAAATAAGCCTCTCGAAGACTAAATTGATGCCAGTAGGTAAGAAATTTAACAGAACTGTATGTCAGATTGGTGATACAAAGCTAGAACATATAGATAATTTCAAATATTTAGGTTGTGTGTTCTCTCAGGATGGTAATATAGTAAGTGAGATTGAATCAAGGTGTCGTAAAGCTAATGCAGTGAGCTCGCAGTTGCGATCAGCAGTATTCTGTAAGAAGGAAGTCAGCTCCCAGACGAAACTATCTTTACATCGGTCTGTTTTCAGACCAACTTTGCTTTACGGGAGCGAAAGCTGGGTGGACTCAAGATATCTTATTCATAAGTTGGAAGTAACAGACATGAAAGTAGCAAGAATGATTGCTGGTACAAACAGGTGGGAACAATGGCAGGAGGGTACTCGGAATGAGGAGATAAAAGCTAATTTGGGAATGAATTCGATGGATGAAGCTGTACGCATAAACCGGCTTCGGTGATGAGGTCATGTGAGGCGAATGGAGGAGGATAGGTTACCTAGGAGAATACTGGACTCTGTTATGGAGGTTAAGAGAAGTAGAGGTAGACCAAGATGACGATGGTTAGACTCAGTTTCTAACGATTTACAGATAAGAGGTATAGAACTAAATGAGGGCACAACACTAGTTGCAAATCCAGGATTGTGGCGACGTATAGTAAATTCACAGAGACTTGCAGACTAAACGCTGAAAGGCACAACAGTCTATAATGATAATGTATGTATGTTACTTTTGATGTTGACTAATAGTTTAAGAAACCTTGTAAATTTAGAGTTATTGTTATGTGTTTAATTTTAAGATCATTTCACCTTAAACTCTTTCCTTGTAGCAGCCCAGATTTTCAGGGAAGTAGCTGATTTTTTCAAACAAATAATGAAAGTAAATTATAACTCTATGCCCCGCGCAATAGGCATGATATACACGATTACAACTGTCACTGAGACTGTCACCAGTCAGGTTAGGAATCCCGAAACCTGTGGACTCAACACAAATATAGGTCATTTTAGGCATATTGGCCTTCCTCTTCACCCCTTCTCAACCCCCATGCCGATGAATGCTGAACTTGGACATAAACGGCATCCAGAATATCACATTTCATCTAGTGACCCCGATAACCATGTGTTCGACACTAACATCAGTCGTTTCCACTTATTTTTACGTATGAAACCCTTTCCTAGAGGTGCTAGTGGTGTCTTACCGACATAGTAAGTCATGTGCGTATTTAATCCGTCAGTCGTTAATTATTGCCCCAGAGGAGTACGACAGGCTTCGGCAGCTGGCAAAATTCTTATCCTCGCTGCTAGAATGGGGATTAATTCATTCATACCATTCCCGACCCATTCGAATGACTGGAAACAGCTGTGGATCTTCATTTTCAGTAAGTCATGTGTGTATCAAGTTTTGTGGAGAGCTGTGCTGAAACATACACACATTCTTTCGTAATTGTGGTAAATTTGGATATTTTCCCTTTCACGCTTTCTTACCCTCATTCCGGTTGGGTCTGAACTTTGACATGCATGGCATCCAGAGTGTCACATTTTTATTTTAGTAATCCCCAAAACTATGGATTCGAAGTTAATGTCGGTAGTTCTCGATTACTTTTATATTTCAGCCCCTCCCCTCCGGGTGCAAGGATTATCTTGCCACACAGTATCCGTCTTACTAATACACTGTGTATAACTTTTATACAAAGTTTATACACCGTTCATGTGAAATCCTTTACTAATAAACCGTGTATAAGCCTCCTTTGTATACATCTGTTATAGGTATTCATTGAATTGCTTATACAGACCAGGACCCTTGTATAAGCGTTGTATAGCAGCGAGTAGCGGAAAAAGAAACGAGTGAGCAGTTTATTTTCGTGGTATTTACTGTCTGAAGTAATATAATCGTCGTGAAACATTCTACATATCCACTTAACATTGAAAGAATGGACGATAACGTTGATGATCTTCACGTTTTAAAACACAGAAGTCATACACCATTTAGAGGTTACGGAGGCTGGACATCATTGTAAAGTAAAACACTTTAAAGCGAGGGAATGGCAATGAAACACTACAAAAGAAATGATGGTTGGGCGTATTTTTGTGTAATAATGTCTTACTGCTTAATAGACTTGAAATTGCGAGATTATTATACATTATCTGCCTCTAAAAAGATCTTTATCAAATTTGAGTGTAAAAAGGGACATATTCCTTGACATAAAAATGGTATAACTTGAAAACCGTACGTAATATGATTTCCATACTTTGTAGTTGAATACGCAGATATATGATGTATAAATGCTTAATAGAAACATTTTTAATCAAACCTTTCTTTTAGCTACAAAACAGTTTTTCCTTTCTCCTGAAAAGTAAGGATTTTGGAATGTGTACCCTTTTCAACTCACCGTTTCATTTTACAATTGCCTACGTTTTCCGTACGATCCCAGTTAGGAGCTCTCCAGATAGTAAGTCATAATTGTACCAACTTCGATTGAAATTGCTCCCATGGTTTAGGAGGAGATATGGAAAGGTACCTCATAAAACATGGCGGCGCGTTCCCAACCTCCTGTACTCAGAATTTCCTTCATGTCTAGCCTACCATGATAAAGAGTAAGTTGGTGTCATCTAGCGCCAATCTGTCCATCAAGGTAGGCTTTATAATTAAATTAATTACATAAAATTACTCATCATAAAATTGCGTATCGGATTTCGTCAAAACCACTTTCCCAGGAGAAATAAAATCAAATTGTAAAATTTTCAGCTAAATCGGTCCAGCAGTTTTTGAGTCCACTAGAGACGAACAAATATTCATTCTAATATGTTAGATAAACATATAAGACATAATAAGGGAAGTTAATCAAACTTTCCTCAATACAGTATATTTTAAACAACGGCAGTAAACTATCGTCTGGCTTTTGGTAACCAGGAGCAGCCCTTGTAAAACAGGCCGTGAGGTCGATGACCTTCGATGTTAGGCCCCTTAAAACAACAAGCATCATCATCATCATCATCATCATCTAAAACAGGCCGTCCGATGAACGTGGGCGTTGTTTGCCGTATATGTTATAATGCTTGTTACTGTGGAGGGATGTTGCATGTTATGTGGGAGTTGTAGGAATGTTGGGGCCAGTACAAACATTTTTTTTGCTATTTGCTTTACGTCGCACCGACACGGATAGGTCTTATGGCGACAATGTGATAGGAAAGGCCTAGGAATGGGAAGGAAGCAGCCGCGGCCTTAATTAAGATACAGCCCCAGCATTTTCCTGGTGTGAAAATGGGAAACCACGGAAAACCATCTTCAGGGCTGCCGACAGTGGTGCTCGAACCCACTATCTCTCGATTACTGGATACTGGCCGCACTTAAGCAGTACAAACACTCAGCCCCGAGACAACGACATTAACCATTGAATTAGCACGACCCGTCATGAAATAAATTCCGGGTCTCTGAGGACCTAAGGGTAAGACGCTTACCAATACGTCACATTATATTACTGTTCCTATCATGATCATAGTCACGAGACATCCAGTGTTACGTAGATCCCGATCTAAAGGGAAGAGACTTTTCATTTAAAAAGTTTGTGTTCGATTCGTGGCCATCTTGGTGAGAAATCAGAGGCAATGTCACTCGGCTATCATGCCTTTTCTCAATTAATTCATGTGTGTTTCATTTTATTTTTTCGGTGGCAGTCATATTTATGCATTACTGTAGCAGATGAGCAGTACTCAATACTTTTTAATCCTTTTTCATTGCCTTATTTATTTGTGACTGGAAAGTTCAAATGGTTTAATGGTAATCAAAATATCTTTCACAGACGGCTACCTACCGCAGCATTTTTTCAAATGTGAATAGTCTTAACAGCTGGATATGCTAAGAGACAGAACGCTTATTTCCTAACCTATTGCATGAAGGTGACTCAGGACTAATTACCACAACCCAGCCCTGTAAAACCCTGTCACTCCGCCTCCCTAAAGTGGACGCTAATTACTTCCGCACTAAATGTCGCCGGACTTCAAAATTAATGTCCCTGCAAGTGACATGAATATCTCTCAGAGTTGTACTCACAAACGAATCCTTCCTATCCTTCCTTATAAGCAGAGAAACTCGAAGTTCAATGTAAATTACAGTTAATTACAGTTACCACATCCAACTTTAATAGCGTCATTACAACACTGGACACACATATACAAGGTGTTAGGGGTATAGGTGCAGATATATCTTGTAGCAATAGAGAACGATGTGGCGAACCACTATATATATATATATCAAGCTTTTAGTAATCCTCGGAATTTATTTTCGAGAGCAAAGGGATAAGATGATTTTAGAAAAGGTTATATGCCTTGTTCTTGTGAATGAATAGCTTTCCTTCGATAACAGGCAAGTTACGCGCCATCCGTGCCAAACTGGTTTCTGTTTAAGAGCAAATGTTCTGCCATAACAGCTGAACGCTACCGATGCAATGCCACGAGATATTACGTAACATACTTGCCAAACTGGTTTTTTGTTTAAGAGCAACTGAACTACGATAAAAGCTGAAGGATGCTACTAGGATATGCCATGTTACATAACATTCTCGCCAGACTGGTTTTGCGGTTATTAGTATTTTTTTTCCGTCTTAGGGGCTACAGACAACCCTGGCAATCGGTTCCGGACCCTGGAGATGTATCGAATTGTCAGCATTAATACTGGTGCTTTTGCTGTTACGTCCTTTACGGGATTGGGATATCTGTGTTCATCGGCCCCATGGTCTACTGAGTATGGAAATTACCTGAAAAATCTCCTTCGGTGCGGGATCTGTACGAGCGTGTGATATAATTTTTGGAGCGTAAGGTTGGGATAGGTGCGCCGGGACGTGAAATACGATACGATCCCCGTTGTGCATTGCGTGTAGGTAGAAGAAAGAAGGCAATATCGTCTTGAAGTGTATGTAAACAAAGTTCTTTACGTCAACGAAAGCATGCATGGGATAGAATGTCCAAGTGAGTAGTATCGGGATTGAATTATCGAAGCCCATCGAACGTTTTGTTTCAAACAAATAATGGACATGCTATACAACTAAATAAATTAAACGTACCTACATTTCGTGTATCCTACCGGGCTGAGTGGTTCAGACGGTTGAGGTGCTGGCCTTTTGACTCCAACTTCGCAGTTCGAACCTGATCCAGTCCAGTGCTATTTGAAGGTGCTCAAATACGTCAGCCTCGTGTCGGTAGATTTATTGACACATAAAAGTACTCCTGCAAGACAAAACTCTGGCACATCGGCGTCTCCAAAACCGTCAGAGTAGTCGGTGGAAAGTAAAAAACAAAACATTATTAATACGTGCTTCCAAACGAAAAGCATATGTATAATGGTAAAATAAAGCATTATAACTTACCGCTGCATTTGCGGTGCTTAATAAATGTATCAAAATAGAAATTGCCAGTCTGAGTTGTTCAGACGGTTAAAGCACTGGTTTCTTGGTCCCAACTTAGCAAACTCGATTCTTGCCCATTCCGGTGGTATTTGAAGGTGCTAAAATACGTCAGCCTGGTGGCGGTAGATTTACTGGCACATAAAAGAACTCATGCGCGACAAAATCCCGGCACCTCGGCGTCTCCAGAAACCGTCAAAGTAGTTAGTAGGACGTTAAAAGTAAAATAAATATTTCGTGCTTCCAAACGAAAAGCATACGTTCAATAGTAAAATAAAGCAGGTCTGGCCCCGCGGTGTAGGGGCAACGCGTCCGCCTGTCACCCGATTCGATTCCCGGCCTGGTCAGGGGTTTTCAGTTGTAAATGATTAATATCCCTGGCCTGGGGACTGGGTGTTTTTGTCGTCCTTAAACTTCTTTCCTCACATTCAACACTTTACACTTACGCAATTACCAAATACACGCAGGTTCCTAACATATGTTGCAAGTAGGGGCAAAAGATCTTCTTAGGTCGACGTCCCGAACAAATACCATTAAAAAAAAAGCATTATAAATTACTGCTGCTTTTTCAGTGCTTATTAAACGTATCAGAATCAAAGTTGCCAGTCTGAGTTGTTCAGACGGTTAAAGCGCTGGTTTCTTGGCCTAACTTAGCGGGCTCGATCCTGGCTCAGTCCAGTGGTATTTGAAGGTGCTCAAATACGTCAGCCTCATGTCGGCAGATTTACAGGCCTGTAAAAGGACCACCTTAGCGTCTCCAAAAACCGTAAGAGTAGTTAGTGGGACGTAAAACAAATAACATTAACGGTATTATTATTATTATTATTATTATTATTATTATTATTATTATTATTATTATTATTATTATTATTATTATTATTATTATTAGGTCATTAAGAGCTAAAAGACGTGGAAGAAAATAGTAAAATATGCGTGGTTTAAGAGGAAACAAGATGGAATGTACGGCACACGTGGCAACATTGGTCGCAGTAATTAACTACAAAATTACGTAAGACCAGAACCAAGTCTCTTTGGGATGAGTCAGATCTAACCTCTTGTTGCAGTTAGCAATGGAGGACGAAGTGTAACAAACAGGTTTTGTGTATAAACCTCAAACATACACATCAACAAATCTGAGAACCATAAAACAGGTTACACGTGACAGACATGTAGCTATTAACCTGACGCCAGGCCGAGAGTCGCATTCATAGTACAGGATTAGTTATCAAATTATATACAATTCACACATGTCGAACGTATCTAAGAGGATTCCACCACAACTACATCCTAAATTTTACTACGTTGGTGCTAATACCAAATCGCAGCAGATTACGCTACTACGTATTAAGATGATGCCGATAGGATACACTTGAATAAGACATAAGGCTCCAGTGGAAGAAGTACAAGTAGAAGAAGAAGAAGATAATGGGAGCCAAATATTCAAGCACGACATAGCTGAACAAGGCTCACATTAGTGACACAGACATAAGAGTGGAATGGTCGTAAGAACTGCAGTCGTAATAATAACACACTGTTGACGTCTGGCCCCGCGGTGTAGGGGCAACGCGTCCACCTGTCACCCGACGGCCCCGGGTTCCATTCCCGGCCGGGTCAGGGGTTTTTAATTGTAAATGATTAGTATACCTGGCGTGGGGATTTGGTGTTTGTGTCGTCCTTATTGTTCCTTTCCTCACATTCAACACTTTAACACTTCCGCCATTTCCAAATACACGCAGATTCCACAATATATGGTGCAAAGAAGGGGCAAGTGATCTTCTTAGGTTGACGCCCCGAATAAATAGCATAAAAATACTCTGTTGTAGAAAAGAATGAAGTAACATACAGGAGGGGTTCCGTAATTCCAGGTGGACGGTAAAGAGACTATCTCGAATAGAATAACACGGCTTTACGAAAGTACACATAATTTTTATTATGTTAACCATTACAGCACAGTAGTTTAGGAAACAAAAACATACAGATTGCCTTACACTAAAAGAAATTTTAAAATTTCTTTTGAAAATGTAAAACAAAGCTCAAGGCAACCTACATAAGTTAAACGTTAGTTCCTATTTAAGTAGTGATGAATATAATAACACGCATTTTATTGAATTTTTAAAATGTGAAAATGATGATGATGATGACGATGATGATGATGATTGCTGTTTTAAGGTCATCGGCCACTGAAACGTAATGTGTCTTCTGTTTTAACTCACAGTGAATAAAAACAAAGTATGAACTGCTTGAACACACTTAATGAACCCACGTGCAAAGTAGGATTGAGGAACTGCCGAACTGCGTTCAAGGTCAATATCTAGCGTTTAACAAGAACGTATTCCGTGTGTTGTGTTCAGCTTTCGCCACGTACAAGGCATTCGCGCACTCAAAACTCTCGATGTATAATATTTGTCGCCTGTACTTCATTTTTTCTGCTCGAATTTATGAGAATATTGAACTATCGAGACTCAGAATACAACATCGATTCAGTACTGTACTCCCAAGTCAATACGCTGCAGACATGGCGTAATATCTGACATACCAAAGTGAAACTCGTAGAAACTGTTCAAAGTGACCACCCTGGGCTTCTATGCAGGATTCACTTCTCCGAATGCAGTTGCGACGCATTCAAGCCAAGACACCAGGGTTGTTCGGAATATCCTCTGCTGCTAAAAGAATACGTCCTCGGATGCCATCTGAAGTGGTTACTTCTGATCAATATACTTTTTCTTATGTCTCACCAGACATAAATATCCATTGGATTAAGGTCTGGAGATCTGGCGGGCCAATTGATGGGTCCACGTCGTCCTATCTACCATTGACCAAATGTCTAATCTAAATGATCTCGCAGTAAGCGGCTTATATCGTGTAAAAACCACATGGTTCTGCGTAATCGAAGCGGCACGTCCCCTGAAAGCTCCAGTAACGTAACTACGAGTAACTCCAGGTAAGATACACCGATGAATAGTGCAGGTAAGATGATAACAATACTGTGATAATAATAATAATAATAACAATAATAATATTGTTTTCGGCTTTACGTCCCACTAACTAATTTTTACGTATTTCGGAGACGCCGAGGTGCCGGAATTTAGTCCCGCACGAGTTTTTTAGTGCGAATAAATCTACTGACACGAGGATGACGTATTTGAGCACCTTCAAATAACACAGGACTGAGCCAGGATAGAACCTGCCAAGCTGGGATCAGAAGGCCAGCGCCTCAACCGTCTGAGCCACTCAGTCCGGTAAGATGATTGGTGCCATGATGCGTAAGGTGCTGGCCTTCTAACCCCAGCTTGGCAAGTTCGATCCTGGGCCAGTCCAGTGGTATTTGAGGATGCTCAAATATGTCCGCCTCGTGTCGGTAGATTTACTAGCACGTAAAAGAACTCCAGCGGGACTAAATTCCAGCACCTCAGCGTCTCCAAAACCGTAAAAAGTAGTTAGTGGAACGTAAAAATCATTATTATTTTCATTATTATTATGGAAGCTTTAATTAAGCGGGTCAGTTAGTCATCATTTTACCTATCGGCACTTTCTGGCCAATGATAAGCCTTCTATTACAAATACCCTACGGCACTTTTGAAAATAATAATATTATTTACGTCCCACTAACAACTTTTATAGTTTTCGGAAACGCTGAGGTGCCAGAATTATGTTCCATAAGAGTTCTTTTACGTGCCAGTAAATCTAACAATACCCCACGTGGACGGGGGATGCAGACGAAGAATACATCCACGGTAATTCCTGACTGTCGTAAGAGGCGAGTAAAAGGGGCGATCAAGTGATGAAGGAACTGGAACCATGAGATTACTTGTGATTAGTATCATAATGTGATGTACACCATTGGTTTGGGCGTTGCCTATGAGAAGTACCATCGTGTGCATTCCACCGAGGCGGGGGAGCAGTCGCGCGGGAGGAGCTGCCGTGCGCCGCGCTGAATTGCGTTACCTATGAGTAGTGCCACTATATGAGGAGCACCATGGATCTGCATTGCCTGTGGGTACTGCCTTTATTGTTACCTGTGGGTGGTACCATAATGTGCGATACACCGTGGGTGTACTTTGCCTGTGATTAATACCACTATGTGAGGATCACCACGGGAATACCGGCGCCCGTGATTAATACCACTAAGTGGGGAACACCATGAGTCTGCGTTGCTTGTGTGTAGTACCCTTATGTGACATACCTTTGGTCTGCATTACCTGTGATTAGTACCACCATGCGAGGAACACCATGGTTCTGCCTTACCAGTGCTTAGTGCAATTATGAGGGGCCGGTGACCTAAGTTTTGGACCCCTGTGGACAACAAGTCCGGCCCCGCGGTGTAGGGGTAGCGTGCCTGCCTCTTACAGGAGGCCCCGGGTTCGATTCGCTGCCGGGTCAGGGAATTTTACCTGCATCTGAGGGCTGGTTCGAGGTCAAATCAGCATACTTGATTACAATTGAGGAGCTATCTGTCAGTGGGATAGTGGCCCCGATATAGAAAGCCAAGAAAGAGGGCCGAAAGGATCCGTCGGGCTGACCACACGACACCTCGTAATCTGCAAGCCTTCGGGCTGACGAGCGGTCACTTGGTCGGCCAAGGCCCTCGGGGACTGTCGCGCCGTGAGGTTTGGTTTCGTAAACTTACTGAAACGAAAGAAAATTGCATGTAAAATTGAAAATTTACATCGCCTTTCTACTCTTGTTCATTTATTAAATGTAGAATTGATGAAACCAGGAAGAACATTAAAACTATATAACATTGTTAGAGAAATGAGGGAAAAGAAATTGGTGGAAGATGAAGACAGAGATGTTACATGCGGTAAATAGTGAGGATATACTAAGAACGAATGCTGTATGACCGGGCTACTTGGCCGTGCGGTTAGGAGCGCGCAGCTGTGAGCTCACATCCAGGAGATAGTGGGTTGGAACCCCACCGTCGGCAGCCCTGAAGACGGTTTTCCGTGGTTTCCCATTTTCACACCAGGCAAATGCTTGGGCAGTACCTTAATTAAGGCCGCGGACGCTTCCTTCCCATTCCTCGGCCTTTCCTGTCCCATCGTCACCATAAGACCTATCTGTGTCGTTACGAAGTAAAGCAAAAATAGCATTTCCTTCTCTACTGCATATCCAAAGTCGAGAGAGTGGAGTCGTGTGGGCAGGCGGGAGGCAAATACATTCCCCTCTGTGGGTGTTTGGTTCGTGTTAGATCTCCCGTCATTCGCTCTCTACATCTGCCTCTCACTCTTCAGGTGTGTCCACGTGTTATGCTTCCGCATGAATCTGACGAATGAAAGAGAGAGTGTAAGCTGGTACTGGGCGGTTCTGTGAGCTGTACTGATTTATAGCCCGAGATTTAAATGAAGACTACAGTACGACTACGTCATTATCCTACAACAGTCGCAGACCTTCCTTTCTTATCGTCGCCTTAAGATCTATCTGTGTCGGTGCGACGTAAAGCAACTTATAAAAAAAGAAAGAAAACAATGACTCACAATAGTAGTTATTCAATATAGAAGACACAAGAAAAAATGTGGGTAGGATATTACATTAGTTTGTGTTATTATTTAGTATGATTTTCGAAAGAAAGATCCTGACGGAGCAACCGCGCACCAGTCCGTTCTCTGTAAAATATTTACATAAACACATACACACAGGAAATATTTTACTTTTTTTTGTAATAGACCAAGTAAGTTGGCCGTGCGGTTAAGGTCACGCAGCTGTGAGCATGCATGCGAAATATAGTGGGTTGGAACCCCATTTTCGGCAGCCCTAAAAATAGTTTTCCGTGGTTCCCCATTTTTTTGCAAGTTGCTTTACGTCGCACCGACACAGATAGGTCTTATGGCAACGATGGGACAGTGAAGGACTAGGAGTGGGAGGGAAGCGGCTGTGGCCCCAACATTTGCCTGGTGTGAAAATGGGGAACCACAGAAAACCATCTTCAGTGGGGTTCGAACCTACTATCTCCCGAATACTGGATACTGGTCGCAATTAAGCGACTGCAGCTATCGAGCTCGGTGTTTCCCATTTTCACACCACGCAAATGCTGGGGCTGTACCTTAATTAAGGCAACGGCCCTTCCCAATCCTAAAGCTTTCCCATCATTCCGTTACCGAAAACCTTGGATTTGTTAATGCGACGTCAAACAAGTACGTAGGAAAAGAAATTGAAATGGAAAGAGGCCCAATTAATGTTTTATAAAATCCATCGTATAAGTTACATTGTTAATGTATTTATTTATCTATTCATTGATCTTTTCAGTTGACTTAAGATATCTTTGTCAGTTTCCTTCGTAGGTCTCCCAGACTTCTCAAACCAACATACACGTCTATTTGAACACTTGTAATCACTTCTACAAAAAAAAAAAAAAAAAAAAAAAAAAAAAAAAAAAAAAAAAAAAAAAAATCGGGTGAAGTGAGTTAAAGCTTTGAGCAAATTTGGAATGAAATCACAGCCAGTGTAACTCGGCAACTGCCACAGAACATTGCCATGTCGGTTCCTGTGTATGTCTTTGTTGACATTTGTAACGGTTCAAATCCCGTTACAAGGTAATATCTGTATTTTATTATTATTATTGCATCTGTGGTATTATTATTATTATTATTATTATTATTATTATTATTATTATTATTATTATTATTATTATTATTATTATTATTATTATTATTATTATTATTATGTCCGTATTATTATTATTTTATCTGTGAGATTACTATTATTTTGTTATAATTCTTATTCAATCCAATTTTACAATGCTTGTCGCTTGCAGGATTGTACTTAGATGTATGCATATATACGTGTGTGTAAAATAACACTCAATACATGTACGTGAGAATTGTTATATATCAGATGTTGGATATGACGTTGTTATATTTTGCACTACTGGCGATTCTGCCAAGTCATTGCTACGTCATAGCTACGTCATCGTGAGCTTTTAGAAATTCGCTCAGAGACTCAGCCGCCCCAGGGGATTTCACCATTACATGCAACAGTTTGAGGCGTTGTGGGAGTATGTCATTGTTATTTCTGGAGATTACGTAGCTGTGTCAACCAACGTCTATAAAAGGTGGGTGCATATTGTAGCGTCAGTCATTAGTTAAACGGAAGCTGAACAGTGAAGAAGACTACGAGATGAAGAGGCCTCAGTAGGTCAGTCAACGAGTGTGAACGAGAGATGGAGGAGACTCGGTGAGCCATTAATCATTGGTCATTGAGAGAGTGAGGCCAAAGTTAGTTGGTCACTTAGTTGAAGACACGGACGCAAGGGCTTACCATGGAGTCAGAGAGGGCAACCCTGGACCTGCGATGAGGTAATACCATATTGACTTACAAAGAAGTCAGATGATATGGAGAAGAAGCAGTCACAAGGATGTATCACCAAGTTAGGCGTGACACATCTACAGTAAACACCAGATCAAAGGAATACGTCGTAATTACACTAAATGTGTTGAAGGTACAGTCAAGTGAATCAGTGAGGGAAATATTTCGTATAAATTGTTAAATGTCCGGTCAAGAAGAATTCAAATTCATGCCTAGTTTCTTTCAGTTGCAATGTCATAATTTCATATTCTCATCTGTTTTATCGCAACAAGACTCACTATTTTTTATATATTATTTAAAGAATATATTTTGTTCTATCAAACGAATTCATAGTTTTATTTCAATGACAGGAAAATATCTTAACCTCAAAATTAATGGGGAAACCGAACGCCAATCTCCTTTTCCCAGAACTTATATGGTATGTTGTAAAAAGTAAGCTTATTACCCCACACCCTAGAGATAGTCAAGAGTCTCATTCTATTATTGCTGCACTGAGTGGTAGCTGGTGCCCTTCAAATAACGTATGTGTAAGTAAGCAGGTAACAAGTAAGTGTGAGTACAAGGTCCGACAAGTGTGTATTTTATTTAATGAATATTAATTTTCATAATTTCCATTTTAAATGCAGATATACAGATCTTTAAATTTAAATGCAGTTTTATAATATGTCTGTAAATTTAGTAAGAGAGTTAGGAAAGTTACACATTAACACAAGTAAACGTATCATACTGACGAATACAAGGAGAGTCCAAGGCCAGAGAGCTGCTATTTCCTGGTTTAGTTCTGTACTTTCTCGACCATATTTCAACGGGCATCGAGCGAACGTTTTTGTGTGTGGCGAGCGTCTGTTAAATTCAAGTCATACATCCTACTCCAAGCGAGGGACAAGAAATATCGATGGTGAGCAGAAGCTGGCTCTCAGAAACGAATCTGCTGGAGCCACCACTGCGACCCAAGGCAGAACATGAATACAATATGAAAAGAAATGCATTCAGTTGTCTTATAATACGGGGCAATCAAGTCCTCAATTCGTACCTATTAATAGTGAATCGTAGTTTTCCCTCCGGATGTAGCTCTTGTGAAAACGGAGTGTTCATCTACTACACAAGCCACTTTCAGAGATCATTTCTTCCTAAAAGTGCAGCGCAGCAGTGTTGCAAACCATGAGTAATGTCCCTGGGTGTAGACATTTTTAACTATTTTCCTTGTAATGGAGGGTCATAGAGACGGACTACCAAATATATATGAAAAATTTTCGACCAAATAATGGGACCGAAATTTGGTGAAGCAAAGAATTACATTTCACTGTACAATTTGAACTTCATACTGCATTTATGTAGATAAGCTGGGGGGAAATGCCTCATAATTCGCGGAGATTTTTGTTAGGTTAATACCCTCGTATTGTTTCCTACCAGAAGCATTTTGCGTCTACAAGTAACGCAGTACATTCAATGAGCCACGCAATTACGTAGTGTGATAATCAGCTCATGCAGTTTATTTTTAACCCGTATTTCAGTATTTAAAAATACAATCCCGATACGTTCACGGACGGTAGCATCGCTTGATTTCAACGCCGATTTCAGGGAAATAAATAAGGAGGAGGGCTCAAATAAACTGACGAGCAGTGTCAGGAAAATATTTATGAATGCGAAGCAAAAATAAGAAATATTGTAGTTAAGTGTGTTCAGTTATATTTATTAAAGACATGGCTTTACATCCGCCCGTTTGTTAGGATGGCTTTGTCTTGAAATATATCAACGTACGTTGGATACTTTCTCGTTTTTGTAATAATAATAATAATAATAATAATAATAATAATAAAAATAATAACAAAAAGCCTTCACATGCATACATGTTTTAGATTAGTAGGAATTTCTGGAGGTAAAGTAAGGATATTGTGATTGCTTTCTGGGGCAGAGTGAAAAATGGGATGGCAACATCAACAGTGTTCATCAGGAAGGGTAAAATATACAACAAAGAAAAAACAAACTTGAGGGAGTAATTCGGGGCAATCAGATGTGTTGAGAAACACTGTTTCTTATAAAGAAATAGACTATATATCAGGACGTAAGAGAAGAAACCTTTATGTTATTCTGTGTATTACGTACCTCAACCTGCTGAGATGATTTATTTATTTAAACATTTACGTGTCTAAGAATTAAAATCATTAAGTTTTTTTTTTGCTAGGGGCTTTACGTCGCACCGACACAGGTAGGTCTTATGGCGACGATGGGATAGGAAAAGCCTAGGAGTTGGATGGAAGCGGCCGTGGCCTTAATTAAGGTACAGCCCCAGCATTTGCCTGGTGTGAAAATGGGAAACCACGGAAAACCATTTTCTGGGCTGCCGATAGTGGGATTCGAACCTACTATCTCCCGGATGCAAGCTCACAGCCGCGCGCCTCTACGCGCACGGCTAACTCGCCCGGTAAAACTTTAAGTTATTAACATCCATTTGGCTTTAAGTACTGTAGTTGTGAAAAAAGAATACATGGAAGAGAATGGGTAAGATGATGGCCTGAAGATATATGAATGTCAGATGGTTAGAGTTAGCATTTCCTTAGCCGTGTTACCTTGCATTCTTGACCGAATTTCCTAATAGAGAGCTCATAGTTGACCTCATGATAATGAGTGAACCACGTAACAACCCTCAGATCGAATACTAAATAATTTACATGTTCAAGAAATCGAGCCTGAGATCAGGAGGTAGAATACAAAGATTCTCTCCTTATACCATGAGGAAAAATAAGAAAATATATTCATAAAATATAAACATATATACTCTCCTCGTTCCGTACCCTCTGACTGCTTGTGGCACAATCCACCAATCCTTGAGATCCTTTGCTACCTGGACTGCAATTTGAAAGCTGTTGCCAGTTGCTTGGAAAATCTATGTTGATGAGCGTCGAGGAGTTCCGCCTCTGGATTTCTTACAGTTTAATTTTCCCCTCTATTATCAAGAGCGCAAAGTTGTTTCTATTTTACAACGTGGCCAAATAACGTAAGCACCTCTCATTTATTTTGTCGTGCATTCGCTTCTGAATTTCTTGATGATGGATGTATATATATGAAGTATAAATATAAAAGAGAATTAATCTTATGCCTATCGTGTGTAAGAAATTTGATTTTGTCGCTATTTCGATTGCCTGTCAATTTCGAGGATCTGTTACACTTAAGGAGATGGCAGAGGAATGAATCTCTATTCGTTGATCTATGGCTGAGTGTTAATTAGTTTTGCTGGGTAAGTAAGTACTAGACATATTTTACACGCTGACATTGTACGAAATGGAGTGCCGAATCGGTTTTATTGCCGCCCTTCAGAAATCCCAATACCTCTGGCGAGCTTGAACCTGTTAATTTGGGATCCAGAGACCCATACTCTACCACTCTACCACTGGCCCACATATTCATTATATTACAAAATAATTTAAGCTCAGATCCGTCTATGATGAGATATAGTGTTTACAGTATGCTTTAGAGTATACTGTGGTATGAAGTACAGTATGTTTGTTACTTGTTTAAGTCTCATCCTTAGCTTTCACAATATGAAAGTGACTCAGATATGTTTGAGGAATGTTAGTAATGCCTTATGTTGCCAGTTCCTGTTATTAATAGTGTGGAAATGTTGCTCGTAAGATCGGCTGGTGTACGTATTTTAGTGTTCTTGGTAGACTAATAACATGACTTATATGTAATAGTTTCATTTGGTTCAGTGAGGAAAGCTACGGAAATCTATCCCACTCCTGCTTTTCCTATCCTATCCATGGCAGCTGATAGTGGGCCTTTTGAGGATCCAACTAGCGCCCGGGCTGAGGATTAAACATATATTTACTTTGACAATGGGGAATTGTTCTCTGGACAACCTTCTGGTTTTACCATCTCAGTAACTCATCCCGAGGGGACGTAATAGAAGAGTGACTTTATGGTTGGCTTCTCACCAAAGCAATTGCGGTTGGAATCCCAATCAATGCACATGGTCCTTGTGGTTGTGATTCCACAGAAAATGGGTTACGGTATCAACAGTCACGTAACACTACAAGCTTGATTGTTAAGTCAGTCCGACTAAAATTAAATATAAAGTACACAATCATCTTAAGTTATGCAAAAGTCATTATGCTGTTACGTCTTGCAGTTAAGCGTCTTGTTGTTAAGGGTCTATGCTATGTCAAGATAATTGTAGCTCATTGATATCAGTACAAAACGCTGTCTAGGCCATAACTCATAATGAGTACAAAGATATTTATGATATTTGATAACAAACAGTGTAGGTATCCTCTTTAAGACATGAAGCACACGGACAAACAGTCATATGCACAGTACACAACATGGCGCTGAACGACGAAGGACACAAGTTCATCCAGAGAGCACTCAATTCCTTGGAACTGGACTTTCAGATTTCCCACTTCGATGTCCAGCCATTCTCGCAAGATAACATAATGGTGTCTTCATTGTTTGAAATAAACATTCAAGAGCAAAGGCCAAGCGGAGAGAAGAGAACTCGAAAATTCATCGCCAAATTAATGAGGGATATTAAGTACATTCAAGAACTGTTCAGTTTGAACGAGCAATTTTATAATGAGTGTAGAGTGTATAATGAAGTTATTCCTCTTTTTATAAAGTCATTTCCTCATCAAAGTGAGACATTCAACATACTTCCTGGGTGTCTGTATGCTTCGTTCGCTGAAAGCAATTCATTGTTAATTGTAGAACATTTGACTGACTACACACTTGGTAATGTTACTGATATGGATTATGATCATTGTTCATTGGCTCTTAAGGCCTTAGCACAATTCCACTCATTTTCGTATGCTTTAAAGAAGCAGGATTCTGGTCTCTTTCATAGTAACGTAGCTCTAGCATGGAAGGAAGCACGTTATAGAGAAGGCAGCCATTCCGAAGCATTTATTAATATTGTGACGAAAGTATTTGGGAGTGATTGTGTTCGAACCGTCAAAGATATCTTCCCAGAATTTGCCAGGAAGTACGAAACGAAGTTAAATGAGGTTTCGAGTATTGTGAGTAAGCCAATTGGATCTAAGTATCGCAAACTGGTTCAAGCTGAAGGACCATTCGCTGTTCTGTGCCATGGGGACTTCAACAGGAATAATATCCTCTTTCGGTACGATGAAGATGGGAAACCCTGCGAGGTAAAACTAGTCGACTTTCAGACGGTAAGGTACGCTTCTCCTGCTATCGATATCTCGTTCATTCTATATCTCAACACAACCTCAGTGTTTCGCGCAACCCATGAAGAGAATCTTCTCAGCTATTATCACCAGAAAGTGCTGGAGTCCACGGCATCGTTACTTCAGTGTACAGTGGAAGAATTGAAAGTTGAGTTGAGTCTGGAAGAATTCAAATCTGATTATAGAAGACATGCACTTTATGGCTTTCTTAATTCAATGATATTTACAAGAAGGCTGCTTGCATCACCAAAAGAAGTGGAAGAATTGGAAAAGAAAGTTGGAAATATGACAGAAGAAAGAGCGAAGGAAATGTTATCTCTCGGAGGAAAGTTTGTTAAAGAGAGAATTGCGGAGATGCTTCGAGATTTTCTCGCGAAGGATTACCAAATATAACTTATAACACAAAATTCATCATTGATCTGTAATTTATATCCTTCGCTGGGTGAGTTAATACTATTAAAACTTTGTTGATATAATATTGAAGAATATAACCGTTAACATGTGACGGCATATTTTATTTATTCTCTGTAACTGACCCTAGCCTTAAAGTGTAGTTACGTGCTTATGTGCTTAATTAGTAACTCGACTAAGTTTAAAGCATTCATGTAAATATGGCAACATGGTAGGATATTACTTGGAATTCACAAGTGTCTCGAGCAAACAATATGTACAGAATGACACACTGCAAAACGTTTCAGTGCTATTTCAGCAAGTAACTGCTTCGCATGCAATAAGTTATGTCTTGTCCATGTTCTTAGTAATTAGCTGATGTATCTGTGCTTCGCTATAGAATTCTACGTTATATAGAGAATTATAGGTGAAGTAGTGTACATGATTTAATATTTTATTAACACATTAATGACGGGATACGTTAATTAACGTAGTTTCGTATCGGTGCGCGGGCGATCCGCTGCGTAAATTAACGTTTTCTCGCATTGCTTCATTCTTGTGTGATTTTATCCTCCCCGCCGTTTATTAATCAAAATATTTCGTGTTATTTAAAAACTAACGTCTCTGTTGATGGTAATTTAGATAGATATATTCTTTCCTTGACAATGCTTTCTGCACAGGAAGGTTGATTTCACAACACTCAGTACCGCGTGACCGAGTGAATTGTCAGATGTCAGCATGGCGCGCCGTAGCAGAGATAGCTTGAACGATGATGAAATATTTTGAGAATTTCTTGCTGATAGTTTATCTGATGTCGCTAGTGATTGCGAAAGTATAAGCATCAGTGATTGTGAAGATGTGTGTCCGGCAACATCAAAATATACGCGTGGAAGTGCGACATGCAGTTCAGACGGCGACAATAATACGAGTGAAGATGCCAGTGATGGTAGTGACAGTGAGGTTGATGGATGGACAAATAAGGATGAAAACACAATCCTAGAACCATTTTCAGCTTTTACAGGCATTTATAGTTCATCCTACTTCTCATGCTAGGTGTGCTTCTGTTGCCGGTCTGCAGGAAAGAATGGAGTAGCGCGCGCCCGGACGATAATGTGTTAAATGGAGCGTTCCCCAAGAAACATGACGGAAAGGTCACCATACGTCGTTTCTCGTGTGAAGACCGGGCTAGGGAGTTTTCATTGTAATGGCAGGCACCCTTGCCTTCTTCCAGTCACTACCTAGTTGGACAGTAATGGCAGACACACACTCTCGAGTTGCTTTGTTTTATATCCTCATAAAGACTGTCTCTGTGTGTTCTCTAACGGACACAAACCCGACATGAGAGCAATATTATCGCAATAAAGCGGTATCTTTAATACGTATCTGCGCGAGTACAAATTAAAAGAAAAAATTATCAATGATTAATATTACTGTATTATTTGCATATGTATGGGATTTTTGGCCTGCGTATATATATATCATGTAATTCGGTTCGTTGAAGAACAGTCTGATTTCAAGACATATCGCTAAAATTCGTCATAACAACTTGGAACATGTCATGAATCAGGAAGGATGTGACTGAGCAAGAGGTAAAACGTTACCTGTTACACGTAAGTGCAGTTTCTTGTTGCGATCCCCCATGCAGGGACAGCTGAGTGGGTTTCTGTTTTTGTTTTGTGCTGTGTTTAATCTATTCATATTCCTTGCCAATCAGAGGCATTTAAAAGTTGATAGACTCACATGCGGTGCTAGTGTATGCTCCTAAAATTGAAGCGGGGTTAGTTGTGTATGGTTTGTACTTGGCTGCTGTGAAACATAAAGAAAAGATGGGAGAGTGAGTGATCGCCATGATCATACCCGAATGTGTGTAACTTTTCTCGAATTAAATGATGGAGCTTTCGCCATTTTGTACTTTTCTTATTTGTTCAATGTAAGGGCATCGCAATCCAACCCACAACAGTATGCACCAAAATAAATAAAACCATTACTTTCTCGTAAATTATTAGAGCTGGGAAGAAAGTCCATATAAAGTTATTTCTTGCAAATCGAATTTTAAATATACCTGATATGCTCTAATGTTTAGTAGGACTAAACGTCAGGCAGCTTATTCACTTCTAAGGATCCCAGGCATACGTTTTCCTCTGACTTACTTTACATTTCCTTTCACTACATGGCCCGCTTAGTAGATAGTGTGGTAGTAAAACACACAAACTCGTCTTTTTATGGGATACTGTTGGAATTACGAAGCATATGCTTACAATTTTTTTCCTAGGAAACAGAATTTTAAGTATACTCGCTGACTGTATTATTTAATGCGATTAACCCTTTAGGCAGGGTATTCACTTCGATGGTTACAGGCGATCAATTTCCTATGATTTGCTTCAAATTTTATTTCCCTGCACGACCCCCTTAAGATACACTGAAATAATAAGTAGCCTACATGTTAACAAAATGATCCAAGTTGTATGCTTGTCATATTTGAGCAATGTCCGTCAAGTAATTTTTACGTGAAAGAAATCAAGGATAAAGGATAAAGCATGCGCCGTAACAAAACCAAACTTTCTTTTCTCGAAAACTATTCATGATTCGAAGAACATTCATATTTTTTTCTAGGTAAGTGAATTCCAAGTACACTCCTGTGAATGCGCTCCATTGTTCAATAATATATTTTTCTTATTTTGTAGCCTATTGCTTTACGTCGTACCCATTTCCCATTTTCACACCAGGCAAATTCTGGGACTGTACCTTAATTAAGGCAACGGCCGATTCCTTCCCATTCCTAGCCCTTTATATCCCATCGTCGTCATAATACCTACTTGTGTCGGTGCGACAGAAGAAACATTGCCATGTGAAACATTGCCCTGAACACTACTGGTGTACTTCTAGTCGATTTCTCGAAATCTGGCCCCGCGGTCGCTCCGAACATTATGCGACATTATTTACTTGGGATCCATGTTAATTACAAGAGAATACTTGGTATATGAACTTTATCCTGAGATTAATTTTCTGGTAAATTATTCCACTAACGCGCACTAGAATATTAAACTACTGTACAAGGATTCGAACTCACGATATAAGTAAGAAAAAGGTTAATGAATTTCTCAACACAACGAACTGCAGTAGAACTTGGTCATGATCAATATTTCACCACGTTGGGTGTGTCTACTTTATACATTGTAGTTTGACTCGATAACAGAATGGCTACCTTACAGTCCAAGATTTCAGGTAATGCTACGCACTATTTGATCTCCCCTTCCCACATCCAGAAGAAATTTTTTTTTTGCTAGTTGTTTTACGTCACACCGACACAGATAGGTCTTACGGCGACAATGGGACAGGAAAGGGCTAGGAGTGGGAAGGAAGCGGCCGTGGCCTTAATTAAGGTACAGCCCCAACATTTGCCTGGTGTGAAAATGGGAAACCACGGAAAACCATTTTCAGGGCTGCCGACAGTGGGGTTCGAACCTACTATCTCCCGAATACTGGCCGCACTTAAGCGACTGCAGCTATCGAGCTCGATCCCAGAAGAAAAGAAACTGGCGTCGAGTGGTTTCACATCCCGCTACACGGACATTGGAAGGCGATAACGTTATTTGTCCTTTAAAACCCATAGAAAACATCTCTACGAGGTAGAGTCATTCTTAAGTTGAATGCACTTTATTTTATGTGTTCTCCAACCCGTGTATGAAGGACTATTAGAAACCGGAAAAGGTCAAAAGCTGAAGAGGCACTTGATGGCTATTCTCAGTGTGTTGTGCGTTACTTTTTATTCCCCGATTAATCAATATATTGTCGCTGCCGGGACAAAACCTCCTGTGTGAAATACAGGGTGTTTCTATATTCCCATTACAGAATTCGAAAGCTTGCAGTAGGGACCAAGACGGTTAAGTTTAGCATAGGAACTTGTGTCCGAAAACGTACCGTCTTCCCGCTAGCCGTAAAAAAACCACCAGAGCACACGTTCAAATCTCCCGCACTGTCGCCGCCACTGACTAGAGTACGTACGTCAGTAAGCGATCACGTGATGTCTCATAGCCCTATGCCATTCAGTTGAGTGCGTGATCCGCAGGGAGACGTGTTGTACCTCCTGTTGTGTTTGCGATCTTCGTTCATACTACAGTACAGCAGTAATTCTTGACTACGTACACAGCAGTACAGTAGTTCATCTGGACCAAAGATTTGGGCAACAGTGTATAGGTCGTGGAGGCCCGATGATGAATAGGAAATGCATTGCCAGATACGCGGTTTTACTCCCGCACTGACGATATTCGAATTATAGCATACACATATAGAAGGAGGAAGGGTTTAAAGGAGAAAAGTAATAGGTCATCAGCCATCCACTAACTTGTTTTAGTCGTAATAGGTCTTCAATATTTTCGTGTTAAGCCGTCAGAAACATAGAGATAGAGAGGGCGGTAAAAATGAGCTATCGTTATTATGAGAGCATATTTGTCTCCGGTAAGACCCCAACTAGAGTATGGTTCCAGTGTATGGGACCCTTACCACGATTACTTGATTCAGGAACTGGAAAAATTCCAAGGAAAAGCAGCTCGATTTGTTCTGGGCGATTTCCGACAAAAGAGTAGCGTTACAAAAATGTTGCAAAGTTGGGGCTGGGAAGACTTGGGAGAAAGGAGACGAACTGCTCGACTAAGTGGTATGTTCCGAGCTGTCAGTGGAGAGATGGCGTGGGAGGACATCAGTAGACGAATAAGTTTGGATGGTGTCTTTAAAAGTAGGAAAGATCACTATGAAGATAAAGTTTGAATTCAAGAGGACAAATTGGGGGAAAATATTCGTTTATGGGAAGGAGAGTTAGGGATTGGAGTAACTTACCAAGGGAGATGTTCAATAAATTTCCAATTTCTTTGCAATCATTTAAGAAAAGGCTAGGAAAACAACAGATAGGGAATCTACCACCTGGGCGACTGCCCTAAATGCAGATCAGTATTGATTGATTGATGAACAGTGGGATCTAAGATAAAGTGAAAGCACAGCTTCTTAAGGAGAACGTGTTATTTATTTAGAGTAAATGTATCCACAAAAGAATATGTTTTACGAATAATTACTCATATATGATTGCTTATGTTCTCTTAGTCCTTTTAATAGCAATCTTTTTCATAAAAATCTAGAGGGTATGTTTCTTATTTTAATTCGTCTTATCTTTCTTATTACCCAGTATAACTTATATTTTCACGGTCGGCGTCACGATAATAATGAAACGTTTCATCATCAGGCCGCACCCTCATAAGATATCAGGCGGCTGTGCTGAGGAAAGTTTCAAACAAAACAAGTAATTGTAGAATGAATACCTATAATTTAGAGCCTCTAAACAGTAATTATAGATATCAACGATACCAGAGTTTAAAAAATGTACCGTGAAAAGGGGTTATATTAATTCCCTGACAGAAGGGGTTTTCTATATTTTGCGTGAGGATTCGATCCCCAGCTTCCAGTTTTGGATGCTAGTGCCTAAGGAATTGAGTTATGCAGCTGATCACGTATCAGTGATAATCTTTCACGTGACTCGACAGAGCGAACAATGAAATGTCCTGCTTGTTTTGAATCTGTACCGGGGTTACAAGCTCTTTAGGACACAAGGAGAAACATATACACAGTTCAAAAAATTAGGGGAACATGTCTTGTAACGTCTGGTATGTGAACTTTAATTTGGTAGATGGGGTTCCATTGGTCGTACAGCATACCTTGAGGCCTTAGCTACTCAGGGTATGTCAAATCGAAGTTATACTCCATCTGTAGGCGTAGCCATGCATTAAACTGTCAGGTGACCCCTCAAAACAAAGTGAATAGCGGTGCGTCCGTATGTCGTTGTGAGGTACACAGACTACTGCGGTCATTTGAGCACATTGAACGTAAACCAGCACATCCCATGGGATATTTTAACGAGGTTCAAGTCGTAAGGGCCGTCACTCTGATCCAGGAAGGATGGACTTTTCATCGTGTATCTATGGATCTCAATGTCTCTCCGTCAGTTATTCACCGCTTGTGGAATCGCTACAATGAGACAGGCCAATTCACAAGGAGGGTTGGACAAGGTCGTGGCCGCATGACAACCCCACAGGATGACCGATATCTGACCATCTGTGCGTTGCGGCGTCCTTCAGCAACTGCCAGTGAACTGAAACAAGACCTCAGGACGGTCATTGGAGTCACGGTGTCTGACCAGACAGTGTCCGCCTCCGTAGCGTAACGGTATTATTAGCTGAAGTCCTTGGGGGCCCGGGTTCGATTCCCGGTACTGCCAGAAATTCATGAATGGCAGGAGGGCTGGTATGTGGTTGAAATGGTACATGCAGCTCATCTCCATTGTGGGTGTGCCTGAAAAGAGCTGCACCACCTCGGGATGAAGACACGTGTTTACTTCTTCTAGACAGTAAGGAACAGGTAAAGAGAAGTGTCCTTACGACCCAGACGTCCTGTTCAAGTGCCCCGTTTAACGCAGAAACATCGCGTAGCTCGCCTTCTGTTTGCCCGTACCCACATCAACATGCAACTTCGCCAATGGAGACCTGTGTTGTTCACAGAGGAATTCAAATTTCCCCTGATACAGCGTGATGGACGTCAACGTGTATGGAGACACCGTGGTGAGCAGTATATGCCAAATTTTGTCCAGGAAGGCGACCGATTCGGACAAGGTTCTGTGATGATGTGGGGTGGCATCGGTATTGATGGCCGTACGGATCTTGTCGTCGTCCGTGGTAATATTCTCGCTGCGGGGTACATCGAGCAAATACTGCTAAAGCATTTGTTGGTTTCTGCATACGGTGTTGGCCCTAAATTCGTACTCATGAACGGCAATGCTAGGGATGATGTAGCGCGCATCACCAGAGCTGCCTTGGGAGAACTGGACATTCATGAGATTGAATGGCCATCAGTGAGTCCTGACCTTAATCCCATCGAGGATGTGTGGGATAAGCTTGCCAGAAGTGTTCGTGGGCGCCCTGTTCCACTACAGATTCTCCAAGAAGAGACTCTCGTTGAAGAATGGGATCTGATACCGCAACGTGACCTCCACCGACTTATACGGAGCATGACACATAGGAACCAAGCTGTGATAAATGCTCGTGGAGGACATACGTATACACCATACTGATGCTCTTCAGCTGTGATAAAAACCCACCCTGGAAGACTGTTATCACTTTGTTTTCACCCCTACTTGAACATATCCGTTTGTGTTCAGAATATGAATGCGAATCCATTGATGTTCTTTTGTATACTTCAACTGTGAAAAATAATTCTTTAGTTGGTAATATACCTGGGTGTGGGGTATTATTTTTTGGAGCACCAGATACGTTCAAAGATGTTTTCCCCTAATTTTTTAAACTGTGTATTTATTTAAAACTTCCTTCCTTAGCTAATGATTCTATGTTTGTGGGTGGATATCATACACTTACCTAGGCCTATACTTTCGAGTAGCACCCATGGATTTCTCAGTGTCATTTAGGATGTTATGTTATAAAAGTTGATGAGGTGAGACCTTAATCATTACGATGAGAATCCCTTTTCACTTCGATCTCGTGAAAGCAAAACGTTGTCAGTAATGATGAGAGCTCATCTCGACGTTTAGTTCCGTTTTTGGGGGAACATTATTAACAAGAGAATGGTGGAAACTGTATCAGTGCGTGGTGTTAATAGGATGCACCATTAAACAGGATAGTGATCAATTGATGTTACATATTTCACAACATTGTTATATCAGAGCTCACAAAATGATCAAAAAGAGACGTTTGACTTTCACTCTGAGCACTTGATAAATAAGGAGTCACTGCATTGATCATAGAAATTCACTCCGTCTAAATCAGTGGCGAACTCCTTCGATATTGTAAACCATTCAGGGTGATCACTCTTGAAGAATGTACACCGACTGAGCAGATTTCATGGGATAGCGCAGCACTGATGCGCAGGTGTGTTGTCTGCGTACCACACGCCCTCTGTGCCAGCGGCAGTTGTATAGGAGACCTTGTGAGCAGTGGCTGTGCATGTGACAGGTGTAACATGGAACGTCGTCGTGAGCTGACACCGTTCGAACGGGGTATGATGGTCGGTGCCCGATGGATGGGAAGTGTGATTTCGGAAGTGGTGCGGGAATTCGGCTTCACACGATCAACCGTGTCCAGGGTGTATCGTGAATGGTTGAATGCGGGTGTCACCGTCCACAACAGACGAACGACCGGCCGTCTCGCTACCTTCGATGACAGTGACGGGCGACATCTGAGACGGATTGTCAATAGTGATAGACGGGCAAACGTGCAACAAATCATGGCTCAATTCAACACAGGCCGTGCTAGACACGTCTCCCAGTGGACAATTCGTAGGAACATGGGTTCTAAGGGGTATGGGAGCCGGCGCTGCACACGGGTGCCACTGTTAACCGAACGCCATCGGGCACAACGACGCGCATTTGCCGCCAGTCACCAGGGATGGTCACTGGAACAATGACGTAAGGTGATATGGTCGGACGAATCACGATTTCAACTGCATCATGCCGATGGGAGGCACCATGTATGGCGCAGACCACATAAAGTGTTGGATCCCTCCTGCCTCGAAGGTGTGGCCCAGGGCGCTGGTGTCTCTGTTATGGTCTTGGGCGCATTTTTCTGGTATGGAATGGGCCCCCCAGTTGTTCTGGAAGAGGTTTTGAATGGTACGCGGTATGCTGAGCTGCTCGGAAACCATCTTTACCCATTTTGGGCCTTCCAGCGCCCAGACGGTTCTGCGGTGTTTCAAGATGATAACGCACCGCCACATCGCTCCCACGTCACCCACAAATGGTTCCAGGAAAATGCAGCGGAGGTCCAACGACTGCCATGACCACCCAGGAGCCACGATATGAACCCTATTGAGCATATGTGGGATGTCCTGGAACGCAGACTCCGTGCCATGGATCCTGCACCCACGAACATACCAGCATTGGCGGCCGCTCTGCAAGCGATTTGGTGTCAGCTGCGTCCAGAGGACTACCAGGGACTTGTCGACTCACTTCCACGGCGTCTCACTGCAGTTCGCAGGAGCAGAGGAGGCCCCACACGCTATTAGGTAACTATTCCATGACATTTGCTAAGTCCGTGTATATTGAATCATCACTCGGCAGTGATATGAAATTCCTCCGAGTGCTTCAATTTTTCTTGTTTTAAGTCTACCCACATTGTTCCAGTTTATTGCATGAATGGTACATAGAGGTTCAATTCCCCAACGGGTTGAGGTTTTCAGATGTGTTTTTTTAACTCCAGTGGCTTGGGGCATGGGTGTTCGTGTTTGCCCTAATACGTACTTCTTCATTCACGTACACACACCACACGACGAATCGCTACAGAAACACGCAATAACATAGGGGTGTCAGGAATGGCATCCTACCGTAAATCTCGGTTAGGCCCACATGTGCGACACAGGTCGCACACATCACCTCAGTGCGAAAAGCGGTACAAGGAAAAGAAGTCAACCTGCAGTGTATCATAGCACTGCGTATGGCATAAAATATACATATATACAAATAAATATAGTACAATAACAAGAAAGCATAATCATATAGAAGTGTTCAGTCCTTCTATCCACTCAAATACTCCCTATCATGGGATGAAGAAATCAGCCCAGCTACCCAAGTAGGCTCGTAATTTGCAGCTGTCGACGACGTGAGGGATAGTTTGCCTTGGAGCACCACAGTCACATTTTGGTGACGTTAAGCATTTCCACTTGTAGAGTGAATCCCTGCATCTTCCATGGCCTGTCCGAATTCTGTTAAGAGTGGCCCACTGTCTGCGTGTTAGATGGGATCCACTAGCAAGTTTCACACCAGAAAAGATGTTGTGTAGGGACAAGTCTGTTGAAATTTCCCAACGGTCTTTCCAAACTTTCACAGCGTCGAAGTTGTTGCGAGCAATGTTAGCAGGATCTTGCAAAGGTGGATGGCATGACTTCAATCTTTGAAGATTAAGTGGAGTGATGTCTTCTTTTACGGGTAGTTGGGGGTTTCTGTAGATTTTATAGTACTCTCTTAAGAGGGCATTCGATCTGCGCAGATCATGTGGCATTATTGCCGTGAGTAGCGGGAGCCAAGGGGTTGGCGTGGATCTGATTATGCCTGAAATAAGGCGCGTGCTCTTGTTCAGCTGTGTGTCAATATATCGGCTATAAGGGCTATTACCCCATACAGGAGAGTAATACTCTGTACTGAAGTAAATCAAAACGAAGGGCTGAATGACGTAGAGTGCTTGCGGTAGATCCCCAAGTGGTCTCACACAGTTCCTGAAGAATGTTGTTCCGAGTTTTGAGTTTCTTAGATACGTTCAATAGATGCTGTCTGAATGATAACCGAGCTCGATAGCTGCAGTCGCTTAAGTGAGGCCAGTATCCAGTAAACGGGAGATAGTGGTTTCGAACCCCACTGTCGGCAGCCCTGAAGATGGTTTTCCGTGGTTTCCTATTTTCATACCAGGCTGTACCTTAATTAAGACCACGGCTGCTTCCTTCCCGTTCCTAGGCATTTAACATCCAATCGTCGCCATAAGAGATATCTGTGTCGATGCGACGTAAAGCAAATAGAAAAAAAAAAGCTTGAATGATAGAGTGCGATCTAAGGTTACACCTAAATATTTGGGGAACCAGTTATGACGAAGAACTCTGTTACACAGGCGTATGTTCGGTTATTTAAGTGGAAGCATGATACTTCTCTTTCGCTTGCAGTAGGACTGGGTCTCCATTTCTTGAAATATACCTCTAGGGAGGACAGGTCCCTTGTTAGGATTTCTTCGGTTTTCTTGAGATCTTGATGTTGTGTGAGTAGTACAAGATCACCAGCATAACAGAATTTCCTGCAATTTGTCTCAGGAACGTAAGAGATGTATAGATTGAACAGCAGAGGGGACAGAACTGATCCTTGAGGTAAGCCATTCTCGAGTCTTCTCTCTGTGCTTTTACTGTTGCCTGAGCACACCTGGAATCTCCTGTCACTTGGCATGTTGTTGACAACTTTAACGATGGTTATACAGGGTTTGACTTTGAGGAGCTTGTAGATCATGCCTTCTCTCCAGATAGTATCGAAGGCAGCAGTGAGGTCGACAAACGCAGCAAATATTTTAAGCTTCATTTGGAATCCTGCCTCAGTATATGATGTGAGCGATAGTACTTGATCGCAACAGCTGTGACTTGGTATAAAACCTGCCTGATCTGCAGAAATGTGTGCCAAGATTGTGGAGTTAATTCTGTTAAGAGATAAGCCTCTCAAACAGTTTGAAGCAGCAGCTAAGAAGAGCTATTGGTCCATAACTTTCAGGTCTATTGGCGAGTTTTTCAGGTTTCAGAATAGATATTTTCTTCGCCTTCTTGAATTCTGGTGGGATTTCTCCAGTGTTTAAAATGTCCGTAAAGAACTCCGCCAACCATCTCTTGGCATTCTTACCCATGCGTAAGGGGAATTCTGGGTGAACTCCGTCGAACTCCGAGGCATCTATTTCGTCAGATCTGAAGGCGCGAGAGTAGTCTGATGTGCGAAACGTTGTTAATTTTGGAGCTCGAAGCTGCCGTCTGATATACCTGGTATGATTCTTATCTGATGGAAGTCTAAATGTTGCAAGTATGTGAGATGCTGTTTGATCAGGTGTCACCGTAGGCTGGTTTTAAACTACTGGTGCGCTATCTCCAAGTTTTCTAAGGTGGCTCCATGCCTTTCTACTGGAGTGAGTGAAGTCCGTAATTCCTACAGTTTCCATCCATCGGTTAGCAACAGTGGGCATCATGCGGAAAATTATTTTAAAACTAAAAATAGTGTATAATTCAACTATAGCAAATGGGTTCCACAACTCAGAAATGGAGAACTAGGCCAAGATGGTATTACTGAGATTTCGCCAAACCACATTTCAAAAATTATTGTACGGTATTTCTTTGGATTTGCTTCACACCTTAATGCGAAATTCTATTCTTTTCTCTTGGTGAATTTCTGAACTTTCTTCATCCTTCAGACATGCCATGCCACTTCACAAATTAAACGTTAGATGCGTCGTAATATTCCTTTTCACAATCTAAATACTGATGCTGGTTTGTACCACGAAATGATATTGACTGAGGTAAACCTAGACAAAGTCCTGCATAAATTCTTAACTAAACGCTTCGCCAATACCCTGCTCTGCTTCCTGAGACTGGCGTATGAATTTATATCAATTGTAGGCAATGCATGATTAGAAACAGAGAGGCCAATTTTGAATACGTTTTTAAAAATCAAAACATCATAATATTTTCCAGTGTGCTCCTCTGGATCAGCATGTAACATGTATTCTATTCTTACATTATATTAAACGTACGACACTGTAAACATAAAATCTGATTTTTATGTCTTTCTATAGTTTTTAAGTATTCTACATGAGCCTCTTGATCATTATGCAGTGTTTGAATGTCGCACCGAATCATATCGCGACGATTATATAGAGAAGCGCTAGGATTGGGAAGGAAGCTACCATGTCCTTAAAAGACGTAAAGCCAGTATTTACCTGATGTGAACATTCTAAACCACGGAAAACCATCTTTCGGCGCCGCCGATGGTTGGGTTCAAAATCGAGCATACCATCTCCGGAATGTAAGCTCACAGCGAAACTCTATATCAGGGCCTCTCAGGGTGCATACACCTGGTGCATGCACTGTGCACAGTGCAAAAGACGACTTCGCTTGGTTGACCAGATTCCAGACACCCCATCCTCGACTTGGAGCAATAGCGCTGTCTCTCTCTTTCCCCACGCCTGTGTCGCTCACTCTCCCTGTCTCCCTCTTACTCACTTGCTCCGTAGCGCTCCAAATCCGAGCCTAGTTGAGCCGAGCTTAGCCGAGAAGCCCAGAGACGAAGCGTTGGTCCGAGTCGAGCCGAGTTGGACCGATGCACTGTGCACAGGAACTCTGCGCCGCAGTTTGCACGCGTGAGATTTTGAGCGTTTGAGAGACCCTGCTCTATATAGTAGTGTCATTACTCTGCCGGTGGAGTGGCTGTAATGTCCAGTGCTGATATTTTATGCTATTTGTGTACAATGCGATTTCCCAATGACCAACAAACCTCAAACATCCCCTCATTGAAATATCGTTTGATCTCGTTGGACACTCTATGATAATAATAGCATTGCACCCAGCTATCCACTGCTTCAGTACACAACGTAATCTCTTGGCACATGTATGGATTTTGCTGCCTCACTATGCCAGTGTACACTATTGAAATAGTATCAACCATAGATACAATGTGTAGTGAAGTATAATTTTAAGACCCGTACAAAGAGGGTCCTTGATACGATCCGTTTATTCGTAACTCCATGAGACTCCTTGAATGATGTGAGATGCCAATTACGTTTTACATGCTAATTTTGACTGTCGAACACAGGCTTTCATAATAGTTGAATATATTTCCTGAGTGCAGTTTTATATTTGACCTTTGGCAAATTTTACTGAAAAAAAAAGCTCTTACATATAAATTTGTAGCGGTGGCGTATCAGGCTGAATAGGTCAGGCGGTAGAGGCTCAGTACGGTGGTATTTGAATGTCCTCAAAAAAGTCAGCCTCGTGTCGGTAGATTTACTGGCAGGTAAAATTCCGGCACCTCAGCGTCTCCGAAAACCGTAAAACATAGTTAGTTGGACGTAAAACCAATAACATTATTATCTTACCTGAAGAGTTCGACTTTGATTGTTGGTCAGTTCCTGGAATTTGATTCTGAACTAAGGATGGGGATAGTGTTCATTTAGATCAGTGAGATAACTGAGGACAACGACAGGTAGCAAATTACGCCACATAGTACGGTATTTCACTGCTGGCCATTTGCCTGGAAAACAGTCGTCTTACTAGGCAAAGTACTTATGGATTGTATGTGCATGGTTCACTTTGTATGACATGTTAATATTCTTCTTCCTAGACTTTTTATAGATTTATTAGGGTCAATAATTCATATTGATTCTGTCTAGCATTACGGCCGCATGACCTTCCGATGCCGACCCTGTCTGGAGGGTCGTATATACAATTGCGTGTTCCTGTGGTGGTTAGTAGTGTAGCGTGTTGTAGGTAAATTAAGAGAACTGCATTAAGATGATCACAAATACGCACTCCCCGAGATGGAGGAATTAACCGTACACAGTTGAAATCCCATGCCCGATCGGGAGCGGAACCCGGGATCCTCTGATTCAATGGCCAGTACGCTGGCTATTTAGCCAAGGAACGGGACCGTAAAAACATTCTAATATTTTGCCAAATGCCAGTTTGAATAATGTACACAGCATTCAATTTCAAAAACCGCCACGTAGTGTACATGAATGATGTATCACCGTACAAGTACTAAGGCTGAACACACGGGAAAAATAGTCTCTGATGTTATCACTACTAATTAGTTTTGCCTCATAACATAGTGAGCACATTAATTATTGCTATCTTTGATATTAACAAATTACTTTGATACAGAGAGTTTAATTAGTAAATGAGATTGTTGGTTTTTACAACGACCATATTTCAATGATATCGAGGGTATTCCATTGCAATGCTAGAACAGTTTCTCACGAGAGGACTCATTTAAGAGTACAAAAGGGAGAACGAACATCGTTGTTGTTGTTGTTGTTGTTGTTATTGTTATATCGTAAGAATAGTAATAATAATATAAATTATATACACTGACTGACAGAGCAAATGCAACACCAAGAAGGAGTGGTCAGAACTTTATGCCAATTGCAGGGTAGACTGACGTCACTGAGGTATGCTCATGATGTGAAATGCGCCGCTGTGCTACGCACGTAGCGAACGATAAATGGGACACGGCGTTGGCGAATGGCCCACTTCGTACCGTGATTTCTCAGCCGACAGTCATTGTAGAACGTGTTGTCGTGTGCCACAGGACACGTGTATAGCTAAGAATGCCAGGCCACCGTCAACGGAGGCATTTCCAGCAGACAGACGACTTTACGAGGGGTATGGTGATCGGGCTGAGAAGTGCAGGTTGGTCGCTTCCTCAAATCGCAGCCGATACCCATAGGGATGTGTCCACGGTGCAGCGCCTGTGGCGAAGATGGTTGGCGCAGGGACATGTGGCATGTGCGAGGGGTCCAGGCGCAGCCCGAGTGACGTCAGCACGCGAGGATCGGGGCATCCACCGCCAAGCGGTGGGAGCCCCGCACGTCACGTCAACCGCCATTCTTCAGCATGTGCAAGACACCCTGGCTGTTCCAATATCGACCAGAACAATTTCCCGTCGATTGGTTGAAGGAGGCCTGCACTCCCGGCGTCCACTCAGAAGACTACCATTGACTCCACAGCATAGACGTGCACGCCTGGCATGGTGCCGGGCTAGAGCGACTTGGATGAGGGAATGGCGGAACGTCGTGTTCTCCGATGAGTCACGCTTCTGTTCTGTCAGTGATAGTCACCGCAGACGAGTGTGGCGTCGGCGTGGAGAAAGGTCAAATCCGGCAGTAACTGTGGAGCGCCCTACCGCTAGACAACGCGGCATCATGGTTTGGGGCGCTATTGCGTATGATTCCACGTCACCTCTAGTGCGTATTCAAGGCACGTTAAATGCCCACCGCTACGTGCAGCATGTGCTGCGGCCGGTGGCACTCCCGTACCTTCAGGGGCTGCCCAGTGCTCTGTTTCAGCAGGATAATGCCCGCCCACACACTGCACGCATCTCCCAACAGGCTCTACGAGGTGTACAGATGCTTCCGTGGCCAGCGTACTCTCCGGATCTCTCACCAATCGAACACGTGTGGGATCTCATTGGACGCCGTTTGCAAACTCTGCCCCAGCCTCGTACGGACGACCAACTGTGGCAAATGGTTGACAGAGAATGGAGAACCATCCCTCAGGACACCATCCGCACTCTTATTGACTCTGTACCTCGACGTGTTTCTGCGTACATCGCCGCTCGCGGTGGTCCTACATCCTACTGAGTCGATGCCGTGCGCATTGTGTAACCTGCATATCGGTTTGAAATAAACATCAATTATTCATCCGTGCCGTCTCTGTTTTTTCCCCAACTTTCATCCCTTTCGAACCACTCCTCCTTGGTGTTACATTGTCACTGTCAGTCAGTGTAATATATAGTATATATGTTATAAATAGAGCCCGGATTTCCATGCTAATGCATGTTTTTAAATAAGCTAGCTACACTTCTCAAACTTTGCAAATATTCGTTTTACGGCTTAACAATTCCAAATAACCGTTCTTTTTCCGTGCATGTTTGGATGTTTTGGCATTTTTCTGAGAAAATTCATGCATAATGCATATTTGGAAGACTTTTGATTTAATAGAGCATATTTGGACGTTTAATATTGCATAATATGACTTTTATTCTGACTTTGACGCATATATATTGTTAACTTGCATCATAGTGCATATTCTGAATGTTAGTTTGCAGAATTTGGGACAATTTTTCACGTTGTAGGCTACAGTATGTCTACTACTGAGAGACGGAGAGAATGTATTCCTGGCATCCTATGTGACAACCATAGTTAGTAGCCTACATACGGTACAGGTCCTACACAATAATGCAATTAACCAAACACTTTCTTATCTGTTGCTTGAGTAAACAATGACGTAAGTCGGAAGGCCCCACGTCGAATTCTAATTCTTAGGAATAAGGTGTCCCAGTTTTACAGTTGTACATTGCTATAAACTGAACCATAAATTGTGCATTAATCATTGACGGCTCATTTTTCGTCTGTTAGACGAACAAAAGAAACCTTGTATCGCACTTCTGTAGCGCCGCGTTACTGGGATAGCAGCTTACAAATTTTGGTTTTTCATTGAACCCTCTACCGTTGTTATCCTGGAATGTCCTACCCGGAACTTTCAATCGTCACACGTCTGTGTTATCGCAGCAAGCAACCGTTACCACTTATTGAGGACATTGAAATGTGTCTGTAATCATCGCATGGAGAAGCAGCTGCCGCAGATAGAGATAAGTTGAACAAACTAATTCGTTCAAATCCTGATTTTGAATTCGTCAAGCTTATAAAAGACGTATTGTGGTGAAAATGTAAAAGACGTACAATTTGACCTCACTTTGTCCAAATGTCTTCATTGAATTATGCATCTATCACTTCTGGTAACGTAAAAAGATAATTTCCTGTGCTTAAGTATGTGCTGAATGATAAACGGATGAGCTTGAGGGCTCTTTCACACGATCCACTGCTTGCCACGCCACTCCACTCCACTCCACCAGAGGTGTGGTAAAAGGCCGGTAGTGTTCACACGAGACACTTCGTGTGGCGCAACCTCCGTCCACTCTCGTCAACAGCAGGCTGCTGTCGACCGGCCTGAAGTGTCTTCCACTCTGGGCGACCGGAAGCTCACTCATCACTGAATCAGATTAGCTCGTTCAGACAGTCAACATATAAATGAGCTACAAGTTCGAAGATTTCGTTTCAAAATGTCGGTTCCATTCATAGATACTGAAAAGTTAATAATAGAAATACAAAATCGGCCTTGTCAGTGGGATTAACGAACGACAGACTATTCAAATAAAATAAAAGGCTTCAAATGTGGAATAAAGTTTCCCATGAAGTGATTCCACTTTCTGCTGAACTGGACAACTCCAAAGAGAGAGAAGTTGATATCTACAGTAATAGGCTATATGTGTTTTATGTTAACAATTTTCGATATTACAATAACATGGGTCATTGAAAAATAATTAATCAAGGCTTTTTAGCAGTCTTCATTTCAAAAGAACTGCTTCCAATTAAATTACATAATAACATTTTTTTATTCGGACCGAACACGATAGCCGCAGTCGCTTATGTGCCGCCATTATCCAGTATTCGGGAGATAGTGGGTTCGAACCCAACTGTCGGTAGCCCTGAAGATGGTTTTCCGTGGTTTCCCATTTTCAAACCAGGCAAATGCTGGGGCTGTACCTTAATTAAGGCCACGGCCGCTTCCTTTCCACTCCTAGCCCTTTCCTGTCCCATCGTCGCCATAAGACATATCTGTGTCGGTGCGACGTACAGCAACTTGTAAAAAAAAAAAGAAAAAAACAATCTCATTCGTGAGAACTACCAGTCTTATTTACAGAAGGTAGGTGTAGGTAGAAAGGCCATACTGGTAGCTCACTAAATCAGTCGTTCAAACGGTCAACATTGTGTGCGTCACAAGTTTGAAGATTTTGTTTCAAAATATCGGCGGAATACATTTTCTCATGTTGGTGTCCTGACGCTGTAAACTTGCTTCAAGGATTGACAACAATTCAAACAAATTCCCACTCATACGAAAGTAATTACGGAACATTTTTAGATCATTGGTACGTTCATCTAGAAGAACGATGAGTTCCTCGTTCTAGGCGATATGAATTCAATGGATGGACCCAATGAACCTTAGTACTGTTCTTTCACCTCAACCTTCTTTTCGGAAGAATAAAAATCCCAAGGATAATGTGCGCGTCCATGGACCAGATTCAAACCGAGACGCAAATATGAGGTGGGGACGAGAAGTTGCCGGTAAGTTGACGGAAGTGGACGGCAAGTGTCTGAGAAGTGGAGTGGAGTGACGTGGGGTGGCGTGGAAAGCAAGTGGACCGTGTGAAAGGAGCCTAAGGGCCCTTTCACACGATCCACTGCTTGCCACGCCACTCCACTCCACTCTAGCAGAGGTGTGGTAAAAGGCCGGTAGCGTTCACACGAGACACTTCGTGTGGCGCAACCTCCGTCCACTCTCGTCAACAGCAGGCTGCTGTCGACCGGCCTGAAGTGTCTTCCACACTGGGCGACCGGAAGCTCACTCGTCACTGAAATCAGATTAGCTCGTTCAGACAGTCAACATATGAGCTACAAGTTCGAAGATTTCGTTTCAAAATGTCGGTTCCATTCATAGATACTGAAAAGTTAATAATAGAAATACAAAATCGGCCTTGTCAGTGGGATTAACGAACGACAGACTATTCAAATAAAATAAAAGGCTTCAAATGTGGAATGAAGTTTCCCATGAAGGGATTCCACTTTCTGCCGAACTGGACAACTCCAAAGAGAGAGAAGTTGATATCTACAGTAATAGGCTATATGTGTTATATGTTAACAATTTTCGATATTCCAATAACATGGGTCATTGAAAAATAATTAATCAAGGCTTTTTAGCAGTCTTCATTTCAAAAGAACTGCTTCCAATTAAATTACATAATAACATTTTCTTATTCGGACCGAACATGATAGCCACAGTCGCTTATGTGCCGCCATTATCCAGTATCCACTGTCGGCAGCCCTGAAGATGGTTTGCCGTGGTTTCCCATTTTCAAACCAGGCAAATGCTGGGACTGTACCTTAATTAAGGCCACGGCCGCTTCCTTCCCACTCCTAGCCCTTTCCTGTCCCATCGTGGCCATAAGACCTATCTGTGTCGGTGCGACGTACAGCAACTTGTAAAAAAAAAATCTTATTCGTGAGAACTACCAGTCTTATTTACAGAAGGTAGGTGTAGGTAGCAAGGCCATACTGGTAGCTCACTAAATCAGTCGTTCAAACGGTCAACATTGTGTGCGTCACAAGTTTGAAGTTTTTGTTTCAAAATATCGGCGGAATACATTTTCTCATGTTCGTGCCCTGACGCTGTAAACTTGCTTCAAGGATTGACAACAATTCAAACAAATTCCCACACATACGAAAGTAATTAAGGAACATTTTTAGATCATTAGTACGTTCATCTAGAAGAACGATGAGTTCCTCGTTCTAGGCGATATGAATTCAATGGATGGACCCAATGAAACTTAGTACTGTTCTTTCATCTCAACCTTCTTTTCGGAAGAATAAAAATCCCAAGCATAATGTGCGCGTCCATGGACCAGATTCAAACCGAGACGGAAATATGAGGTGGGGACGAGAAGTTGCCGGTAAGTTGTCTGAAGTGGACGGCAAGTGTCTGAGAAGTGGAGTGGAGTGGAGTGGCGTGGCGTGGCGTGGCGTGGCGTGGAAAGCAAGTGGACCGTACAGCAACTTGTAAAAAAAAAAAAAAAAAAAAATCTTATTCGTGAGAACTACCAGTCTTATTTACAGAAGGTAGGTGTTGGTAGCAAGGCCATACTGGTAGCTCAAACGGTCAACATTGTGTGCGTCATAAGTTTGAAGTTTTTGTTTCAAAATATCGGCGGAATACATTTTCTCATATTGGTGTCCTGACGCTGTAAACTTGCTTCAAGGATTGACAACAATTCAAATTCCCACTCATACGAAAGTAATTAGGGAACATTTTTAGATCATTGGTACGTTCATCTAGAAGAACGATGAGTTCCTCGTTCTAGGCGATATGAATTCAGTGGATGGACCCAATGAACCTTAGTACTGTTCTTTCAACACAACCTTCTTTTCGGGAGAATAAAAATCCCAAGGATAATGTGCGCGTCCATGGACCAGATTCAAACCGAGACGCAAATATGAGGTGGGGACGAGAAGTTGCCGGTAAGTTGACGGAAGTGGACAGCAAGTGTCTGAAAAGTGGAGTGGAGTGACGTGGCGTGGCGTGGAAAGCAAGTGGACCGTGTGAAAGGAGCCTAAATCAAGACAATTTGGAGAAATTAGGGTAGTTTTTGTTCATGTTTCAAAAGGAACTGAATTTTGATAGTGCATATTTTCCAGTTTATTGTGCATGTTTTGCCATATGATAGTGCATGAATGCATACATATTTTGAGTTTTGATAGTGCATGGAAATCCGGGCTCTAGTTATAAATAATATTATTATAAATGTTATTATTGTTGTACGCCCCACTAACTACTTTCACGATTTTCGGAGATGCTGAGGTGCCGGAATTCAGTCCCGCAGGAGTTATTTTACATAGCAGTAAATCTACCGACACAAATATGACATATTTGAGAACCATCAAATACCACCGGACTGAGTCAGGATCGAACCTGCCAAGTTGGGGGTGAGAAGGCCAGTGCCTCAACCGTATAAGCCACTCAGGACATCCGGATAGTCCATAGTTTCCGGGGTCGCTGAGATTAATAGCGACACTCTGGATGTCGTTTAAGCTCAAGTTCAGCATCCATCGGCATCGGGGTTGGGAAGGGATGAACAAGGATATGTCCAAAATGAGCAATATATGTAATAAGTCGACAGTTTTGTGGGTCCCTAGCCTGATTGGTGACCGTCCCAGTGACAGCTGGAATCGTCTGCATCATATCAATTGCTCGGAGCGCAAATACGGTACATACAATTATAACTTACTTGTATTGTTTGTTTGAAGTATCAGCTGATTCCGCGACACTCTGGGCTGCCACAAGGAAATAGTTTAACGCGAAATTACAATCTCAAACTGAAAGTTAAAAGTAAACACGTATAACAATAAGTCTACACATGTTCGAAAACAATCAGGCGTATGTCACTGGTATTCCAAGCCGTTTTGCGAACGGGCATAGTAATTCGATGCATTCTACCAGGAGTGTAAACGAGAGTGCTATGGATAAGTAATGGAAGTGGAGCAGACTGAGGGGAATGCACGACTGGGTGCGGGAAGGTGTCCATGTCCAAGTTGTTTGGAAAATCGAATAATGATGTATATTTCCTATCTGGGTTGAGTAGCTCAGAGATAAAAGGACTAGCCTTCTGCACTCAAGATGATGGGTTCCCTTCTGTCTAAGTATAGGGACGAAATTATTATTATTATTATTATTATTATTATTATTATTATTATTATTATTATTATTATTATTATTATTATTATTATTTGCACTATGTCGCACCGACACAGATAGGTCTTATGGCAACGATGGGGTAGGAAAGGGAAGGAAGTGGCCATGGCCTTAATTAAGGTACATCCCCAGCATCTGCCTGGTGTAAAAATGGAAAACCATTTTCGGGGCTGCCGACAGTGGGGTTGGAACTTACAATCTCCCGAATACAGGTTCATAGATGCGCGACCTTAATCGCACGACCAACTCGCTCAGTGTTATTATTATTATTATTATTATTATTATTATTATTATTATTATTATTATTATTATTATAATTCAACGGAAAAGTTAACGCCGACGTGCTATTTCATTATCATAGAATAACATGTTTTTATTTGCGATCGAATAAAACTGATTACATTCCATTTAATAAAATTTCAAACTGGGTATTTCCTGCAATGTTTGCAGACTTCAAATGAATCGCATGTACTGAGAACCGAACGAAGCAGATGTATGCATAGACCTATCCGTTCTTTTGAATGTTAATTTTGTGAATGTAATGAAGAAACATAGGAATCGTCCGTAACTTGAGCGTTCAACTATAACAACATTCAACTAACAGTCGATAAACAGACGATAGCAGATTTTTCAGAAGTAGGCCCTACTATGTTTATTACTAAGTCGAATACAGGTAGGCTATTTGCCGACGCTGGCAGAGGACCGGTCTGAAGCTATAACCGCAGTATTTGCCTGGTCTTCTTCTTCTTCTTCTCCTTCCGATTTCCCAACACCTGTGGGCACGTAGTACGAGCTCTGTCGTACATATGGATTTCGCCCTGTTTTACGGCCAGATGCCCTTCCTGACACCAACCTTAAATGGAGACATGCAATCTTTATTATGTGTTTTGTGGTGGTTGGTGGTGTTATGTGTTGTCTGAATATCAAAAGGAGAGTGTTGGGCAAACACAAAAAGCCAGTACCCGAGTCAGAAGAATTAATCAGACATGATTAAGATCCCCAAACCGGCCGGAAATCGAACCCGGATTCCTCTGAACCGAAGGCTTCAAAGCTGACCATTCAGCCAAGAAGTCGGTCATTATTTGCATGGTGTGAACATGAAAATACTACGGAGAAACATTTTCAAAATTGCCGGCGGAGTTCGAACCCACATTCTCACGAATACTATCTAAGAACTGCACAACCCGTACTGTATAGACACGCCGTTTTGTTAAAAAAGAATATGTTGTTCAAGTGACTATCTAAAATATTGTAAATTCTTGTGTGTTAAATCTTTCATTTATGCTGAAACGCCACACACAAATTTTGTGAATAGAAACTCAAGTTTCTAATAGAAAACTTGGGAATGGGATTCATTCTCAGCCAGAATACTTCTTCACGGCTGTACGTATGAAGTTATCTAGTATTGTTTTTGCCCATTGAAAAGATGGAGAACATTGTAACGAGTCCAGATATCCAGTTAGTGACGAAGACTTGATCAGAACCACTACCTTAAAATGGGCTATTTGGGATCACGTTCACAAGCACAGGATGACATCTGTTGGTGTGTTCAAGAGCGAACGTCGCTCACTGCAATTATGAACCGGGGTGCTTTGTGATACAAACATAATTCTTCATGTCTGTCTGTTAGGTCATCAACCCAGAGGCTGGTTGGCTCCTCAAATACCACCACTAAAGGTTATGCGGTTATCAGGAAACCGCAAAAACCAATGGCAGCACCAAAATGAGGCACACTAGGCAAGACGAGGAGTGAGGTAATTTGCCATTGCTTTCCTCACTGGGTCAGAAAGTGCTATTGCAGCACGACTGACCTTATGAGCAACACCTTTCATAACACTCAGATGCACTAGTCGTGCTCTGAATGTCAATACTCAGTACCACCCATACCCCACCACCTTCCATATTGTCACAGCCATGGATGAGACTGGGACTTCGGTGTAAAGCTACACTTTACTCTGGCCTGTGCCAAGGGATGGATACAAAAGTACTGTATCCATCAACAAATGACAGCAGGCAAAAATTCTTCATATGTAATCTAAAATGTAACTGACCCGTTCCACATGAGTGCTAGAGAATGCTGAGTACTAGCTACATATTACGAGGATACGCTGGTCAGAGGAATTTCCTCACTTTTATCATACCACCAATGAGGCTTCCCGACAGAAAACTGGTATTACAGGCATACAGGAGAAACTGAAATTTAAGCCGTCTTTGTTGATATGGATATGTGTTGCGAACAGCACTTTCTACTGTTGGCAACATTACAAAAACTTGCAAGAAATCAAATCAGCATTGACAAGATAGGTACATGATAAGCAGTGGTAAAATCAAATCATGTAAAATGGCGATCCAATGTCCAGAGAACGGAAAAGTAACAATATGAAGGAGATAATAATAATAATAATAATAATAATAATAATAATAATAATAATAATAATAATAATAATACTATGTATCTACTATATTTGCCGAGCTGAATGTCTCAGACGGTAAAGTGGTACCCCTCAGACCCTGACTTGGCTGGTTCGATCCCAACTCACTTGGGTGGTATTTGAAGGTTCTCAAATACCTCGGCTTCATGTTCGGCACATTAAAGAACTTCGGGAGAAAATGCTGGTTCTTCGGCGGCTCCATAAACTATTAAAGTAGTTAGGGGAATGTAAATCCAGTAACATATCTATTTTAATTGTTCCTTCCCTGTCTTATTCTGAACATGACCAGACTGGTCTAGGGGCTAGCATGGTGTGGTCACGTCCGATTCTATCTCATTTGGTTTAGTATTAGTCTGCCATTAATTTAAAATCGCTCAGAGAGTTTAGAAGTTGTATAGTCGATGTCAGAAAGGCATGCCTATTAACCCTGAATGGCTTGGGTAATTTTCCCTTCCAGCGAGTCGAGAAATTCAGAAATGAGACTTCCATTTTACTTTCTTTCCTTGATATTCTTGGGTTCGACGTTTCACTATAGCACACAAGAATTTCGGGGCTGTAAGTATGTGAAAGGGACAAGGATTGCGAAGGTAGCGGTCGTGGTCGTAAGTAAGGTACATTCACGATCATTTATACCTAGTAGACAGAAATGTTGAGTTCAGGCAAGGAAATCTCTACAGCCCACAGAACCACCCAGTACCGGCTTACAGTCGATATCACTGGTCAGAGAGCAAAGCCATAAGAACCGAACACATGCACACAACTGAAGAGCGAAGATAAATATCGATGGTCTAGTTCTAATACGACGTATCTGGCGATGCTTTTCCTATCCATAACTTCCTTAAAACTGCTCATGTCCCAGACACACATGGACATGCAGTCCATCAGAACAATCTTCATGGTGTTCATTTTCTTATGATCATGTGTACACATACATGCATACACCATTATACACTGTTATGCCATTCAGCGTTCAGTCTGCAAGCCAATGTGAATTTTCTAACAGCCGCCACAATCTTCTATTTGTACTTTTCTTTTTTTTTGCTACTAGGGGCTTTACGTCGCACCGACACAGATAGGTCTTATGGCGACGGTGGGATAGGAATGGCCTAGGAGTTGGAAGGAAGCGGCCGTGGCCTTAATTAAGGTACAGCCCCAGCATTTGCCTGGTGTGAAAATGGGAAACCACGGAAAACCATCTTCAGGGCTGCCGACAGTGGGATTCGAACCCCCTATCTCCCGGATGCAAGCTCACAGCCGCGCGCCTCTACGCGCACGACCAACTCGTCCGGTTGTAACTAGTTCTTTGGCCTCGTTTAGTTCTATATTTCTTATCTTTAAACCGTTAGAAACTGAGTCTATCCATCGTCGTCTTGGCCTGCCTCTATTTCTCTTACTCTCCATAACAAAATACATTATTCTTTTAGATAATCTATCTGTTGTAAACAAGGTTGGGTTTACAAAAGGCACAACTTCTTTATTTGCTTCACATGTAAAATTACAATATTTACACTAACAAAACTGAAAGTTATCTCGAAGCAAATTGAACTATGAATTTGGAGAAAGAGTCTGTCTTTGTACACTATATACACGTTGGAGTATTCACGTTCACTACTATTTCGGAAAGATAGTCTTTGTGACATGAAAAGTTCTTGATAGTCGAAAACTATCAGAAGCACTGACGTAAATATCTCAGAGAGTCCTTCCTTGTTGAAGTGTCTGAGTTCATTAACGTAAGTTCAATGACTGAAGAGTTCCTACTTAGCGAAACTAAGTCGATAATGGGAGCTTGCATTAGCTAGGGAATGATAGTGGCATATAATGGTAAGACTGGGCTTGGACAGCGGAATAGGCAAGAGGAGCGGTGACCCGAGGTGAGACCTCTTACTGCCAGAAATTCAGTCCACCTGGCCGAAGCACATTTTCAAGAGGAGTAGCCTCCGTGCTCGACGTAGGGTGTATTCTGGAGCTGGACACCGGGGTCAGTGGGCGTCTGGACAGGCTAGGAGCTCCTTTATATAGCACACACGACGTTCCAGGCACGCGCACTGAGGGCTGCGCGTCGAGGCTCGAAGAATAACACACTGGCACGCGTGTAGCTGGCTGGCGGATCGAGAAGGGAGCGACGGACATACAACACTATCCTACTCCATTTGCCTCACATTACCCACCACCAGAGCCGGTTTATGAATATAACTTCATCCATCGAGATCATTCCTAACTTATTCTTTCTCTCTTCATTTCGAGTAGACCTACCCTCCTGTCATTTTCCCATCTGTTTTAACCAGCAATCATTACCGCTACTTTCGTGTCTCTTACTTCTGAATAATACTATATATCCTGAGTCACCCCAGCTTTCACTCCCGCAAGCAAAGTTGGTCTAAAATCAGACCGATGTAAAAGTTTCGTGTGAGTTCTGACTTCCTTCTAACACAGTACTGCTGATCGTAACTGTGAGCTCACTGCATTAGCGCTACTGCACCTTGATCAAATCTCATTTAGCATACTGCCATCCTGGGAGAACACACATCGCAAATACTTGAAGTTATCTTCCTGTTTCACCTTTATATCCCCAACCTAACATTCATTTCTCTTGGATTATTTTCTTACCTACTGACATCAATTTAGTCTTCGACAGGCTAATTGTCATACCATGGTCAGTGCACCTATTTTCAAGTACCAGGATATTAGCAGGAGGCTTTGGGCACAATCTGCCATTAAGACCAAGTCGTCAGCATAGGCCGGACTGCTTACCATTACCTAACTGAACACCTCCCTGCCTCATAACACCTTCCAGCAGATGATTCATTTAAACTATAAACAACAAAGGTGACATATTGCAGCTTTGTCTAACCCTTGTTAGTACTTTGAACCAAGAACTTATTCTATAATCAATTCTCACTGCTGCCCTATTTCAGCATAAATTACTTTGATTGCTTTTAATAATCTATCATTAATCCCATAGTCCCCCAGTAAGGCGAATATCTTCTCCCTTCATAAGCCTTTTCCAGATCTGCGGAACATAAACGTAAGTCTCCATCCCTCTCGTAGCATTTTTCACTTACGTGGCGCTTACCGAAAAGCTGATCCTGACAGCCCCTCTGTTGTCTGAAACGACGATGGTTTTCATCCAACTTCCTCTCAACCACTGATCACACCCTACCTTCAGATATGCCAGTGAACACCTTGCCTCGTATACTCATCAGTGAGATACCTGGATAGTTGTTAAAATCCTTCCTGTTCTCTTGGTTATAGATAGATGCAGTTACGACGATTGTTCAATCAGAAGGTACCTTACTAGCACTCCATACGTATTACTCCATGAAACCATTTCATTACCACCTTCTCGCTATGATTTCTATTTCAGGTCTAATTTAATCTATTCCTGCTATTTTTTGACAACGGAATTTATTTACCCTACTTGCCACTTCATGAAGAGTAATTTAACCAACGTTGTTGTCCTCCTCCCCCATGAGCTTGGTTGCTCGTGACATCACCAGGTTCATTTTCTTTTACATTGTGGCATAGTAAAATGAACGCCACGAATATTGTTCTGATGGACTGCATATCCATGTGTGGCTGTGAGAAGTGATCTGTCTTAACGAAAGTAATGGATAGGAAGAGCAGCTTCAAAGATATGGACATTTCCAGGACATATGCTTTCATATATATTGGATTAACTCATGTAATGAGACAGTTTGTACTCTCACCCTAGAACATGAAACTTTGACTGAACACTTCTTGAACGCCATTAACGGAGAAACACTAATCTCGACTCTTATTGTACTGAAGATACTGATTTAAAACATTGTAAAAATTACGTTGGAAATCATATTGCTTGTCAACTTAATGGCTACATGCGTTATGAAACTTGCATCTAAAAATGACGTGTATCAAGGGCATTTGGCAAAATTATTACACCTGGGACCAGTAGCTCGCACTTTTAAAGATTCAGTGTGTGTATAAATTATTAGGAGTGGCCTTGAAAGAGATAATACCCTGTCATATCCTCGGAGATAAAACGAAAAATCTTCAAAAAGAAGCCGCAGTGACAAGATGAACTTCCCTTGTCCGTACCGTTTAATAAACTCCTGACTATAAGTTAATGCGCACTGTAGACACTGTCTCACCTTCTTAAGAGTCTTTGCTGGGCATAGCACCAAGATGAGCGTTGTAATCACATAACATAGCAAGATGTCCCAATGTTATAAACAATATACCGTCGCTCCGCAAGCGATACTTCGTATCCCACAACGCTCTTTTCCTGTCCAGTATTTTCTTTAACACTAGTCACGACTCCCAGACACGCATGGTTATGCAATCCATGAAAACAATTTTCGTTGTGTTCATTTTCCCACATTACCGAGCTCGATAGCTACAGTCGCTTAAGTGCGGCCAGTATCCAGTATTCGGGAGATAGTGGGTTCGATCCCCACTGTCGGCAGCCCTGAAGATGGTTTTCCGTGGTTTCCCATTTTCACACCAGGCAAATGCTGGGGCTGTACCTTAATTAAGGCCACGGCCGCTTCCTTCCAGTCCTAGCCCTTTCCTGTCCCATCGTCGCCATAAGACCTGTCTGTGTCGGTGCGACGTAAAGCCAATAGCAAAAAAGAAAAAAAAATCGCACGTCAATTTGTGAAGGAAATGACCCTTATTGTACCGTACTGCATGAATGTTTATTTCTATGACGTACGAAGTATTTATCCACTCCCATATTATAATGCATTTAAGGTTCATTTTCCTTTACAAAATAGCTCAGGAAAATGAACACAATGAACGTTGTTCTGATGGACTGTATTTCCATGTGCGGCTGAGAAACGTGACCAGCCTTAAGAAGGATAATGGCTAGGAAGAGCATTGTGGGATACGATGTATCGGTCCCTCTGATGACCAGGAGGGAGGGAGGGAGGGAGGGAGGGAGAATTCATCTTCAACAAAGATTATTGTTAAGCTTAAGCTGATGCCCACTATAGGCAGTTAAAGGTAAGCTTGCTGCGGCCATTGTAATACGTTTTGAGCCCAGGTAGACGAGGATGTTTGGTTAGCATTATATCGGTTCAGCAAGTGCTGCAGCCTCCTGAAACACCACGGCTGTGGTTGTTTATGAAAGCAACGTAATCCCACAAAGGCTGCCAATGTACGGCTCGGTCACAGAATGGCTTGTTGGCAGGCAAGCAAGGCTCAACGGAACATCTTTAAAAGGCTTTAGTAGCAAATTCTAAAAGTAGCACACGTTATAACAGAGTCACTATCAAAGAGGCTTACGTGTAAACTACTTAGCCATCGTTAATCTCTACGGAAACCTGTAACCCAATTGATACAGGGAACTTCCTCAAGTGATTTCATTTTCTTTTTTGACGTGAATACTTCCAAAAATTCGGCCCAGTACTAGGGTGCAGACAATTTTTAGGCGAATATTGTCACGCTTATAATTTCTAAACTGTACGATATATTCCAATGAAATAAACGATAATCAACAGGTAAGGAATCATTGTATCCACCATTACATTGAGTTAGAGCAGGTGACGTTACGTAGAGATACACCAGACGGGGAATATTGAGGCATGAATTTACGGGTTGCACGGCAGCCAAGGCTATAATAATAATAATAATAATAATAATAATAATAATAATAATAATATTTGTTTTACGTCACACTAACTGTATGCATGTATGTTCAGTCCGTCAGCGATGCCGCTGGTGGGATCCTCAACAGCTCTGCCATCATCTGCCATAGTTAGTCTAGGCATCACTGAAGAGGCGTACTAGGGAAATGAGGAGTGAGGTAGTTTCCCGTTGCTTTCCTCACCGAGCTAGGGTTGCTATTACATATCAGTATGCCAAGTCCACTGAAATGCATACACCAACCTACCCTATGAGCAACAGTATTCGTAGCAGGGACTGGCTGCATAAGGATTGGCATTACTAGCATCGCTCATACCTCAGTCACTTTCATATTGTCAAAGCCAAGGATAAGACGGAGACAAATCTATGAAAGTAACAAAATTGCTCTAGCCTATACCAGAAGACATAGTGCACTGTAAACACTAGGTCCTGCCAGTATAGGCGGTTCCCTCTAACTACTTTTACGATTTTCGAAGACGCCGAGGTGCCGGAAATGAGTCCCTCAGGAGTTCTTTTACGCGCCAGTAAATCTACCGACACGAGGCGGGCGTATTTGAGCACCTTCAAATACCACCAGACTGAGCCAGGATCGAACCTGCTAAGTTGGGGTCAGAAGGCCAGCACCTCAACACTCTGAACCACTCTGCCCGACAGGCTAATATGACTCGAGAATGAAAAGTGATAGTATTTTCACAGTGGTGTCAAACAATTAGTAACGAACCAGGATACATTCTCTATTGAGTAGTAATCAGCATTCGACAAGCTAAACTGTAAAAGTTCACGAGTTGAGTGAAGAAAGTAATATTTACTTTGATGTAGCGTTTGCAATAAATGTTGATGTCAACTGTATGCTATTTGGTAGTTCTTTTTCATTATTTTTGCATAAGTTGCTTTACGTCCCGCTGACACAGGTATTACGGCGACGATGGGATAGGAAAAGGCCAGGAGTGGGAAGGAGGTGGCCGTGGCTTTAATTAAGGTACAGGCCTTATGAAAGATACTACCGGTACCCTACCATTTCCTGCGCGAGCAAACAAAATATCATCATAAAAGAAGCCACAGTGACCAGATGAAATTAGTTTTGTAAACTTCTGAAAATATAAAACTACAGAAAATCATCTTCACGGCTGCCGATAGTGTGGTTCGAACGCACTACGCTATCTCCCGAACCCAGCTCACAGCTGTGTGGCCCTAACCGCATGGCGAAATCGCTCGGTCTCTCGTACTTCTTATACCACTGAACTATTATAAACAAAATGATCCTTGACTTCTAAACGTGAGTGCATTAATTCTTGCCTGTACCTTACATTTCACATCTTATCCCGAGGGACGTATTCGTGCATAAAACTTGCGTTGCTCCCTACTATACAACCTACCAACATTTAAAACTTCGTTTTGAAGCTGTGCAATTTAGATCTCTTTATAGATTCTAGAAAGGAATAGAGCCGCCGGTTTTCAAACTTTTAGTTCACCTTTCATTGCTGGAATATACATGCGAATGTAGGTTACTGTAGTCATGTCATAGTTCGTGAGCTCTGGGCAACGGCTGAGTGGCCTAGTAAGTGGTCCTGATTGTTGCGATACCAGTTGCTACGGAATGGGAGTGGGCATCTCGGACATAGTCTGAGTCATTGCCCTCCTTGTTCTCAGGCGGCTAGGACTTTATAATCCACCGGTGGTACCTAACCCGTTAGTGGAGAGATCCTCATTTGGACTATATTGTCTAAGTAGGGTAGCATCCTGCTTCATGAATTTTCCGAGCTCAGCACATTTTAAACAAGTCTCGGACGTATGGGAGTAACAGAGTCCCACTCCCATTTGACAGGCGAGGGACTCCTTGGAAACAACTTGGTGAACGAAATGGAATTCGATGGGGAGCTATCAATATTAATGGGAGTTATGGAAGAAGGAAAGTGCAAATGGCTGGGTCAGCAAAAAGATAATTAATCTTGATGTGCTAGCAGTAAATGATATTCGGGTAAGTGGAGATAAAGAGGAAGAGATAAGAGATAATAAATTGTATTTGACGGGTGTTAAGAAGGGAAGGGTAGAGTGTGGGGTGGGGCTATTTGTCAAGAATACTATTGCACGCAACATAGTTTCTGTTAGGGATGTAAACGAGCGAGATGTGGGTAGATTTGGCAGTTGGAGGAATTAGGACGAGAAATGTCTCAGTGTATTCACCATGTGAGGGTGCATTTGAGGATGTTGACAAGTTTTATGAGGCATTGAGTGACATCGTAGCCAGGGTCAGCAGCAAGGATAGGATAGTGCTAATGGGCGATTTCAATGCTAGAGTTGGAAATAGAACTGAAGGATACGAAAGGGTGTATGTTAAATGTGGGGAAGATATGGAAGCTGATAGGAATGTGGAAGCATTTGATAAACTTATGTGCTAGTATGAGTATAGCAGTTACGAATACTTTCTTCAAACATAAGGCTATTCACCGCTACACATGGGAAGGTACGGGTACCTGATCCATAATAGACTATATCATAACCGACTTCGACTTCAGGAAATCTGTTTGGAATGTACGGGTACCTCTTATTTTATGTACCACTTATGTCCCGCGTAGTAGGGAAAATAATAGTAATCCAGCAGCGGTAAAAATTCATATAACCACATTTCAGCTGAGAATTGTAGTGTAGATACAGTATATATAAGATAGTACCGTATCTTGCCTGCTATATTCGTATATCTTTCGTGTGAATCTATTAGAGCATAGTACTAATAATAACCTATCTAAACATTTAGCTTTGTTCGTAATATTTGAGTAGAGTAGTTCTTGCAAAATTCAAATTAGCAATTTTTATTTCTGTTTGTGCTTAGTAGTGACATACGGTACCGGGATTGTAATTAAGATACGTCTGAACGTAGTTTAAACTTACTGTAGTGTACTGTACAGTAGTAAACGAGTAATATATTATTAGAATTTAGCGTGCTTATTTTATTATTGTAAAATATTTGTGTAGTACCGATATGGTAGAGGTATCCGCAGAAACTCTCTTACTAACATTCTGTTGTTGTAATTAGGATAGGCTTAATTGCAGTTTAGATTTGTGTAATTCTTGTGTATTCCTTTCGGTATTCAGTAATTAACAGCAGTTGTATCCTTTTAGGGTGTTGTAGGATAAAAATAGAGTTCGATTAAGTAGTATTGTTGTGTAGTCGTATTTTAATTACCTTATTGTCGCGTGATCTTTGAGTACTTATCCAGACAATCAATCAATCAATCAATCAATCAATCAATCAATCAATCAATCAATCAATCAATCAATCAATCAATCAATCAATCAATCAATCAATCAATCAATCAATCAATCAATCCTGATCTGCATTTAAGACAGTCGCCCAGGTGGCAGATTCCCTATCTGCTGTTTTTCTAGCCTTTTCTTAAATGATTGAAAAGAAAGTGGAAATTGGTAACTTATTCCAATCCCTAACTCTCCCTCCCATAAATGATTATTTGCCACAATTTGTCCTCTTGAATTCCAACTTCATCTTCATATTGTGAACTTTCCTACTTTTAAAGACGCAACTCAAAAATATTTTCGTCTATTGATGTCATTCTACGCTATGTCTCCACTGACAGCTCAGAAGATACCACTTAGTCGCGCAGCTCGTCTGCTTTCTCCCATGTCTTCCCAGTCCAAACTTTGCAACATTTTTGTAAAGCTACTCTTTTGTCGGAAATCACCCAGAACAAATTGAGCTGCTTTTCTTTGGATTTTCTTCCAGTTCTTGAATCCGTTAAACCTGGTGAGGGTCCTTTACACTGGAACCATACTGAAGTTGGGGTCCTACCAGAGACTTATATGCCCTCTCCTTAACATCCATTCTACAACCCCCTAAATACTCTCATAATCATGTGCAGAGATCTGTACCCTTTATTTACAATCCCATTTATGTGAATACCCAATGAAGAACTTTCCTGATATTAACACCTAGGTACTTACAATGATCCCCAAAAGGAACTTTCAGCTCGATAGCTGCAGTCGCTTAATTGCGGCCAATATCCAGTATTTGGGAGATAGTGGGTTCGAACCCCACTGTCGACAGCCCCAAAGATGTCCCTCCGTGGCCCCCTATTTTCACACCAAGCAAATGGCGGGGCTGTACTTCAACTGTACCATTGTACATGCACCATTTTAACAACATACCAGCCCTCTCTGGGAGCACCTCGAATCGAACCCGTGACCACGAAGACGGCAGCCAATTGTACTAATCGTTACGCTGCGAGGAGGGCTGAGACGTGTTAAACAGATAATATAATTAAATAATGGGGGAATACGTACACATTTCGAATTTTGATCATGTAGAGGAGAGTCGTATAATATGGAATACCATTTACTTTTGGCAGTATAACTTCTTACCGAAATCAGTTATGATATATAAATAAATACGGTTTGAAAATTCAAATAATTAGCCAAGATTCTCTATATTTTTATATTGTAAATTGTTAATGTCTTCACGTCAAAATTATTTCTTTCAAAATGTTGCACTTGGTGGGTAATACGGAATAGTCGGCTAATATGGAATAGTAGGGTAAATAATATGTAAATTAAAATACAGCTTCAATAAATTCTTTCAGTTATATTTAAGGAACGTTCTTACACGTGGACGTACAGAAGTTTTAAAAAATCGAAGGAATAAAATTGGTAATTAACTTAAATGATAATCTGTAAACACTAATTATTCAGAGTTTTCTTTTTACAGTCACTTGTTCATTCAGTGACAAAGGTCACAGATGCAGAAACTGAGATCTGTAAGTAGTTACATGTTATAATATACCAGGATTAATGCAATTAATTTTAATTAATTTTAAACGTCATTTTACTTTGAACCTAAAACAGTATTCCATATAATCCGACACACCATGTTTGAATTAAAGGATTCGTCATGCCATAAACTTTGCACAACAAGGAAATTACACTGGTGTAGCAATATAAGCAATTCTTGTACAATATATAACATTGGATTTCCCAGGACTAAACTCAGTGTTGGTAATTAATACAAGCTTTAAAAGAATTATCTGCAAAAACTTTTCAAATATGAAAAACAATATTCTTGCTCCACGCACTAACCTCACTCACGAGCATGTCGAAACTGAATACAAAGCATCATGAGAACATTTACCGTAATTCTACGAGTTTCCACCTGAGAGCAGTACGTTACAGGTAAGATATTGTGGTATTCCATATTGCCCGACTATTCCATATTACCCGATTCTCCTCTATGTGCACTTATGATGTATTTTACATCATATTGAGTTCAGTATGGAAACTTTCCAGCATTAAAACTCGATAACAACACAGCTATACTTTTCCATAAAATAATAATAATTTCTAGCAGGGTACAGCCCTTGTAAAGCAGACCCTCCGATGAGTGTGGGCGGCCTCTGCCACGTCTAGGTAACAGCGTGTTATTATGGTGGAGGATAGTGTTATGTATGGTGTGAGTTGCAGTGATGTTGGGGACAGCAAAAAAAACCAGCCCCCGAGCCATTGGAATTAACCAATGAAGGATAAAATCCCCGACCTGACCGCGAATCGAACCCGGGACCCTCTGAACCAAAAGCCAGTACGCTGACCATTCACTCAACGAGTCGGACCTTATAATAGCGTGCGGCCTCCGAAGAGGCCCGGTGCAGGTCTTTCAATTTGACGCTGTATATACGACCTGCGCGTCCATGAGGATGGGGCTCTACCTATGATAAATTCTAATGCTGAAGACGGTACACACATCCAGCCCACGAGCCTGCGGAATTAACCAATTAAGGTTAAAATACCCGACCAGGCCGGGAATCGAACCCGGGACCCTCTGGACCAAAGGCAAACACGCTAGCCATTCAGCCATGTAGCCGAACTTCCAGTAATTGAAATACGAATACTATAGGTAACCTACAAAATCACACTTTACTTTGAACGTTGATCTTTCACAAGTCCAGGATACAGATAATGACCTTACAATTCCATCCCAGCTGTAGAGATAAGAACTTCGAGGGGAAGTGAGTGCTTGTGAATACGCGGTGATAAGATTACAGAAAGTACTCAAGGTGAAGTTAAAATTTACTTGCATAATCACTGAGTGTTAGAAATGCATTCGTATTGCCGGTGCCTATATGCCTGACTCCTTGGTTAAATGGTCAGCACAGTGGACTCTATTTTATAGGGCCCCGGGTTCGATTGCCGCTAGGGCCGGAGATTTTAACCGTGTTTGATTATATTCGTCCTAACACACATCTTCATTTGCGCACAACAAACTACCAACTACCATAGAGGTATGCGATAGTGAATGCATCGCTCCACATAGGGAGATCGCCAGGAAGGACATCCGACCGTAAACTTGGGTTTAAACCACATACCGAATGAAATCAAATTTTAAACAATCAAGAAATATTTCTGTCCGCCTCTGTGGTGTAGTGGTTAGCGTGATTAGCTGCCACCCCCGGAGGCCCGGGTTCGATTCCCGGCTCTGCTACGAAATTTGAAAAGTGGTACGAGGGCTGGAACGGGGTCCACTCAGCCTCGGGAGGTCAACTGAGTAGAGGTGGGTTCGATTCCCACCTCAGCCATCCTGGAAGTGGTTTTCCGTGGTTTCCCACTTCTCCTCCAGGCGAATGCCGGGATGGTACCTAACATAAGGCCACGGCCGCTTACTTCCCTCTTCCTTGCCTATCCCTTCCAATCTTCCCATCCCTCCACAAGACCCCTGTTCAGCATAGCAGGTGAGGCCGCCTGGGCGAGGTACTGGTCATTCTCCCCAGTTGTATCCCCGACCAAGAGTCTGAAGCTCCAGGACACTGCCCTTGAGGCGGTAGAGGTGGGATCCCTCGCTGTGTCCGAGGGAAAAGCCGACCCTGGAGGGTAAACAGATGATGATGATAATGATGAAGAAATATTTCTGGTGTCTTGGTCGTAGGACCGTGATTCAAGGCTGTAGAACGAACTGTTTTCGGAACTGGGAGCCCATTGCTTGTTACCAGAGCGCTGCTCGATAGTTTCGTTGGCTATTCCCGCCATTCTCACCAGTACGGTGGTCAAACTTGGCTCGTCGTCAGTCGCTTTCTGTCCGTAACACGCTTTACTTACGGTGAATGCACAACTTCTAATTGGGGCACTATGTTCTATTAAATTGGTTTCTCATTAGCTCTTTGACTTTTCTCTCAACGGGTCTCTAAGTCCACCTGTACAGTAATAGCTTCTCGCCAATTTTTGGCACTGGTGGACACATATCATTGGGCTCGGGGTTCAAATATTCAGCGTTGCTGGATGAGGAGGAGAATTCCTTCGGAATGTGACATCTTCCCTGCCATTTTTATAATATCACTGTTTAACCTACCAAGAAACCCTATATTAATATTACTGTAACTGATGTATTACCTCGAGCAGGTGTCTTAGCTGGTAATTATTATTAACAACGCCGTTTAATCTTCAGAAAGCTACGAGTGAATTTTTGGCACGCTTAGAACGTAGGCATATAGTCTCATTTTACCCAACATGGTTCTAATACTACGTACCTGACAATTCTCTTCCTATCCATTATTATCCTTAAGATTTATCACGCCTTCCTGCCTCAAATGAATATGCAGTCCATCATAACAATTTTCGTTGTGTTCATTTTCCTTCGAGCGGGCGAGTTGGCCGTGCGCGTAGAGGCGCGCGGCTGTGAGCTCGCATCCGGGAGATAGGGGGTTCGAATCCCACTGTCGGCAGCCCTGAAGATGGTTTTCCGTGGTTTCCCCATTTTCACATCAGGCAAATGCTGGGGCTGTACCTTAATTAAGGCCACGGCCGCTTCCTTCCAACTCCTAGGCCTTTCCTATCCCATCGTCGCCGTAAGACCTATCTGTATCGGTACGACGTAAAGCCCCTAGCAGTTTCCTACGTGTAAAGGAAAATGAACCTTAATACATTTTACTTCAGGAGTGCGTGAATACGTTATACATACATACATTCCTACAGTGCGGTACAGTAAGGGTCATTCTCCTTTCTATGGTAACACGAAAATAAACACAACGAAAATTGTTCTGAAGGACTGCATATCCTTTCACATGGCTGGGAGGAGTGATCAGTCTTAAGGGAAAAACGGGGAGACAGTATTGGCAGATACGTGGTATTAAAACTAGACCATCGATATATCACAAGGATATTCATGTCTAAACCAAGCCTTGTAACGCATGAATTAAGTGCCTTGACCAGCCAAAATGACTGCTACCAGGCGAGTTGGCCGTGCGGTTAGGGGCGCGTACTTGTGAGCTTGCATTCGGGAGATAGTGGATTCAAACTCCACTGTCGGCAGCACTGAGGGTGGTTTTCCGTGGTTTTTTGCCATTTTCACACCAGGCAAATGTTGGGTCTGTATCTTAATTAAGGCCACGGTCGTTTCCTTCCCACTCCTAGCCCTGTCCTATCCCATCGTCGCCACAAGACCTCTCTGTGTCGGTGTGTCGCAAAGTCAGATGTACAGAAAAAGAAAAGACTACTGACCAACGAGATGGTTTGCGGATTCTGGAATGACACCAACTAGTAGTCAACGCGACGTCCTCACCCGTGTTTTTTCTTATGTTTCCAGCTCAGCTGCCTCGCTTATCTTCATTTGGTTTCACGAGGCTGAGTGAGCCTCGTTTAAGGATTAAAATCCTTGGTGTGAGCCAGGAATCTAGCCCGAAGACTTTCGTTGAGAGGTACTCTTCTCTTTTTATTATAAAAATACGTTTTACGTCGCACCGACACAGATAGGTCTTATGGCATCGATGGGACAGGAAAAGGCTAGGAGTGGGAAGGAAGCGGCCGTTGCCTTAATTAAGGTACAGCCCCGGCATTCAACTGGTGTAAAAATGAGAATCCACGGAAAACCATCTTTAGGGCTGCTGGCAGTGAGGTTCGAACCCACTGTCTCCCAAATCCAAGCTTAAAGCTACCTGATCAAACCACGAAGCCACTCGCTCGGTAGAGATACTCTCGTGCTACACCATTGGACTGGCGATACTCATGTAGTACCAGATTGATTTCCGAGGGCAAATATGGCAGATCATAGAAATTTCCTTAGAGAGTGGTATTGGTGTTTGTGGTGGTGGTGGTGGTGGTGGTGGTGGTGGTGGTGGTGGTGGTGGTGGTGGTGGGCAGCCATCCTCTCGTAACACTAATCAGAGGGCAAAATGAAATGGGTCTGAACTTTCTACGAAATAGGTTGTCGGCAAAAGAGAGGGAAGTGTCACAGTATGAAAATGAGAAAGACCCGCGGTCTCGCAAACCTAATGTCGAGGTCGGAGGAGAACAAGTGTTGACCAAGGAAGTCGGATAAGAAAGCTGAAAGTGAAAGGACTGGCAGAAGTGGAGACAATGGCAGACTCAGCTAGGAGGCTGTAGTCGCCAACTCATTCTTTCAAGGCGATAGCCCTTGGGAGCTCCCCTTTCAGTCGCCTCCCACGACAGGCTCAGGATACAGTAGATTTATTCTACAGCCTCCACCTGCGGGAGGTTTAGAGTATCTGAGACAACACGATATTTTTTAAGAGTCTCTCAGACTTGTATTTAATCGTCATGTTCTAACACCACCCAAGCCATATTGTTAACACCCACTATAATTTTGCCGCGCAATACCGTGAACCGTGTGTCTCTGTCAGCGACTGCTAACTTCATTACAGTTTAATCTCGCCAAGCAACGTAAGGACGTGACGTATCTACGTTAAACAGTATATTACCCAAACGTCAAGGTGAGAGATATGTCGTGGGTCACGCCTGCAGAGAACTAACTACCTGTACAATGCTATTTTCATTCAATCAATTTTCTTTTCATAAAGATAGCCGTGTGGGATTATTGTGTTCAACATTTTGAAATTTAACAGTGATATACTGTTAATATTCGAACTTGCCTCTAAATTACACTTCATTTGCTATTAAGGTAAATAGTAAAATGCTGATTCTTCTCCCTGGAGTTTTCCATTGTTTGGGGCCGGCAGAAAATGCCTATTTGGTCTAGTTGTACAACCGGATGCCCATCTTGTTACTAGTCCAATGTGGAGGGACATATTCACTGTTGCGTTCTCTGCGGTGGTTGACAGTGTGGTGTGTATACGAAATGGCGTGTATTAAGACGAACACAAATACCCAGTCCCTGAGGCAGACGAGTCAAGCAGGCGCTGTTAAGATCTCCAGTCCGACCTGTAATCGAACCCGAGACTCTTTGAAGCAAAGGCCACTTCAGTGACCATTCATCTAAAACACATAAGAACATGCTACGTTATAATAAAACATTCATAACAAATGCATGATTCAGAAATGTGAAATAAGTGCCGGTTCGCGTTACTAACTTACCTGAAGATATATGGCTACAGAATATTATTGTGACAAAAGGTTTGGTAGACGAATCTCGGAGTTCAAATTTAATAGAAAGTTTCGGGAGAATCCCCACGTGAAAGAAAATATTCAACTAGCCCACTTTATCGTGAAAACAAATATGCCACCACATTTTGTTTTTTGGAAATACTAAAATGTCAGTGTCCGTCAATATAATCTCTCTCTCTAATATATATAAGAGTTTTGTCTGTGTACGACTCGTTGGCTGAATGTAGCGTACTGGGGTTCGGTTCAGAGGGTCCCGGGTTCAATTCCCGGCCGCGTCGTGGGTTTTAATCGGTTCTGATTAATTCTTCTGGCTCGGGGTCTGTGGTATATGTCCATTTCAACATTTTCCTCATCATATTTGGATAAAATACCATATTACCAACCACCACAGCAACAAGCAATAGTGATTACATCCGTTCATATAGGGTTGGCGTCAGGAAGGGCATCCGGCCGTAAAACAGGGCCAGATCAACATGTGCTGGCGCAGGTCGCACCCGCGACTCTACAGGTGTGGGAAAAAGCTGCAGAAAAAGAAGAATAAGAATTGTCACCGTACATTGCTCAGATTTTAAAAATAATAGTATTTCTGTATCGGTCGTGTCCACAGTAACAAGGAAACGCACTTTTAATTTCCCGTCATTTCTGTCGGTCGGTCTGTCTGTCTGTAGAGCTACGTACGGACACCACGAGAAAATCACCGAAGAGAATTTAATGAAAATCGGTATGTACAGTCTGAGAATAAGGTGCTACATTTTAAGTAATGCATAATGTTTATTTACGGTGGATGAAATGGTAGTTTAGGGGAAGGCGTCACACTCCCAGCACTAAAACGCTTACACCATTGCATTTCATTTCATTTGCCATGAAATACGTCAAATCTCGGTAGGATATTAAGGAATGTGAATGAATTGATTGGTCCATTGCGTGATTGAATTTGAAGAGCAAAATAATTAGCTAGTTGCTTTACATCGCACCGACACAGATAGGTTTTATGGCGACGATGGGACAAGGAAGGGCTAGAAGTGGGAAGGAAGCAGTCATGGCCTTAATTAAGGTACAGCCCCAGCATTCGCCTGGTGTGAAAACGGGAAACCACTGAAAACCATTTTCAGGGCTGCCGATAGTGGGGTTCGAATCTACTCTCTCCCGAATACTGGATACTGGCCTCACTTAAGCGACTGCAGCTATCGAGCTCGGTGCAAAAATATTTAAACATAATCTCCAAGAAAGAGAAAAGCTAGTCTTTATCATTCGATGAGTTAACATAACATGATTCAAACGACAAGAGATAACGAAAGATAAAGCTGAAGGTCGAGCTGAATGTTTCAGACGGTTGGAGCCGAAATGGGCAGGTTCGATTCTATCCCTGTCCGGTGATATTTGGAGGTGCCGAAATATGTAAGGGACCTCCTAGGGGACAAATGTTCGTTACCTCTGCTTCTCCAAAAATCATTAAAGTAGTTAGAGGGACGTAAGATATAACAAAAATGGTGAAAGTGACAAGCAACCGGAGTCTGAGATTCACTACTACTAGCAATTTTTTTTTAAACGAGAAGAAATAAAAGGTATTTACGTCGCTACTGGTTCATTGTCACGCTAACACGTGCTATATGGCGCGACCCTGGCTGTTATTAAGATGGAACGGATTATTCGTTTAGTGCGGAAAGAGGAAGCTACGGAGACCATCTTTTAGCCTGTCATCGGTGAGCTTTCAAATCAACACCCTGCGAATGTAAGCTTAAACTGATGATGATGATGATGATGATGATGATGATGATGCTTGTTTAAAGGGGCCTAACATATAACGTCATCGGCCCGCAAGCTTAAACTTACTCGACCCATACCGTGTAGCCAACTTACTCGGCGAAAAAAATACTGTAAGCTGTTCACGGCGCTCCGTCCCGTCGGGTATCTTACCTTGTATGTAGTCTCTCTTACTCTTTTAGTGTTGGATATTTTGGGCTTGTTTGATTCCACGTGACTCCTTTCTACTCCCTTCCTATTGTGGCAAGCTTCGAACTACTGAGACATTTCGAAAATGTTCACAAATTTCACAAATATTTCACATATTTTACGTACCTAATCAAGGTTTCACACAAATATTACTACAATTATCGATATGTCGTGTACAAACAAAACGTGACCTTCCAATGCGTGCAATCACATCGTGGTCCCGAATTCTAGGCCTACCAATTTGACAACATGGACCGAGCTCCGATTTCACCACATAGTGGTGAATGGGCACACTACGCAACATTGCGCCATACGACCTTGAATTGGGTAGAATTATCGACCTTCCTTTTTCAAGTGTCATTTTATTTTGTTGGTTTCTATAGATTTGACATTATTGAAGGATATCTGGTAAGGCCTACACGTTTTGTGGGATACACTGAATTTTCCGAGGGAACTATAACTGGAAAGAAACGATAGGTATATTCTACGTGAAAAATGAGTTGATCAAACAATGTTTAAAGGAAAATATGTCCATAGGAGCTTAAGTTTTAAGGGAAGTAGAAACAAGATCCGTCTCAGATAATATCCAATGATCGCCCAACTTGTGATTCGTGAAGAATGAGTCACGACTGATCTGTATTTACGGCAGCCATCCGGATGGAAGACACTCTAACACATGTTTATCTAGTCTTTCTTTAAATAATTTCGAAGAAGTTGGAAAATTATCGTTCATCTCCCTCTATAAATTAATCCAAGGCCAAACTTCTTTTTCTGTAAACGAATATTTGTCCCAATTTGAATTTCATCTTTGTCTTCATATTGCGATCTTCCGTGTTTTTGAAAACCATAACTCAGCATTATTTGTATTCTAATATCATTCCACAATATCTCTCCACAGCTTGGAACATACTGCTTAGACGAGCAGCTCGTCTCCTTCCTCCCAACGCTTTCCAGCCAAAGTTTGCAACATTTTCGCAACACTGCTCTTTTGTGGGAAACCACTCACAACAAACCGTACTGCATTTCTTTGCATCTTTTCCAGGTCCCAAATCAGGTAATCCTGCGCGAGGGCCCCATACAATGGAACTGTGATCTTACAAGTGACTTACATTTCCTTTCCTTTACATCTTATTACAACCCCTAAATACTCTCATACCCATATGAAGAAGTACGTAACCTTCATTTACAATCCTTTTAATTTGAATGGAATTTGAATTTATTAGTTACAATTTGTCAGTGAGGCTAATGAGCTCGTTTATGTAGAATCTACATTGAAAACAATAGACCGAATTAAAACAATTATTACAGTACAAAACCAAACCGAACCTCATGGTGTAACAGCCCCGAGGGGCCATGGCCGGCCAAGCGACCGCTGCTGAACCCGAAGGTCTGCAGATTACGAGGTGTCATGTGGTCAGAACGACGAATCATCTCGGCCGTTATTCTTGGCTTCTTAGACCGGGGCCGCCATCTCACCGTCAGAGAGCTCCTCAATTGTAATAAAGTAAGCTGAGTGGACCTCGAACCATCCCTCAGATACACGTAAAAATCCTGACCTGGCCGAGAATCGAACCCGAGGCCTTCGGGTAAGAGGCAGCCACGCAAATCCCTACACCGCGGGACTAACTATTATAATACAAAGGAAGGAGAAAGTTTAAGAAGAAATCTTAAGTTTGAAATCAGGGGCGTAGCCAAACTGGAGGGGGTACTTGGGGTTAGATTCCCCCAACTGGAATTTTTACAAAATAAAGTAAAGAGAAACTGACAATAAACAAGTGAAAGTCGTTTGAATGGGTTGGCTCTTTTGAACACTCACAGAAACATGATTGTAAAGGTAATAGATCTCTTGAATCTATTTTCTAGTAAGCCTCGAAAGTTGGATTTTAGGTTGTAATCTGAACATACCATTCGCCGTAAAACTGTTGACCCTGATTATATTGTCCTTGTTCTGTATTTTAATGTAAGATTTTGTACTGTACTGTAATATGAATATCAACGTAATCAACTAGTATCAGTGTCCTTATAGTGACAAGTCTTGCACGCGCGCACCACACACATACAAGCACCTTCATTATGTCCTGTCATCATTTGTAACGTCCAGGTGGCCTTTGGCCACAGGGATCCCGGGTTCGATTCCCGGCAGGGTCGGGAATTTTAACCACAATTAGTTAATTTCGCTGGCACAGGGGCTGGGTGTATATGTCGTCTTCATCATCATTTCATCCTCATCACGACGCGCAGGTCGCCTACGGGAGTCAAATCAAAAGAACTGCATCTGGCGAGATGAACTTCTCCTCGGACGCTCCCGGCACTAAAAGCTATACGCCATGTCCATTTCATTATCATTTGTAACTATAAAACCCCTCAAATCGGTATATCCTGGCTACGCTACTGTTGAAATCTGAAGAACATACTTAAACCTTTTAAACATATTCCCTACCGGGCGAGTTGGCCGTGCGGTTAGGAGCGCGCAGCTGTGAGTTCGCACCCGGGAGATAGTGGGTTCGAACCACACTGTCGGCAGCCCTGAAGATGATTTTCCGTGGTTTCCCATTTTCACACCAGACAAAATGCTGGGGCTGTACCTTAATTAAGGCCGTGGCCGCTTCCTTCCCATTCCTAAGCCTTTCCTGTCCCATCGTCGCGATTAGACCTATCTATGTCGGTGCGACGTTAAGCAAAAAAATAAAATAAATATATAAACATATTCTACATACATACTTTAAGTAATACAAACACTGTAAACGGTTAACTTGGTTGCAATAAGGAGCAATGCATTAGCAAGGTGGTCTACTTATCCGAATTCCTGTCAAAATAAAGTAATCAGTTTACAATGGAATGGCATTACTAAGTTTAAAACAAAGTAAAATAATAACGGTCATTTATGTTATTACCCCAAATGAATATCTTTCCTGATATTGACACCAGCGTACTTAACGGCGACTTACAGCTACCCCTCAACACAGTAATTAAAATTGAGAGGACTTTTTCTCTTGTTGAAACTGCCAGCTTAACTTTTCAACCCCATACCAATGTCAGCTATTCATCTCGCAACATTTTAGAAGTCATTTTGCAGTTACTCACAATCGTATTTACTACTCTGTACACTATAACTACATCCGAAAAAGTCTCTGATTCGAGTTATTTACTCATTTATATCATGTATACAAGAATACACAAAGGTCCCGTAATACTACCTTGAGGAAATGCCCTCTTAATAATTACTAGATCAGATAATGCTTCAGGACCCTAATTCCCTGAGTTATGAATGAAAACCTACAACCTGTTTTCCAGTCATTGACCGGGTCAGGGATGTAATGAATGAAGCAGATATAGGCTGTTAGTACGATGGGGTCGCCACTCCCAAAGTGATTTATTAATGAATGATAGATGCAATGAAATGTTAATGGAGAGTGTTGCTGGAATGAAAGATGACAGGGAAAACCGGAGTACCCGGAGAAAAACCTGTCCCGCCTCCGCTTTGTCCAGCACAAACCTCACGTGGAGTGACCGGGATTTGAACCACGGTATCCAGCGGTGAGAGGCCGACGCTCTGCCGTCTGAGCCACGGAGGCTCCCTCCCTCCCTGAGTTATATTTTGTAGAAATGTAGCCAGCCATTCAATCTCTCGTCTAGTCCAATTGCCCTCATTATTGTCAGTAGTACCCCACGAGGTAATAAGTTAGAAATAAAAAATTAAATCTTTACACTACTGCTGGTATATAAAACATTATATTTGAATTAAAATAGTTCAATTATATTTATTTTACTGAGTTGCAAGTTTCGAAGCGCTTTGAATAGAGATATTTTCCTATTCTGCTTGTCTTTCATAAAACTCGATCACTTCATATGGATGAAAATCATGCTATCTGACGGCACGGTCAACAACGCGTAAAGTTAACTAGTTGAATACAGCAATACCATTAGTGAGCTTGTTGGTGAAGTCCTGTATCTCCATGCTTTACGCTTTTATTACAGCTGGCTGAACTTGTAGTAGATGAGGTTTTTATTTATTTTATGGACGTGAAATGAAGACAATGAATTAGGTCGTCATCGTCGCAATTAATTAATAAACCAGCTCACATGAACATTAAAATGCGATGGAAAATTAGTTCATGCAATGTTAAAAAGTACAGGACGAAACGTTAGATGTCTTGATCTCAAGCTATATCCTAAAGCCATGCTTAAATTTTGAGTATTTAAAACCTTAAAATTACACAAATATACATCCACTGCTAATTTAAAATGTTTAATTATTGGGGAGAATTGGAGTGGACTTACGTCTAAAACAGTCAACGCCAGCTTGAGGTTCTATGAAGTCACCTCTCTGGGACCTATGGGCTTAGTAGATCTCGCGATCGTTAAATGTGAGCAATGAAGGCCATAGTGGGGGAGTGAATACTGATATTTCAGAGGTGGTACAGTTTTCTCTGATTATTAATATGTATGACAGGGAATCGACTTCAGTTTGAACATTTATTTTTAATTTTCTTATATTTAACCCAATTTTAACCCAATTCTAGATATCAACCGTATGTGGCGCGGTGTACTCACTATTATGTGTATCTGCAGTGGGTTGTGCTGCAATGTTTAAAGGAATATATATTTTGACGAACACCAACACCCTGCCCCAGAGCTAGGGGAATTAACTATACGCTGTTAAAATCCTCGACCCAGGAATCGAAGCCGAGGCCCTCTAAACCAATGACCATTACGGTGACAATTCAGCCAAAGAGCCGGACAGCTGTTAACAGCGGTTATTGTACACATTTAGCCAATAACTGTTCATATTTAGGAATCTTCAAAATTAAATCTTGGATGCATACATGTACACAAAAATAGCAGTCGTCTTGACAGGTCAATGGCCATAGTCACGTGTGTAATATATAGAGGATGATTCATTAGACCACCGACGACACTTAGTATGTTGTAAGCGACGTCAAATATTATATTTCAAGAGGAACCTATGTCGGTAAATGCATGGTTAGGATGCTGTGGATCGTTTAAGTTTGACAACCCTTTGGATATGGCAATGTGTGTACATCCCATATTTTGTGAAGAAATTGTTGACCTCCAACTTGATTGGTGCACATAATATTTCTGTCACTGCGATAACGTCCTTTTTTGATGAAACACTAGCCTCGTACACCATACCCTCGATTGTACCCCAAACAAGACGATCTTCGATCCTGTGCCACAGTCTCTGCATCACTGCTGTACACTCCACACCAACCAAAGCAACCATTTCCGGACAAAGATTCCCTGTTGAAATATGATCCGACTTATTTTTATCAATTTATTTTACGTCGCGCCGAAACAGATAGGTCTTATGGTGACGATGGGATAGGAAAGGACTAGGAGTGGAAAGGAAGCGTCCGTGGCCTTAATTGCTCGATGTAAAAATGGGAAACCTCGGGGTTTCGACAGTGGGGTTCGAACCCACTATCTCTCGAATGCATCTTGACACCATACTAAGCGTTATCGATGTTGTTTTGAGTCACCCTGTAAGCTAGTAAGTAGGCATACCTTGAGAGACGAAATTACTATGTCAAAAGCCATTGGAAGTTTGAAATGAACATATCAATAGACCTATACGTTATGAATAAAACTTACACAGTGTCTACAGTCGTATTTACCACAGTAGATGATGCTAATGTTGCTATTTTAATCAGAAGGACAATCTCACTTCGCTGAATGATAGACATTTTATTGAGAAAGAACCAAGCGTGCGCAATTCCACCTAGCGCGAATCTCATCTCTACCATTGAATCACCTGCTACGAAGTACCTACGGTCATAATTTGTCGGATGGCACTTCCTAAACTCAGCGGTTCTATCCCTTGGTTATAAATGGAGGTAATATCGTTGCTTATGTCAGAATGGGGAAGCTGTTTCTTCCACTTTACTAATTGAAGTCACTTCTCACTAAACACTGAAAATATGATGGTCAAATATTGCATAGTTCCTTTAACCTTTATCTGGTGCCAGTTTCAGCCTTCCAAACGTTCTCTTGTTTGCAGTAGCGCTGTAGAAGGCGGAAAACATAGAGCTGTAGGCTACGTAGTTTGAATGTATGCTGTTATATGTAACCGTGTGAAAATGGCGAAGATGATAGTCACTTCTTTGAAGGAAGCGCCTTTTTATTTAAGACATACAATAGGTTGTCATCAGGGGTTCTTTGTATTTTTCTGCTCAAGGAGAAGTGTGTCTAGACTGGCGAGAACTAGTGTTTACAGTGCAGTATGTTTTCTGGTGTGGGATAGAGCAATTTTGTTACTTTCCTTGATCTATCTCAGTCTCATCCTTGGCTTTGACAATATGAAAGTGGCTGAGGTGTGAGCGCTGCTAGTAATGCCGTTCTTTATCCAACCAGTCCATGCTGTGAATGATGTGAAAATGTTGCTCATAGGGTTGGATGGTGCATGGGTTTCAGTGGGCATGGGAGACCGATATGTAATAGCAACTTCTGGCTCAGTGAGGAAAGCAACGGGAAACGACCTCACTCCTAGTACGCCTTTTCAATGATGCCTAGGCCATCTATGGCAGGTAATTGCGAAGCTGTTGAAGATCCAAACTGCCTTCGGGCTGAGGACTGAACATACACACAATGGGAGGTACCGGAAGAAGGACGGACACAGGGGTTTATATATACTGACTGACAGAGCAAATGCAACACCAAGAAGGAGTGGTCAGAACTTTATGCCAATTGCAGGGTAGACTGACGTCACTGAGGTATACTCATGATGTGAAATGCGCCGCTGTGCTGCGCACGTAGCGAACGATAAATGGGACACGGCGTTGGCGAATGGCTCACTTCGTACCGTGATTTCTCAGCCGACAGTCATTGTAGAACGTGTTGTCGTGTGCCACAGGACACGTGTATAGCTAAGAATGCCAGGCCGCCGTCAACGGAGGCATTTCCAGCAGACAGACGACTTTACGAGGGGTATGGTGATCGGGCTGAGAAGGGCAGGTTGGTCGCTTCGTCAAATCGCAGCCGATACCCATAGGGATGTGTCCACGGTGCAGCGCCTGTGGCGAAGATGGTTGGCGCAGGGACATGTGGCACGTGCAAGGGGTCCAGGCGCAGCCCGAGTGACGTCAGCACGCGAGGATCGGCGCATCCGCCGCCAAGCGGTGGCAGCCCCGCACGCCACGTCAACCGCCATTCTTCAGCATGTGCAAGACACCCTGGCTGTTCCAATATCGACCAGAACAATTTCCCGTCGATTGGTTGAAGGGGGCCTGCACTCCCGGCGTCCGCTCAAAAGACTACCATTGACTCCACAGCATAGACGTGCACGCCTGGCATGGTGCCGGGCTAGAGCGACTTGGATGAGGGAATGGCGGAACGTCGTGTTCTCCGATGAGTCACGCTTTTGTTCTGTCAGTGATAGTCACCGCAGACGAGTGTGGCGTCGGCGTGGAGAAAGGTCAAATCCGGCAGTAACTGTGGAGCGCCCTACCGCTAGACAACGCGGCATCATGGTTTGGGGCGTTATTGCGTATGATTCCACGTCACCTCTAGTGCGTATTCAAGGCACGTTAAATGCCCACCGCTACGTGCAGCATGTGCTGCGGCCAGTGGCACTCCCGTACCTTCAGGGGCTGCCCAATGCTCTGTTTCAGCAGGATAATGCCCGCCCACACACTGCTCGCATCTCCCAACAGGCTCTACGAGGTGTACAGATGCTTCCGTGGCCAGCGTACTCTCCGGATCTCTCACCAATCGAACACGTGTGGGATCTCATTGGACGCCGTTTGCAAACTCTGCTCCAGCCTCGTACGGACGACCAACTGTGGCAAATGGTTGACAGAGAATGGAGAACCATCCCTCAGGACACCATCCGCATTCTTATTGACTCTGTACCTCGACGTGTTTCTGCGTGCATCGCCGCTCGCGGTGGTCCTACATCCTACTGAGTCGATGCCGTGCGCATTGTGTAACCTGCATATCGGTTTGAAATAAACATCAATTATTCGTCCGTGCCGTCTCTGTTTTTTCCCCAACTTTCATCCCTTTCGAACCACTCCTCCTTGGTGTTGCATTGTCACTGTCAGTCAGTGTATATAAGCCTGTCTTCAACAGTTTAAATTACTATCTGGTAATTTAAAATTTAAAATGAATATGTTAATATATCTCATGAATAAAAGTTACACTTCCTATGGTAGACATATGTATCTTTAAAAGAATGCGGCATGCGAAATTCACCTTGCTCGAATCATATATTTATCATAGGAAATCCTACATCGAAGCATCCATGATCAACACTTTTTTTTTAAATTTCACTCCCCATACTCAGCGGTAAGGGTTCTTTCTTCTTCATAGATTAACGTACTCCACTGTCGTAGCATACTCCAGGATTGTGAAGATGATTCGTTTACTTCACTAAGAGTATCTTCCACTAAATGCTTCAAATATGATGGTCACCATAGCAGTGTTCTCGTAACAAAGACGATCTGTAGCAAATTTCAGTAATCCGAACGTTATCGTTTACTAAATATCACTTTGAAAGGCAACAGACCTCAGGAATGGATGTACTGTAGTACGAACTCATGCCAACAGATGAGCTGTGCATGTCAACATGGCGAATAATGACGCAATAACTTCGCTAGGAGAAACGTGTTTATCTTAAAAAAGAAAAGAAAAAAGAAATCCTTGTGAGAGTTGCATTGTATTTGTGTGTGTGTGTGGATAGGGGAGATAATAGCGTATATCCTGGACGAAATTTAGCTGTTGAATAATTCTCGTTTTCTCAGTATTGATGTGAAAGACAAAGACATACATAAGGATTGTATATATAGAGTAGCTTTTGTCTGTGATTCCGCCCGAGTCGACCAGCTTTTGCGAATCCAAGCGATCATATACCCTGAGTTACGTAAACACATCACTGTGTGGAAAAGGAAAGTGTACCTGCTTTAGTTCTTGCAGTAAAATGGGACTGAATAAGCCTGAGTAAACCTTGACTGTCAAGAGGTTCGATAAAGACCTTCTGGGAGACAATACTTCCAATGCTGACTGATGTTAAATATAGACAACTGTTTTTGTTTTTATTTGTCACTCGGTGATGGATTGTTATATTTCTGAAAATATGGAAGTGGGAATGGTATTTTGCAGTTTAATTAATGTTAGATTTTATCCCCGTCTTAACTTGCATAGAAATAATAATTCTACCCTCGCCGTTGTTTTAAACGCAGATTTGTGGGCAAAGACGTGGAGACATGTAGCTGTTTAGTTGAGAGCTTCCTTATAACACACATGGTCTCGTGGAATTTTCATTAAAGCATTTTATAATAAGCACATACTATACACATCGTTCGAGGGTATCTTGAAATGTTTAAACAGTCTTAACCTGAGTCTCAGGAATGCTCTTTCCATACCTAGCACTGCGTTTCTGCTCTTGAAAATAATAAAAATAGTTATTGGATGTAAAACCAACAACATTATTATGTTTATACTCTTAAGAAAAATAAAAATCTGTTTTTGTAAAGAGGACTTTTTTGTAGACATAGTTAAGCTTTACAATTCTTATACGTGAAGTTTGCAGATATCAACAATAGTTCAGGCAGCCTAAGCACACATACATTCTTCGAGAAGTTCCGTAGACACCGGTTCCCCTCGGTTTTATTTTATCACCGTACAATATTTAATATTACGGAATCCTTCTCCATGTGATCCTCTAGGCAAAGAAAAAAACTGAATTCAATTCTATCCAGCAATCCTTGAGATATAGGAAGCTCTTCCTGTAGCTAACAAAAGATGCCTAGTGTTAACAACCATATAAACTGTAATAGTGGTCGAAAATTTAAAGCTAGGTACGTAGAACGTTTTGTAGAACGTTAGAACGTTATTTCCAAGTGATGCAAAAGTGATTCAAGTACTGAAAATTATACCGCTGTATGCTAAATATGACCAGGATAGAATAGTTTTCAATTAATGTTAATACCAATCTCAAGCAGAATATGATTGATGCTTCTGTGTACTCTGTGGCATTGGACGAATCTTCAGATAGGACTGACCGTGCTCATCTCTGGTATATATTAGTCTCTGAAACGGTGTTCGATTTGTGGAAGAATACCTTGACTTCAAGGCTATTGAATGCAGTCGTGCGGAAGATATATACAGTGACTCGCATAATTATTCGGACAGACATGATTTATTACATTTTCCTTTTTATTAGTGATTTCAGTAATAATAAATCACTGATATAAATTAAATACAAGTTTCTGTAAGGAATATAAAACTAAACGTCCATCATTCTTCTAATGTACACTGTCAATGAAAATATAATAATTAAAAAACAAAATAAAACCAAAACCAATATTGCACAAAATTATTCGGACACTTTCCATTTTACTTATGATCCTAAAGGTTCAGCGTCTGGTTGTCTTTCATTTCATTTTAATTACTTTCCTGAGTCGATTTGGCATGCTCAGCACTAACTTTTGGATGTAATCGGGAGATATCTTCTGCCACTCTTCTTGAAGTGGGTTTTTCAGCTGTTCTGTAGATATGATTGTTGTTTTCCTTTTTCTTTATCAAGTTTGTCCCAAAGGGCATCAGTCACATTCAAGTCTGGTGATTAAGGGGGAGGTTGAAGCACCATTGGGCAATTAAACAATAACCACATCCTTACATTCCAGGCCATATGCTCTGGGTCGTTATCGTGATAAAATTAAAATGTTTACCAATCCACATATTGTCGGCACTCTTTTTCATATTGCCCCTCAGTATTCTAAGGTACTGAAAGTGGTCAATTTTACCCTCAATAAAAACCAATTCACCAACTCCGTTCGTCGATATGCACCCCCACACTATTATATGTCCACCGCCGTCCTTCGCAGTTGCTTTCAGATTTTTCTCTTGAAGCTCAGTATTAGGGCGCCACCAAACTGTTATCCTCTCACCAGACTGAAATATGTTGAATTTACTTTTATCAGCAAATATAACGTCATTCCACCACTCATTGTCTTCTCTAACACGCTCTTTGGCAAACAGCATTTATTTGATTTATGAAGGGCTTCCTTCTAGCAATACGGCCGTGAAAGTTACCTCTTCTGAGCACTCTTCGTATCGTTTTGGTATGTACATTCTTTCCGGTGTCTGCGGCAGTATCCGTAACGAGTTTTGGAGCTCTTAAGTTGGGTTCCTTTTTAGTCTTTCTGGGTTTATAACTCTCTTCTCTCACAGAGAAAGTTCTTGGACGTCCCGTAAGCGGTAGATGCTCAATCCTATCTTCCTCCCGGAATCTTGTGATAATATCAGAGACTGTACTTTTCTTCATTTGCAACATTTCAGCAATATGACGACAACTTTTACCTTTGGCATGGCGGAAAAATGACTAGCTGCCGCTGTTCGATTGTACTCTCTCTTCCTCTGCGGGCGATTTTCGTACTCTAACTTACTGAATGTGGAATGTGAGTGGCTGTGGCTCTTCTACACACGACCTCTGCATGGCAATTGACTTGTGTCCGAATAATTTTGTTGAAGCACGTTAACTGAGTTCTGAGGTTCCGAGGTCACTGGTTCTCTCCTGTTAACTAAAAGTACACATTTCAACTCCGTGTTGAATCTGTCAAATTGGGTTCTGTCAGAAACTAGTTTGCGTGTATAATATTTTATCTGAACCATAGGGCCATAGTGTGTAGCAAAGGCTATAATTAAGGTGTCCGAATAATTATGCGAGTCACTGTATAAGCCTTTTGCGCCATTAAATTTTTTATGTTAGTGGTCTAACGTTGCCCTAGCACACTAAAGGTTTTCGGCGAAGCAGACACCTTGGCTGGTATGAAAAGCGCCACTATGTCTGAGGATGATATGAGAAAATCTGTTATCGTTGGCAGCAGATGTTGCTCGTAGCATGATGGGTGATAAGAGTAGCCTGATACATCATGCGCAAGATCAAAATAGTAACGTTGCGTTTGCCATTCACCAAACCGCATTGTGAAGCAAGTTGTCATTTTTTTTGCCTAGTTGCTTTATGTTGCACAGACATAGATAGGTCTTATTGCGACGACGGGTCTGGAGAGGGCTAGGAGTGGGAAGGAAGCGTGCGTGGCCTTAATTAAGGTACAGGCCCAGCATTTTCTTGGTGTGAAAATGGTAAACCACGGAAAAGCATCTTCTAGGCTACTGACAGTGGGGTTCGAACCCACTATCTCCCGAATACTGGATACTGGCCGCACTTAAGCGACTGCAGCTATCGAGCTCGGTAAGTTGTCCATTGAGATGTCTGACGTTATGAGTGCAGTCACTCGTGTGGTTAATATTTTATGCGCGAGAGCATCTATCATGGACACACAAACCTACCTTGATGAACTTTGTGCCATACACAGAGATATTTTGTTTCATTTTAATGTTCGCTCGCTTAACAACGGAAACTCGCCTTCCCGATTCTTTGAACTGAAAGACGAAATCAGAAGTTTTCTCAGTGGATGTGACTTTAGAGATCGTAACCAGAAACTTTCTCGGTGACGAAGGAACAATCCAGCAGGTTGCTTTCTGGAGTGAAATAGGCCTATATTACTACTTAAACAAACTCAGCACTATTTTACATTGACAACAATAGGTACGTAAACTGCATGATGCTGCATTGTTCGTTAGGGGTAACTCAGATTTCTTGATTCAAGACTTGAAAGAGGAAATAATTCATGTTCAGAAACTTCGTTGGGTATTTTCACACATGTTTTCCATTTGTTATTTAAAAAAAATTAAATAACAAGAAATTTCAAATTATTCTCAGACTCAAAAGACGCTTACAGACACTTGAAGTGCGCCTGCTCCATGATTTTAGTGTATCTTATTGGTATGTGATTTTCTGTTTCACATTGGTTGTTCTCTCTCCTGTTCCTTCCCCTACCCTTCCCAAGGGTAGTCTTAGTGGCTGGTTGTGTCCAGCGGTTGAGGATCATTGTTAGTTTTCGCTCGATCGGAGCATCGACTTAGGGGTTCCTTTCGAACCCGAGGCTGCTGGGCAGCAGGTATCGGAGTGTAAGTCGTGAGTGTATGTTTATGGCAGCGAATGGGCGTGTAATTGCGTAAGAGTTGTGCTTCTGTGTGTGCTGTGTGCATGTGCCGGGCTCACAACCCAGGGGCCTAGGAGCCAGTCGAAGGCCGTTCCATTTCCATAATTTGTATTACTTTTGGTAAGAGACGTTCTGTTCTCTTGTAATGAATGTACGAGGCCAATACAGGTTTTTTGGTTTATTGTAGTAAGGTGCTTCAGTTACGTTTGTGTAAATATTTTCCTACTTTGTGCTTTGCTACCTTAGAAAAAATTACAGATGAATTTACAGATGGAAAGCTCCCTAACCTCGGTTCGTCTCGCTTTTCCTCTGAGTATGTTCCTTTTTCCCTGGCCCTAATGCTAGTACCTTCTCAGGTGGTAGCATTATAGCTTAGTTTCCATCTGTAAATTCAGTCTTGTCTATTTTTTTCTTATTACAAGGGGAAAATATGGCTGAACCTAGTAAAGATGCACAAGGGACAATTGGACATTTTAATGAAGATAAGTTACGCCAATGTTTCGGTCTCGAATTGCTACGAACCGAGGAGCTGGAATATGAACTCAGGGGAGTTTCTCCTACTGGCACATTAGACCATAGCATCAAATTACTTCGTTCCTCGTAAAGTAACCCTGTTAGTTTACCGAGCTGTACACCTTAAATTGTTCTTGAAAGTACGTTAAGTCCTATCGTGGTTTCTCCGTCTCAAATAGAGTCCACGTTGAACGAGTTTAGACATGGTCAAGGTGATGTCACTCGAAAGCAGATTCGTCGTATTAAAGCTCCCCTGCTTCATTACAGGAACCATGTATCTGATAGCCAGTTATTATTTGGTGATAGTATGGGTGATTGTTAGTTTTGTGGTCTGGTAAAATTGAGTCGCTTTTGAGGATGGGAGATAGTCTCTTTTCTGTCTCTGTTGAAAATAAGCCTGCTGAAGTTACTGAACAGTATCTAGCAACGAAGTTTTGTTGCGAAGATTGTCTCATTTTTGCATCAACTAAGCAGTGAATATGATCAACTATTCATGCAGTTCAATAAATCGGAATACAGTTTTGAAGCTATGACGCAACCCTTTTTGATCTATCCTCGAAAGCCACTGAATTGTGGAACTTTATCAAGGCAGAATTACAGATGGGAATGCTACAACTGCCGATGATTTTTTTTAAAAAAAATGGCAGTGAAAGGTTCTACGAGTAAATTGCGCAAGTTCTAGAAATTTGTGAAAAAATTCTGGGGTCGAAATATTTGTGCAAGCATGATTTCCAATATGAACTTTGCTAGTAACATTTTCAGATCCAGAATACTAAAGGATACTTGAGAGAATGCTAAACCATTGCTAAAACTTCGTACAGTCCATACTTTGAAAATGTTTTACAAAGCAAGACCTGCCATTTCTCTCATTCATACGGTTAGGTGGATGAATTGTGTATTTCTAACATGAATATTGCCTTTGAAATTAGAATACCATTGATGTAAAATTTTGTTTCTAAGAAATGCATGGAAACACAGAGTTAATTGATACTAATATACACTCTGTTAAGTTTTCTGTAATTATTTTACTGAGTAACCAATCTCCGCGAGAAAGACCAGCCTCTATCTTACTTAACTAAATATTTGTACCCGCAGAGTCCCATTTATTGAAATATTTTCATCAACACGGACACCAGCGAGAAACAATTCAAGGCCACTGATTTACGTAACTTACGCCATTAATTCTTTTCACCTGTTGTCATTTTCATGGAGTTGTTTCTCAAAAATCGTCACAACTCAGCTTCCATTCATCACAGCTCAGTATTTTATATCCGGGCTCTTCTTCGGGATATTCTCAAGGCGACAACTTAAACAGTATAAATATCACCAAAGCGGTTCTCGAGTTATAATCGCTATGCCCTATCTAGCGCAGAATTTCTGCTGATAACAGACATGGAACTGTACTTGTGGTCGAACGTTGAGAGATATATATGGGTTCCACCGAAATACTTTGTAGAATGTTTTCCTTTCCTTTCTTGTTTTTTTTTTCTCTACAATTCTTACGCAGTTTGTCAATATCTTAAATGGTTTAGGCAATGTAAGCCGAGGTATTGTTCGCGTGTCGACAGTTATCTTCGAGTTCTTTCATATAAATCGTTACTGCTCGGCTTCCTTTCATTATAGTTCAATGTTTTTCCATGAAAGCCTTTGTCTGAAGACTCTCTAGGCAACCAAACAGCTTTTTTGAAACAGCTGTGATTTACTTCTGAGAGAGGGGACAAGGTGTTCGCAAAGGGAACTATCTAGCAGATTGCCTTATGCCGGTTCGAGTAGTTCAGACGGTAAAGGGTTGGTTCTCTCAGCTCAAGGTGGTGGGTTAGATCCCGGCTCAAACCGGTAGTATTAGAAGACGCTTAAATACATCATAGTCGTGGCAGTAGATACGCTAGTTCGTAAAACAAACTCCTGTGCAATAACATTTCCGACACCTCGGCGCGTTGGCAAGATGCAACAGTAATTTGAGGGACGTGAAACCAATAATAGTAATAATGTGGGTGTTGTCATGGAGAGACATGCTCGAGAGTTTTATAGTGCGTCTCAGTTTCTGGAACGTGCCTTCATAGCGCTGTGCAATTATTGTGAACGTAATAAAAGTGTATCTTGCTTCGCAAGAAATTCAAAAGGCTAACATCTTTTAAGTCCTGTGTTCCAGCTTGTGGAAGCATAAATGAGTGCAAAGTATTTTATATTATGTTTAAACAAAGGATGGGCAACTCTATGTAAATAGAAGAAAACCACTTGGGCATGCAGACACGAAAGGTTTTCACGTAGCTGATTTATGAAACAGGATTTCCGCTCGGTTGAAGTTACTCTTGGGAGCGCGGTCGTTGTAATGGGACAATGTGAAGCGTTAGTCACGCCTCATAAAGCTCTTCGTCGACAGAAGCGATGGAGCAGTAACTATTGCCTCGTGGTCGGGAACGTCACTCATAAAGTCATTAGTGAAAGGTACAGAGAGGACGGGAAATGTAAGTTATTGCTCAATGTGAACTGCCACATCCCCTACGCGTTCTAACGGAGACCACTGACTGGAGGAAGTTCATATGACCGCTTCTACCACAGCGACAAATCGGAGGAGAGAGAAGTTGAGAATGATTGATTGTGAGCTTAGTCTTAACGATTACATTACTTTCCAAGATTTTAGGACTTTATAAGACCTTTAATTCCTTTTTGAATTGCATCAATGAAATGCTGACATAACCACGATTATCAGAAAATAGATGATCACCAAAGTTTGTCACATGCTAGCTAACATAAGAATGGGACCTAGATCTGGTAATATAAACCAGTCTTGGCATTCCACGAGGTGTGTTTCTGTGATTAAAACAGTTTGTGTGCAAATATGACCTCCATATTTGAAATTCTCTGGCGTGTCGTGAAGTTTTTTTTCTATGTCAAAGGATTCGTCAATGGAAAGACTGTGGGCCTCTGAAATGTAGATGTATAGCAAAATGTTCAAGATCTCGTGGGTAGATGCCGTTACGAAGGAGTATTCTCAGTCGTACTTGTAAATCCCGTAAGCCTCAACCTTTGCAAAACACAGGAAAAGAGCCTATTTCAGTCACATATTCCGAAATCATAAATACAGTCTGATGGAGCTGTCCTTAGAAGCAAAGGTAGAAAGGTGATTTTTACACGGAAGCAGAAGATTATCCTGGACTTTCCGACACTGGTTTGATATCTGCGATACAGCAACTCTGACTTGGGGGACGCAAAACGATAAGAATAACTCCATGATGATCGACAACCCTCTGTGAAGGGAGAAAAACATAAGAAGAAATTGTTGTGTTTATACACGGCATGACTGGGCAACTGTCGTTCTCACATTCACCAAAACACTCTTTATACACTGACATGCTGAAAGTCATGACGTCAGTCATCATTGATCTGCATTTACGTCTGTCAACCAGGTGCCAGATTCCTCCCAATTGTTTACCTAGAATTTTCTTAAATATTAACGAAGAATTTGTCGAACATTTCCCTTGATTCTCTTATTCCTCGTCCTATAAATTAATATTTGCCTCGATTTGTTGTCTTGAATTCCATCTTTATCTTCTATTGTGATATTTTCTACTTTTAAAACCTCCACTCGAGTTTATTCGTCTACTAATGTTATTCCACGCCATCTTTCCACTGACAGCTCATAACTTACCGCTTAGCCGAGCAACTTATCCCTTTACTCCCAAATCCTCTCAGCCTAAAGTTTGCAATATTTACGTAACACTACTTTTTTTTCGGAAGTAACCAAGAGCAAATCGCTTTCCTTAGCATCTTTTTAAGTTCTCGTATTAAATAATTCTGGTGTCAGACCTATATACTGGAACCATACCGTAATTGGGGTCTGATTCTAGGAACATATAAAAGGTACAACCGATTCGCCATTGACCAAGATAATCTTCCTCATCGTCAATGGTGTCCCACAAACCAAAGCAGTAGACACCCACAAGGATCTCATATAAGTCAATACTGACCCACTGGCAACTATACGAACTACATATAGGCTGGAAACCAACTCTTACAAGTTTACTTCCAAGGAATGGGTGGCAAGACATTTTAAACTCAAAAATGCAAATACATAAGACCACAGACACATAGCGAGAGGATGGGGAAGTTTTGACAATAACAACAAGAAGACCAATACTAAGTAATTTGTTCTACGTGATATTGGCATATTGGTATATCATTTGGTAATAAACCTGGATATGAAGACATACCAAACCGAACCCCATGTCGCAACAGCCCCGAAGGGCTATGACCAACCTAGAGGCTGCTGCTCAGCCCGAAGGCCTGCAGATTATGAGGTATCGTGTGGTCAACACGACTGATCTTCTTGGCCGTTATTCTTGGTTTCCTAAACCGGATGGATACACGCCATTTACATTTAATACCTTTTGCATATAGTTCGTAAAATTACTCCAGATCTGTATGTTCGTAATTGGCTGCTGTGGAACACATGAACTTACAGAGAATGCAGCACTCTTGACGTTAGCAGCATTGTAGTAACGCGTGTGATTTTAGGTGTGTAGTTCACTGATCTATTGTTGATTATTAACATTGATTTACTCTGATGGACTGTTTCAGTCGTTTGATAGTTTCATATACTGTATCTCATGAGTCACCGAGCCAATAGAACAAACATTTCAGACGTGAATTTAATCACCTAATAAAAAGGCCCTGAATAGATATCAAAGCAAATAATCACTAATTTAGGAGGACATATAGAAATTCAATTTTACTCTTAAAACATCCTTCAGTAATTACAAGGTGATGAGTAAATGTGGGTAAGATGTGGAATCTAATAGGAACTGGAAGCATTTACTGGTCCTCTGCAAGTATGGGAATGCATTTACCAATACATTATTGAAGCACTAGGCTACACAAGGGAGGGTAGGGGCACCAGATCCATAAAAGTATATCTGAACCGACTTTGAATTCAGGAATTCTGTTAGAAATGTGCGGATATTACGGGTATTTTTCGATTATACAGACCACTATCTGATCTGCAGTGAACTAAGTATCTCTAGGCCTAGGATATAGAAAGTTAAATCTGTCCGCAGACCAATACGGGATATCTAGGACGAGGAAATTAGACCGAAGTACATGCATATGATTAGTAAAATGTTCCAAACAGTGGACAATAAGCGGGTTCAAGACATAGAAAAATAACGGGTGTCATATTGGTTTGCTGTAGTAGAAAGAGCAAGGGGTTTCCTAGGAACAACTGTGATAAAAGATGGGAGAACATGACATATTGGAGGAATGATGAAACGCGAGCATCTTGTAAATCTAAAATGATGGTTTATCCGAAATATCTCCAAACAAGGACTCATCCAGTCATGGTATTGTACGTAGATGAAAGAAACAGAGCGAAACAAATAACTGTTGAATCCAAGAGGTAGTCATTGGAAGATATCGTTAAAAACCTGGAAAGGCTTGGTCAAGTGGCACAGAAAACTTTCTAGATAGTAATAAGGTATCTAAGAAAAGGAGAGAAAAAAGGAAACGGATAGTGTTTTGGATAAATAAGGTTAACTGATAGTAGACTCCAGGTAATCACTGAATGGCAGGAAGGAATATTTTATAAATATTCTCAACGTAAAAGGAAATATTTCTGTTTACGTGGCGAACAAACTAGCTCTTGTGGACGAGGACAATAATGTTAGTGAACTTACGCTCGAGGAAGTGGAAAGGATGATCAATCAAATCCACTATCATGTGAAATGGTGAAATATAGTTGGAATCCAGAGATGAAATGGCTTCATAGAGTAATAAGATTAGCACTGAATGTCAGTAGGATACTTCCTGATTGGACGAAAGCAGTAATTGCACCTATCTATACGTAAGTGAATACGAAGGAATGCAACCACCATCGAAGTACTTCATTGGCTAGCATATCAGGCAAGGTGTTCACTGGCACTATTGAAGGGAGGGTGTAATCAGTGGTTGAGAGTAAGTTGGAGGAAAACCAGGAAAACGAGTTGTCAGGTTGCAACAGGTAATTGAAAAATGCTACGAGAGCAAGATACAGTTATGTTTGTTTCCTAGCTAGGTTTAATCTAATTTCGTGTGGCTATTTCCAGCCGGGTGCAGCCCTTGTAAGGCAGACCCTCCGATGAGGGTAGAAAGCATCTGCCATGCATAGGTAACTGCGTGTTATTGTGGTGGAGGATAGTGTTATGTGTGATGTGTGAGTTTCAAGGATGTTGGAGACAGCACAAACACCAGCCCCCAAACCATTGGAATTAACCAATGAAGGTTAAAATCCCCGAACCGGGTATCTAACTCGGGAACCTCTGAACCGAAGGGCAGTACACTGACCATTCAAGCAACGAGTAGGACTCCTAGCTAGGTACAAATGTAGTAAGCCGTTTGGCCTATACCGACGACTTGGTTTTAATGAGAATGAAACGAAAATTAGCTTTAAAAAGAAATAAAGTGATGTCAGTTGGGAAAGAAGCTAAGAGAATTGAATATAAGGTTAGGAGTACAAATCTGGAATAGTTAGAACGTTTCAAATATTTAGGATGTGTATTCTCTCAGGATGGTAATATAGTGAAGGAAATTGAACCAAACTGTTGCAAATCTAATGCAGTGAGCTAGCAGTTGCTGTCAACAGTATTATGTAAGACTAAAATCGGCTGCCGAACGTAACTACCTTTACACTGGTCTCTTTCCAGACCAACTTCTCTGTACGGAAGTGAAAGCTGGGTGGATTCAGGTGGTGGTGGCGGTAGTGATTTTTGTTTTAAGGGGTAGTACAACGAGGTAATCATCCTCTCTGAACAAATAAGTGGAAAATATAAAATATAAAACAAAATTATTTATTCAACAAAGGAATTTGGAAACGCAGTACAAAATAAAACCAAAAAAAAAATATAGAATTAGGCCGAAGGGATTACTAACGTATCAAAAGGGAACGTACGTTCCCTGAGTAACAGTGCACTTGTAATTTATATACCCTTGATAAGTCAAATGTCGCACATAAAGCGGATGACGAGATCAGCAGTAGTCGCGTCATCGGCTAGTATGCGTTCTAGTGTTTCCTGCAGGTCGAGGCTCCGTCTTAGGCCATAGAGATCGGCGTACTCTGTGACGATGTAGGCCACGGTGAAGTCGGCACCACAAGAACACACTTGGGCGTCTTCCCTCCTTAGGAGATAAGAGTGCGTGGATCGTAAATGATCTATCCTCAGCCTGCATAGTAATATGGCCTCTCTCCGTGAAGGTTGGAAAGAGGACCGCCACACGGTAGTTGTCTTCTTAATTGTTCTCAGCTTGTTGTGAGTTCGTATATCTATCCACTCCGATTCCCAGGACGCCAAGATGGTTCGACGTAGCTGAGAACAAATATCCTTAGCAGGTACATTGACTGGTCTTGGAGGTAAACGTACATCTTCCTTTTCAGCTTCATCCGCAAGTTCGTTTCCCGCAATCCCAACGTGGCTTGGAAGCCACGCGACAGTGATTCTGGTGCCAGCATCCCCTAACCTGGCTAGAAGGTCATGTATCTGCTGTACAAATGGGTGTTGCAAAAACAGGTTTCAATAGACTGCAGAGAGGTTAACGAATCGGTACACATAAGAAAGTGGCTTCTTTCGTCACACAGTGCAAACTGCAGAGCCTCTATGATGGCGTAAAGCTCTGCAGTATACACGCTACATACTTTAGGGAGCGAGATCTTCGTGCTCATATCATCAATGACGAAAGAGCAACCAACATTATCTCCGATTTTAGAACCATCCGTGAAGGTAAGTCTCGCAGCCGGATATTGGTGAACGAAGTCCTGGAAATACCTCCGATAAACGGAGGAATCTGAGTTCACCGTGGGTCCACGGAGCAGATCTAGACGTATATCCGGTCGCGGAACCAACCAAGGAGGTATCTCGCTAAGCGTTTGTTCAAGACAACCACCGATATTGATATTCAAATCATGACACAAGCTATCATCCGAAACCCAACCGGCCGTGTGGCATTCGGCTGGTCTTGGCACCTCTGGTGGTATTGGGTACGATATGTGCATTGATAGCTTGGATGTAGCGGCATTTCACGAATTTTGGCAGCGTACGTGAGAAGGAACTGCTGCTTCCTTTTCCGTAAAGGTGGAACTCCCGCTTCAGCGAGTAAGCTGTAATGGGGCTAGTACAGAAAGCTCCCGTTGCCAGCCTTACTCCACTATGGTGAATACTATCTAAAAGGCTCAGCGTAGATTTTGATGCCGAGCCATAAGCCGCACTTCCATACTCTATTCGGGAGAGGACCGTCGCAGTGTAAAATCGTAGCAGTACCGCACGGTCAGCCCCCCACGAGGTGCCGCTGAGAAACTTAAGCATGTTCAGACTCTTCATGTAGGCAACCTTCAACTGACGGATGTGGGGCTGCCACGTTAGTCTCTTATCAAAATGGAGACCCAGGAATCAGCAGGTGTCAACCACTGGTAAGACACTGTTTCGCAAGCGGAGCTCTGGTTCGGGATGCACAGGCCGACGTCGACAGAAATGTACAACTGAGGTTTTCGCTGCTGAAAATCGACAACCATGTTGCAGGGCCCAACTGTCGACTCGGTTAATAGCTTGCTGTAGCTGTCTTTCAGCAAACGCCACCCTTCCGGAGCTGTAATGTAGAGTTAAGTCGTCTACATACAGCGAAGGAACGACTGCGGGCCCAGCAGCGGCAACTATGCCGTTGATGGCGATTGCGAACAGCGTGACACTCAGTACCGATCCGTGAGGTACTCCATTTTCCTGAACGTAATATTGAGAAAATGCATTCCCTACTCGGACTCGAAAGAGACGGAGGGACATGAAGTTCTCAATAAACGTTGGCAAATTTCCCCGAAATCCCCACTGGTGTAGTGTGGAGAGAATCCCATATCGCCAGGTAGTGTCGTAAGCTTTCTCCAGGTCAAAAAATACAGCGACTAGGTGTTCCTTCCGGAGAAAGGCCTCCTGAATGGCGCTCTCCAGTCTGACCAGATGATCAGTGGCAGACCGATGAGAGCGAAACCTACACTGGTAGTTAGACAAGAGACCTTCCTTCTCCATGGCCCACACAAGACGCCGGTTAACCATCCTTTCAAATAGCTTACAGAGGCCATTTGTAAGGCCTATTGGCCTATAACTATCCAGGAGTTTTGGATCTTTACCTGGCTTGGAAATTGGTATCACAATTCCCTCACGCCATTGAGATGGAAATACTCCCTCACTCCATATTCTGTTGAGGGTGAGGATATCCTTGAGACATCTGTCACTCAAATGCTTAAGCATTTGATTATGGATTTTGTCCGGTCCAGGAGCCTAGTGCATAGCGCGAGTGCACTTCGCAACTCCCACTCCGTGAAGGGCACGTAGTAGGGATGCGAAGCACTGGAGGCGAAAGAGAGATGGTATGCCTCTGCTTCGCGCTTAATTTGAAGAAATGCAGGGTCGTATCTCGCAGAGCTGGACGTATCTGCAAAATGTGACGCGATGTGGTCAGCAATGACAGAAGGAATCGTAACTATATCTCCATTAATGGAGATTCCCGGTACTGAGGGCACATTCTGTACACCGACAATACGGCGGAGTTTCGTCCACACTTGTGATGACGGAGTATGTGCCGTCATAGAAGACATATACTTTTCCCACGTAGCTTTCTTACTTTCTCGAATCAAAAAACGGGCCTTCGCGCGCAGGCGCTTAAATGTGATATGATTGGCCATCGTAGGATTCCGACGATAATGCTTAAAAGCCCGTCGGCGATCACATATCGCTGCTGCAATTTCGTCCGTCCACCATGGGACCTGTTTCCGGCGACGAATACCGGACGAGGAAGAAATTGTTTCCTCTGCAGCAGCCAAAATTCCCGTAGTAATGGAAGAGACGTGGTCGTCAACAGACTCCAGCATATCATCTGCCATCACTGCGTGTTTTGAAAATTTTGGTCAGTTTGCCCGCCGAAGTAACCAGCGCTTGGGTACTTCGGACTGTCTTTGATTCAAGATAGATAGAATTATCGGGAAGTGGTCACTGTCACAGAGGTCATCGTGTACTTGCCATCGTAGCAGGGGAACTAGCACACGGCTGCACAACGTGACATTCAGGTGTGAGAATGTGCCATATGCGCTGCTGAAGTGTGTCGGTTCCCCTGTATTAAGCACGCAAAGATCAAACAGATTGATCAGTCGCTAGAGCATCCTCCCCTTAGCACAGGAAGACGGAGAACACCATAGTGTGTTACGGGCGTTCACATCTCCCAGCATGAGGAAAAGAGGAGGCAACTGAGCGATCAAATCTTGTAGTGCATGCGTTTCAAGATCGTAGTCCGGTGGAAAGTACACGTTGCACACCGTTGTCATTACTAGCAACGGAGTGCGAACTGCAACTGCATCTAGCTGAGTACGGGGCGGTACTTCTTCGTTGAAGATGTCGGAGCGAACTAGGGTGCAAACGCCCCCAGTTGCCGCGCCATCCACAGCTAATCTATCTTTGGAATAAAGACGATATCCTCTCATAGTCGTGTCGTGTGCAGGTCTCAAACGAGATTCCTGTAGACAGACTATGGAGGCATAGACGGATATCAATTGACGTAACTCAGCTAGGCGACAGTGGTAACTACTGCAGTTCCACTGCAATAGTGCCATTGTGTGGATAGGTAGCGTTAGGAAATTAGGACAATTGCTTGCCCTTCTTTCTATCAGCTACCTGCCAATTTCCGCCGTCTTTGTCGGTGTCCGTTATGTCATCGTCACCATCTACAGTAATAATGGCTTCAGTCTCCATTGTGTCCCCAGCTGGGTGGATACAGGGCATATTATTCATAAGTTAGAACTAACAGACATGGAAATAACGAGACTGATCTCTGGTATGAACAGGTAGGGATAATGCCAGGAGGGTACTCGGCATAAGGAGACAAAGACGAAGTCAGTAATGAACTCGATTGATGAAGCTGTAAATATAAAACGGCTTCAGTGGTGGGGTCATGTGAGGCGAATGGAGGAGGATAGTTTATCTGGCGGAATATTGGACTCGGTCATAGAGGGTAGGAAATGTATAGGAAAATCAACACGACTACGGTTAGAATCAGTTTTTAATTATTTAAAGATGAGAGACATGGCACTAATCGAGGCCAGAGATTCAATTAAAAATACAGGATTGCGGAGGCGTTTGGTAATTCACAGAGGCTTCAAGACTGAACGCTGGAAGGCATACAAGTCTATAAAGATGTATGTATGATAACGTTTTTATGAAATAATGTATTCCGGTCAAACATGTCACTTAATTCTAGTTTAGTTCATACATTTCAAGGATGAAGCTGCTTAGGTTTCAGAGATGACTCGATCAATTTCAACATCGGCGGAACAGCATTTCCAGTAAGATTTTTGTTTGGGTTATAAGTCCATACAGTGATTTGACCCAGTTTGCAATTCGCCTCTTTCTCTGCTAACTTCTCCGTAACCCTACATGGTTACTCTAAACGTTTAAACTGTTCGTTACATTCGAGTCTTGAGCACCTCTTGTCTACCTCTTCCCTGGAAGTCGAAATGATCAACTGATAAGTGTCTCAAGATGTGTCCTATCAATCCTTATATTCTCGTAAGCAATCGTTCTCTGACTAACCCAGGCACTTGGCGCTGCACTCAGCGGCTCTGTTCGCCTCCTTCCCAACCTTCTCCATGTAGCTGCCGGTGGGACTGCATGTGTGCGTCAGAGTTGCAAGGGAAAACCATGTGCGATAGAATTACGGCTTTCAACATGCAGAGTTTGTTAAAAATCAGCTTAAAGTCAGACGTTTTGACAATTTTCCTTCAATAAAATCATAAATATATCTACTTACAGAAAACTTGAAGAGTACCAGACGTCGTTCCAGAATTTTTACGATGAATTAAATGACCGATTCAAAGAAATTAACGATATGGCACGTCAGCTTTAAAGATTTATGACGCCATTTAGAGTGAGTCCTGAAAAATCACCGTCACATTTCCAAAGAGAGCTGATAAAACTACAGCACGACGCAATCCTATATGACAGATACTACCACTACAGCGGTGATATAATCTTACAAAGGCGTTTATCCACAGGTGCTTATCCCAAACTTCATGCAATTGCCTTACATTGTATGTCAATATTCTGTGCACATTTTGCATGGGAAGATATGTTTTCAGCTATGAATCTAAATAAAAATGAAACAAGAATTGTCTCTCTGATGCTACTTTAGAGGCCGTACTTTAGAACTCCTAGTGCAGATCGATTGTGCACAATATTGGTAAATTAGAAGTCAAAACGATGTCAACAATCGACTTGAACACTAAATGTACACGAAGGCAAGCAAAAAATATGTAGATAATAAATGGTGTATTCATCTGATCACAAAATTGTCTTTAATAAGTGTTTAAGTAAGTTGCGCGCTGACTTGACGACCTGCGGTGCTGCCTCTGTCACATCCCACCTTCTCCCACCTCACCAGTGCTAACAGCTCACTACCGGTACTGCCTCTGTCACATCCCACCTTCTCCCACCTCACCAGTGCTAACAGCTCAGTACCGGTGCTGCCTCTGTCACATCCCACCTTCTCCCACCTCACCAGTGCTAACAGCTCAGTACCGGTGCTGCCTCTGTCACATCCCACCTTCTCCCACCTCACCAGTGCTAACAGCTCACTACCGGTGCTGCACCCGGAGCCAGCCTGGCCTATGGCGGCATCTCACTTGGTAAGGCCTGCACTAACCTGACTATGTATCTCTTAATTTTTTATTTAGTCAGTCCTTTTGTCCTTCCTTCAACATTCTCCTGTAACACCACATTGCAAAGTTTCTGCTCTCATTCTTTCTGAATGAACTGTCTCCTAATTTACACTTCTATAAATATTTCTAAATTTTATACCTATGTCCCATATGAGCTAAATTTTTCCTTTATAGACACCTCCCTTGACTGAAATAGTCTGAACTCTATGATCAATCAATCAATCAATCAATCAATCAATCAATCAATCAATCAATCAATCAATCAATCAATCAATCAATCAATCAATCAATCAATCAATCAATCAATCAATCAATCAATCAATCAATCAATCAATCAATCAATCAATCAATCAATCAATCAATCAATCAATCAATCAATCAATCAATCAATCAATCAATCAATCAATCAATCAATCAATCAATCAATCAATCAATCAATCAATCAATCAATCAATCAATCAATCAATCAATCAATCAATCAATCAATCAATCAATCAATCAATCAATCAATCAATCAATCAATCAATCAATCAATCAATCAATCAATCAATCAATCAATCAATCAATCAATCAATCAATCAATCAATCAATCAATCAATCAATCAATCAATCAATCAATCAATCAATCAATCAATCAATCAATCAATCAATCAATCAATCAATCAATCAATCAATCAATCAATCAATCAATCAATCAATCAATCAATCAATCAATCAATCAATCAATCAATCAATCAATCACCACTGATCTGAATTTATGGCTGTCGCCAGGTGGAAGATTCCGTAACATTTGTTTCCTTTGAAATTATTTCAAACAAGTTGGAAATTTATCGAACATCTCCCGTGGTAAATTATTCCAATCTCTAATTTATATTCGTATAAAATATTCGTCCCATTTTATTCTATTAAATACCAACTTCGTCTTCTAAATTTTAAAACTTCCTTCAAGTTAATTCGTCTACTAATATCATTCCAAGCCATCTGTCCATTGATAGGTCGGAATACATCACTTAGTCTTCCCAGCCCGAAGTTCGCAACATCTTCAAAACACTACTCTTTTGTCGGAAATTATCGAGGACAAATCATGCTGCTTTCCTTTGAACCCCACTAATACAATCCCTAAATACCCTCCTTACTTCACCCATCACTGGCCCTCTTCTCAATAAAAAACAGTAAATAACTACTTTTTGTAAGGAATTAATTTCCTTTTCATACATTTCGAGGATCTCCTGAATTCATTGCACTATATATATATATATATATATATATATATATATATATATATATATATATTATTGTTTCCTTCGTTTTACGTTAATGTACACAAATCGTTACAACTTCTTTAAGGCTGGATCCATACACTACAGAATATCTTACAAAGTTACCATATTTGCATGAGTGTGTGTGTGATATCAGAAATAGCTCATCATAAGCTTGATTAATAACGCTGTTTGGACTTTGGCCACCCACCGAGCGTTATGATCAATAACCTCGATCTCTTTTTTCTTTGCTATATCGATTATGATGATGATCACCGTCATCATGTTTACTCTAATATCTGGATTACCATCATCGTTGTAATTATTGTTAGATAAGTCAATTGGAACTCGTTATCGCCGAAGGTTTTCATGAGATGATTGACACGGTTATAAACTTCAGCTAGGCGATAATTATGTTTAGCAGCAGCGATGGCACCAACTAAAGTGATTTTAACCGCGTACGGTTAATTTCTCTGACACGAGGGCTTGGTTCTGCGTTTGTCTTAGTATACCTACCTTCATCTTCATATTACACCCTACCAAATATTACGTACGATTGGAGTCAGAAAGAGCATCCAGCCGTAAACCTGGGGGCAAATCCACATCAAGTGCTGACCGCAATAAATTGGAAATGGTCAAGAATGATCTTCCTGAACGCTTTAAAGGATACTTTCAGACAGGCAACGATCTTGCGGACAGTGTTCAGGACAATGCAGTTTTAAACTTTGCGGTAGTGATCAGATGCAGCTTGTCGAATTTGATCGCTGCCCGTGTCACTGTGCTTAGTATCAACAATGGAGCGACTTACTGAAGAAATACAATTTCGTACAATTTTTGACCTCTCCCATTCTAATTACAGAAGTATAAAAAAAAGAAGATGAAGTGTGCGAACAAATGGTAAGATTAATTTACATTAATTATTTATTATTTGTATCCGTTATGCGCAGTTGTATAGAAAATTGATTTATGGAACAATTGGACACTTATTTAAACTGCGTTAATTAAATACTTAAAATACTGGTTTACTCTGGTTGCCATAATTTCGGAAGTTTAAAAAAATGGTAAATTTAATTTTTGAAACACTCAAATTATTTTCTCCGCTTTGCAATTGTACACAGAACTCTGCGAATATAAAGTAATTAATACTTCATCGAAAATGTTCACTTGTACACAATACTTTTAAACCTAATGATTTTGAGAGCTCACGAGTAATTGCATGTGTCCTCTGTTGATGACTCAATACTAGTCGTTAATGATAACGTAAATCAACCAAATTTCTTTGCTGGGATTTCTTAATTTTCTTCTCCTCAAACCACTGCATAACAGTTTAGGCAGCAAAGCATGGTACACATTTCTGATGGAGTACCGCGTCATTTCAATTTGGGTTTACGTAAGCAATGGATAGTTATTGTCTCCAAAACCTCATCTCTGTAATTTTAGGCATTTAGGGCCCCTCTAGCCTAGTAGCTGCCCTACTACTTTCTGATCTTGCACCCTCAGATTTTGACAGAAGCTCATTGTTTATCAGTTACGGTGGGGCATTTGGGATTCAAAGCTTTTCTTCACCGCCGACACTCGGACTTAAAACCGTTACTTCCAGGGATACAGAAGATATATTTTTCTCATGGTTCCAAATCACTTTCACCCAATTATCATAGTTTTTTACATCAACTGAAACAATTTGTACATTATTTTTGTTCTTAAATGGCTTTAATCGTGGGTGATCTTGCATTTAGGCTAATTTGCAACCAGTTTGTTCTAAACATTAGCACTAATTTTAACTCTAATTGGTTTTTAACTTTCCTGAATTTATTTAGCATATGTCCTGCGTTTTCTCAGCGATAATATATAAATATTCCTCGCATTCCTTGGACATACATAAGGATTACTACCATTTTTTGAATTTGCTCTGCAGGACTTGTTAGACTTGTATACCTGACATACTTTTAGCACTCTAAATGCTTTAGCACCAATGCCAATAATCTTTCTCGGGAGTCTCCTTGTATGTATTGCCTTCTTCGGAAGGAGTGATTGTCTTGCTTATTTTTGAAGGGGTTCAGTCCTTTCCTAGAGCAATTTATCTGAAATTAACTGATGGAACAGTAAAAATGGTAAATGGATGAAAATTGTCGCATAATGACAAGATAAATACTCAACACTGTTGAAATTGCCACCAGAATTCAACAATGTGTAAAATATACTCAAAAATGCTAACAACAACAATTTCAATAATGAGGCAAGCGTTCGTTACAAGAACTAGTTCGGATATCCATGCAACCCGGTAGTAAAATACACCAAAATATATTACTGTAATTATACTAAGCGAGACCACAGAACCAGTTAAAAACAGAGCATTGTGGCGGCGTTTATTAAATATACAGACCTTGCAGACTGAACGCTGAAAGGCATAACAGTCTATAATGAATATGCATGTATGTATTGTAATTATTTGCAAATGTCATGGATTAAGAGAATGATTGTTTTGATTTCAGATGAAAATTAGCTACTCAGTTACGAAGAGATTTCCAGGTTCTTTCACTTGCTAGTAACAACACATGTTGTGACAATGCAGTGCAAATGCAAAAATGTTTTCAGAATTTTGGCTATCATTGTAGAAATTTTCTTCATATTTATTTTATGACGACAGAAAACAATGCTTAGTAAAATAATCTGCTCTTCTAAATTAGTATATTATGTAAATCAAGAAATACTATGATAAATGGAATAAATGTACAGATTTTGACATATGTTATATGTTGAAATAGACAAAAATCTGGACTGATTCATTAGTTACCCTTCTTCCTGCTAGTAGTAAGTTTCCAAGAGCCTCTATTACTGCTTCTTGAATTTCTAGTAAGTGTTCGAACATCATACCAGAGGTTTTGAAAGTAAATAATTGTGGATAATATATGCGGCCTTTACAATACATACAATAGTTTCAATTTTTTCTGAACTGTTCGGAAACATACCCTCCACTTTTGAGCTAAAATTTCAAACGCATTTTCTACAATATGTCGGAGTCGACGTAGTTGCTTATTGTAGATCCCCTTTCTGTAGCCCTGTCTTCATTGCCTGTTTGGAAAGCTGCCCATTATTTTTGGACGTATTGGAAATGGACCGTTGCGTATTAGTACCCGAGGAGCAAGTTCTTTCTGATGAGATCATGAACTACGGTATCTGTTGGATTAGTAAAGGTACTACCAGCTAATTCTCTCCCAAAGGGCAGATAGTTGAAGATTGTCACCATCGCTATTTTTGCCAAAACCACGTACGTCTATACAAATATATTTATAATTGTGGTGAACAACAGCCAGTAAAACTATCGAAAACTTCTTCAAATAACTAAAATAGTTTCAAGTGGGATTATCTGAACACTTTCTGATAGTGTGTTTCCCCACTAATGTTTCCGAGACAATTAGGAAACTTCCATGTCCCTTCAAAACCTAATATTGTTTCTGCCTACCTGCCTCGCTGCTTGACTGAATGGTAAGGGAAGTGGTCCTAGGTTCATAGGGCCACGGGTTCGATTCCTGGCCGGATCGGGGATTTAAACTGCGTACAGATAATTCCTCGTCTTAAGCCTCATCGCCATACGCATACAACACTTTACAGTACCAACCACTACAGAAACACGCAGTAGTGAATACATAATTACATATCGGTTTGGCGTCAGGAGGGGCATCTTGCCACAAAACTGGTCCAAATACACATCAAGTGCCGACTCCAAACAAATTAGGAGAAGTCCAGGAAGGAGCAATCAATAGGGCTGGCGTCGAGAAAGGCATTTCGGCGCGAAACCATGTTAAATTAGTTCAAAGTGCCGACTCCAGGTAACTCAGAAAATACAGCGAATAAGAATAAGAACAAGAACGAGTTTGTTTCTTCCCACATTTGTTTCGCACTTTCAGAAAGGTAAGTTGGCGGCAAACATTTCCAAACTGCGTCAAATACCGTCTTAATAATACTTCGGAGAAGTCCCCAGTTCCTACAAATCCGAAACGGAAAATATGAACAAAAATATTCTTCACTTAGGTGTTACTGTATATGCTTGTATGCTTTCCCGGTCAGGTGAAGGGAATTTGAAAGAAACCTATGCTAATCACCTTAGAGTTGGGATGAAACATAAAGGGCAAACAGCGAAAAGTCCGAATAGATACCGGTTGGTCCGTCCGCCCCTTGCAATCTAGTTTTATGCAACCTACCGCGTTGATTACAATTCTGGAAATCATCGGTCCCGCACCCTAATCCTGGGTAATATAACGAGATGTGTGATTACGGGCTAGAAAATCATCGGTCCCTCTCCCTGATCCTAGGCTAGATCCGGGCTAGAAGACAGCGGAAATGGTGATTGTCACCCGTAAAACGTGCACGGATATGAATAACACGTGCGTTACAATAGGAGGTGCACACGCAGACGAGGAAAAAATAATGTATAGGCTGGGAACTGCCGAGTGAATGTCAAGCCTCGCAATAGTTCACTTGACAGGGGCGCGTTCGGAGTATGATAGCGGAAAGGGCTCGAGAGTGTGGAGGTTTGAATCCTACGATACAGGCGGCCCTTTTCTGGGCCAGATAAACCAATCAGTCTGTGGAAACGCAACCTTGCCACATTCCAGGTATTTGACGGTAGAAAAAAGATGATTGTGATTCGAACCTGCGTGTCCTCGAGTCCTGTCCACTATCATATCCCCGACCGCGTCTCTTCCAAATGAGCTACTGTGATACGTTGCCTGCAGTGCGCAGTTCCCAGCCAATACAATACCCGTTCCTGGTGTCTATGTGCGCACCTCCTGTTGTAACGCACGTGTTCTTTGTATGCCCGTTTTACGGGTTCATTCGTGTTACTCATAATGAATTAGTACAGGGGTTCGAGTTTCCTGCTGTGTTCTAGCCCGTAACCACACATCTTGTTATATTACCCCTCATTAGAGCGGGGGACCAATGTGTTTCAGAATTGTAGTAAACGCGGCGTGTTGCATAAAACTAGATCCCAAGAGGTGGACGGTCCACAAGACATACTGTACATTGGCCTCGGGTCCAGCAGATGCCATTTTCCAACCTTTATCTACAGTTCGTCCGTGTAAAGCCAAATACATTCCTGAGAGATTCTGTGCTTAATTCCAATGTTGAGAAATTTGTATCTATTCTGACTGAAGAAGGAAAAGGCACTCAACAGGCTGAAGTCACAGGCTATCAGAGGTCCAAGTATAAAATATCCACTGTACAAAAAATTTGCTTTACGTCGCACCAACACGGATAGGTCATATGGCGACCATGGTATAGGAAATGGCTAGGAGTGGGAAGGAAGTGACCGTTGCCGTAATTAAGTTACAGCCCCAGCATTTGCCTGGTATAAAAATTGGAAACCACGGAAAACCATCGACAGGGCTTCCGACAGTGGGGTTCAAACCCACTATCTCCCGAATGCAACCTCACAGCAGTGCGACCCTAACTGCACGGCCAACTCGCTCATTTTTCCAATATTGAGTTACGTCCACACATGTCCATCATGCCAAAAGGACCATATTCAATAGTGCCCATCATTAAAATATCCCCACAACCATAAGGTCCACTTAACTCCCATTGAATAAAATGCCCACGTTCCTCCAAATGATAATGACGGAACAGCGGATTTTTAAATCCAAATTATTAGTGCAGTTCTATTTAATTTATTATGTTCATTATCTGGAACATCATCGTGAATTGCTGTGGAGCTTCAGATGATATGAAATGATTCTCAGATAGCGAGGTATATCACTCTTATACCATTGGCAGTTTACGACTATATTGAAAATTCTTAATTAGCTCATCACACATCTCCGATTTAAAGCTTGCTTCATATTAGTAAGACCTGATAATAAATTGTGTGACCAGTATTTCTGTATGCGCTGTTCTTAAAGGTGCTAAATGATACGCCGTATGTTTACATGATGAGCTACATCAAACCTTTGAAACTCTAAATATAATCGCTACAAACACATTATTAGCCATGATATTTGACACGGCATAATCCCAAAAGCCTATACAGTATCATGTATATAAGTACGCGCCGTTCTGAAAGCATCAATGGAAACATGATTAACCCTTTTTCCTCCATTTTAAAATAACTCAAACATTCCAGGAATTAAGTGGAGAACAGGCAAAGGGGATGGGATGAGGAGTGGTGGGCCTGCTTTCCTTCGCCCTATCTTCATTTGTCCCCATGCCAGGTGATCAGTGATGTACAGTACGACAGTTTCGTATATGAGGCCAATCTAACACGTCTTCATTCAGTGGTTTACATGCCATTCTCAAATAAATAAAATGAATAATTCGAAATGTATTTGGTGTCTCCTTACAGGATTATCAACGCCTAAAGAGAGTTCCCTCAGACCCTTTATTTACGACATTTCTCCATAGAACTTGATTAAATGGAACGATAATTCTGCGATGGTTGTATATGGGACACCTATGTTAAGCACGTAAGAGTTGAGAAGACCCATACAGGGCAAGCAGCGAAAGATCTGAACAGATACAAACTGTAATTTGGCCGTGGGTCCTAGTATCGAGATGGAGTAGCTCTTTTCAGGTAGAACCCCAATGGAGGTGAGCTTCGTGAACCATGATACCAACACACCTGCCTTTCTTAAATTTCTTTCAGTAACGGGAAATGAACACGGGCCTCCAACAACGGCAGTTAATACCACTACCCGCTCTAGGAAGGAAACATACATTACCTCAGTATTATATTGCATGTTCCTTCAATGTTTGGATCCATGGGACAAATTGTTAAGGGAAACACACATCCCTGTTCATGCCCATGGTTTGTGAAGGGCTGTTTGGATTGTTTTGGAACAATCTCGTATGTTATTCTTCTAAATACAGTAGCATTAGCAACCAAGAATTCTATGTTTCTGTCGGTAGAGACATTATAACTTGGCTTATTTCAACCACACCAAAATAAAACAAAAGAAAATGTTATCTCGCCGATGTATTGTCATACGGTTCAGAAATAACTGCTTTCTCTACTGACGCAGGGGCAGTTTTTTATTTTTTTGTCGCTTCGATACCATTCTAATAATTGTATTTCTTTGATAAAGTGTAGTAGCGATTTCTTGATTGTAAGTTCTGGCTCTTAGTACCTGAGTGCGATTTCCACTCGCTTTCATTCGTATTCCAATGAGTTGGCAGTGGTAAATGAATGAGGGAAATAGGGTATAATGTTTGTTCTCATGTTGGATATACTCCCTGAGCTCGGCTAGTGACCTAGATTTTCTGTCACGTGATAACGCGTATTTTTTTGTCTTGCTCGTGGTTGGAGTGAGAAAACTTCGAGTACAAGCGCTCTTACACCGCCTTGCTGCTAATTACCAGCAACTAGAGTTGGGTCGCGCGACTCAGGATACTGCCAATTGTATCCCGGAGCGGGTGGAAAAATTCTAACTTGGGCAGTTTTTATCGTAGAATAACGCGGAAAACGGCATATTTCATCTCCTCGGTATCATGACATACTATAGGTGACGTTGTTAACGATCACAATATCCCTCCAGGATGATTACATTTTGTCGAGTCGATGCCTACATTGCTACCGTTTTGAGGGCTCGCAGAGGAGCAACTCGTTATTAACATCACATTCAGTGTCTTCCCACGACTTTTGCCCACTAAGTGTTTACCCCCTTTAATAGTTCCAGTAGATTGCCAAGGAATTCAAGCTGCATTCGAAATGCTGGTAATTTAATAGATAATTAGATAATAGATGCAGCTCTTACGATGTTATGGTGCTTGTACCCGATTTTCAAATTGATTCCTACCATCACCGCGTTCGTGTGAGAAAACTTGACCGCCACCATCGCCGTATTATAAAAGAAACATTACATATTAGCTTGAATAATTTGACTGTGAGTCACGCGATATATGTCGGATGTACGCTGTTGTGTTCAGCTTGCAGTAAACAATTAATAAAATAGCCATACTAGTTAGGTGACTCATGTCTGCCTTACGAGTTAACAGGGTAAGAGAAACCTTACATAACTGAGCGACTATGCAATTTGACGCCTTTCCTCTACCATACATGGTTATTCTACTACCTAAAAATAATGGCGATCCATTTCGTTTAAATATATCATTTTCTTGTTTTATAATTGGTTCATTACGTACTTCATTCTGCTGCACTCCATTTGTTTTTTTTATGTATTTTCATTTTTTTCATTACATACTTCATTCCGGTGCACTCTATTATTTTCTTTTGTGTTGGACTTATGTTCATCTTGTTCACCTTCTCCTGTACTGGATACATATCAAACTATATATCTTAACAAAATGCACGGGAGAAGAAGTGATATCAGGCCATAGCTTATCTTTAGTATTACATTAATGACGTAATTTAGATTCTAGCCAGTCACTGTGTGCTGTCATCAATCAAGGCAATCGATTTGTTCCTTTATGCATTTTTCAGATAACAGTCCATTCGTGATAAAACCGAAGAGAGGAGATATCTGTATTTAGTAGCAGCGATGGCACCAACTAAACAGCAGCTCGATCATGTTCGACAGTTAGTAAGTTCTCTAAATTTACATGGTCCCATCGCCAATTGTGAAGTTCGTCCTTTTTCTCCAGCACTTACTTCGTCACTCATAGCCATTGACATCTCTACGGAGCTACCTGGAGGCAAGCAGATGGTACGCAACTTCGTCGCCAAAGTGAAAATGGAAAATGAAGATCAAAGTGAATGGGTAGATGCGGACACACAATTTTACAATGAGTGTAAAGTATACAGTGAAGTGATACCTTTCTTCCTAAAGATGATTCCTTCTCAAGGTGTATCTCGAATATTTCCAGAATGTCTGTACAGTTCATATACAAAAGTGGATCCAGTAGTAATAATTGAGAACTTAGAGAGTAAAGGATTCAAAATGGGAGACTACGGCGCTATGGACTATGAACATTGCGCTTTGACTCTTAGGACTTTAGCGCAATTTCATTCCTTTTCAATCGCAATAAAGAGAAAAGAACCTACCTTATTCAAGGAAAAGATTGCACAGCTGAAGGATCCCAGGTATGCTGATAATACACTAATCTTTCGGACTATTCAAATGTTGACCCGAGTGTGTGTCAGGGGATGTATTAATTCCTTCGAAATGTTCTATCCAGAGTACAGTGCAACATATGCCGTGGAGCTCCAGAAATTGCTGAAGCTTCTCAATGAATCAGTAGGTGAGTTGTTCCAGTCACTGGTGAAGGCCGAAGAACCATTTTCTGTTCTGTGTCACGGTGACTTCAACAGAAACAACATTCTGTTCCGGTACGATGACGATGCAAAACCTTGCGAGGTAAAATTTATCGATTTCCAGATAATAAGGTACGCTTCTCCTGCTATCGATATATCGCTTTTGTTGTTTTTGAACACAACCAGCGAGTTTCGTGCAGAAAATGAAGATAAGCTTCTCAGAATTTACCATCAGACATTGCTAGAAAACACGGCTACCTTCCTCGGTTGTACTACAGCGGAACTGTTGTCGGAAATGTCCCTGGATAAGTTTAAAACTGACTACGCACGGCATGCATTGCATGGCTTTCTTATTTCTGCAATGTTCAGCAGATTCGTATTCGGCTCAGAAGAGGAATGCGACAGGTTTGTTGAGACGATAGACAATGGTAGATGTACGGAAGATGACCTAGAGACCTTACTTCCCATAGGAGGTGAATTTGTTCAAAGGAGGATATGTGATATGTTGAAAGACATACTTATTAGAGGTTATTTCAAGTAAGTAGTGAATAGAAAGATAATTATTAAGCTGATGATTATTTCATTTACCTATTGTATATGCTGTTCTGAATTCTGATTTACTCTCGTAATTTAGTCTAAGTAAATTTGTGGAAACATTGGTAACTGCTTCTCTCTCTTCTTATATTGAATCAATAATTTTTCACCCTTACGTTGTGAGGAAGTTCAACGTATTGCATTTATCACACCGGAAGTTGACATAGCAATTGCATCCAGCACTAGAATAAATAGATACGATTATTATTATTATTATTATTATTATTATTATTATTATTATTATTATTATTATTATTATTATTATTATTATTATTATTATTCAAGGAACGTCTATGAGACAGTCCCGTAATTTCGGTATACTGTTTTTATCCATTGGTCAAAGGTCGTGCTATCGATTCCTGGTTCGTCTGATGAATTTACTCCTGGTTGGAGGTTTGAAACATAGCTTCAAGTAAGTCTATGAAGTTTATTGTGATACGAAATAGCAATATGGAGGTCACGTGTTAATAACTGAAGGCTACTTGTCTGGGTGATAGTTGTATTGGCAGGTCCAATGTTCTTTATGGGCTGTGCTGGCCAAGGGTTAATTTCGTTACATAATCTTACAATAATTTTGTAATAATTTATAAACAACTAGCTGTAATAGCCGGCCTTTCCAGGCTGGTTTTTAAAAGTTTATCTTCAGGATTTGTATTATTTGTTAATCATGTGTGAAGTGAATTTTTCTAGAATTCCTTATTAAAATGTTGATTGATATTTTATCATCTATTATTTCGTTTTAAAGTTATTTACATGTGTTCGATTACAAGTCTTAGATTATTTTATTTTCGTATAAACATTTGTCCATATGAAAGCCCAAATTACCGGCAAGTATTTGAACCTTTCAAAAAATAATAAGTGATAATTGTGTGTGTTTACCCGTCGCGCTTATAGATATGGTGTATACGATTCCAACTGTCATTAACACTGTCACCAATCAGCCTTGCGAACTCAAAATCTATGGATTCAACACTAATTTCGGTCATTTTAGACTGTTTACTTTTCACCCCATCTCAGTCCCAATCCCATCTTTATTTGCATGGTCATGAACCTCCTAACAAGAAAGGTACTTTATTAAACATGGCGGCGTGTTCTCATCCTCCTATATACAGCGTTTCTTACCGGACTCTTATGATACAGGTAAGTTGCTGTCTCCTAGCGACAGTCTGTCCATCAAGTTGATCCAATCTTCGAGCGACTTTGCAATTAAATTAATTACATAAAATTACCCATAATAAAATATTATCCAATGCATTTCTCTCAAACCACTCCTTTAAACCCTCTCAGTAGTAATAATAACAAATTGTGAAATTTTCAACGAAATCGGTCCAGTCGTTTTTGAGTCAAGTAGAGACGAACAAACCAAATAATATACATGTTATGCATTAAAAGTAAAAATAACAGAAGATATAAAACATAAATGTTCCTAAATACAACGAAATGAAGCGACGATCTTAATAATAATAATAATAATAATAATAATAATAATAATAATAATAATAATAATAATAATAATAATAATAATAATAATAATAATAATAATAATAATTTCGTGTGGCTATTTCTAGCCGGGTGCAGTCCCTGTAAGACAGACCCTCCGATGAGGGTGGGTGGCATCTGCCATGTGTAGGTAACTGCGTGTTATTGTGGTGGAGGATAGTGTTATGTGTAGTGTGTAATATAATAATAACGACTTATGAACTCCGAAGAGGGCTATGCACATCTTTCCAGTTGATTCCTCTAAATGACATGGGCAAGTGCGAGGTTTGTCCGGCTCCATGGATAAATGGTTAGCGTGCGGGACTTTGATTCAAGGGGCCCCGGGTTCGATTCCCGGCCGGGTGGGGATTTTAACTTTAATCGGTCGTTTCCACTGGCTCGGGGACTGGGTATTTGTGTCGTCCATGAAATGTAATATGGGAAACGGAAAACATCTCCGGTCTCCAAGCCAGAGAAATTGATCAATGCCGCTTAAAATCGCCGACCCGGTCAGTAATCGAACTTTGGACCTCTTGTACCGAAGTACACCATGTTATTCAGACAGCCACGGAACGGAATTTAATGACTATACATCAGGGAGGAAAAACAGGACACATCTCATACGGAATGCATTTTAAATAAAGATACTTTTAAAAGTGCTCAACCGGGCGAGTTGGCCGTGCGCGTAGAGGCGCGCGGCTGTGAGCTTCCATCCGGGAGATAGTAGGTTCGAATCCCACTATCGGCAGCCCTGAAGATGGTTTTCCGTGGTTTCCCATTTTCACACCAGGCAAATGCTGGGGCTGTACCTTAATTAATGCCACGGCCGATTCCTTCCAACTCCTAGGCCTTTCCTATCCCATCGTCGCCATAAGACCTATCTGTGTCGGTGCGACGTAAAGCCGCTAGCAAAAAAATGTGCTCAAATACGATAAATTCACGAAAGAAAAGTTAATGGCGTGCAAAGTAGGCCAAACTCCTTTCTACAGCCAAATTCAAGTATTCCGCCGTCAGTTAAGACCACGAGTTTTCATGATCATCTGTCCGACCATCCATCCAAAATTCAACACAAATATTAATTTTATGTCTTATCAATAAGTTTTAACCTTCTGTTAAGTGTGTACTCTACAGGTACGTTATGATAGGACTGTTTAGCACATATTGTTTTTCAAGGTTGAAGTACACAATTCTCCTATCACTCAGCAAACACAAAGATAAATTATTCCATCATATTCTCACTTGTATTGCTATACAATGGAAATGTTTCTTAACTCGAGGATGTAGTAAGTGAGATATTTCCATCTACAGTAAGAGAAGATGGAGTACACAGACAAATGATGCTGAGATTATAATAACATTTCTCAATGTATCTGCCATAACATTACGGAGAGAAATCCAAGAAAACTATTCGAATGCAAATAATAAATTCTTTTCCTTGGACTTCGATTTCTCATTTGTTTTAAGGACTTGTTAAATGGTGTCATGTTTCACATGTGCCCTCAAATTTTTACCACACATTAAATATACTCATAGATATATGAACATTTTAATTTTACATTTGAAAAATAATTACAACAGAACTAACAGTATTGAAAATATAATTTCTAATACCTGACCACAGCAGGTCTGATCTTGGGAATAGGCAGAATATTAGTGATAATTAGGTTAACCTGTTCTATTCAGTACTTCACGAACCATCAGCAGTCATGTATGTCCTTTCATTGCATTTTCAACGTGGTTTGTCCGGTGTATTGAATAGCTGAAATTCCAGAAATCCCATATCGTAAGTCTTCATACTGTATGTAAAATTACAATTGTATGCAGTGATTTTCCGAACAATGGACTATCAACAGATGATAAAGTATGTTTATTATGTCTCACAGAAAACCGTGTCTACTTCTCAGCAATTTCTAGTGGAACGACACATTTCGAAAGAAAAACACAAGCCAACAATAAGGTAAATAGCAATTACAAAGAGACACTTCTATCAGGTTATTCAACTGAATATGAAGAGTGAAGTTGAACATCCCATGGCTCAAGGTGTTCCTGGAAAAATACGCAGTGTGGAGTAGACCAGACTAGTAAACATTAAGGAATAACTATGCACCATTGATCTATGAAGTTATATCATTCACTACACATCTGCATTTAGGGCAGTCGCCCAAGTGGCAGATTACCTACCTGTTGCTTACCTAGCATTTTCTTAAGTAATTTCAAACAAATTGGAAATTTATTGAACATATCCCTTGGTTAGTTATACCAAACCTTAACTCCCCTTCATATAAACGAACGTTTGCCCCAATTTATTCCCTTGAGTTCCAACTTTATCTTCATATTGTGATCTTTTCTACTTATAGATTTGCCACTCAAACTTATTCGTCTACTAATTTCATTCCACGCCATGTCTCCACTGACAACTCGGAACATACCATTTCGAGCAGCTTGTCTCCTTTCTTCCAAGTCTTCCCAGTCCAAACATTGCAATATTTTCGTAACCCTACTCTTTTGTCGGAAATCACCCAGAACAAATCGAGCTGAGTTTCATTGGATTTTTTTCCAGTTCATGAATCAAGTAATCCTGGCGAGGGTCCCATACACTGAAACCGTACTCTATTTGAGGTCTTACCTCAAACTTATATTCCCTCTCCTTTACATCCTTACCATAAACCCTAAGCACACTCACAACCAAAAACGTTTATTTTCAATCCCATTTATATGATTACCCCAATGAATATCGTTTCTCACATTAACACCTAAGTACTTACAATGGTTTCCATACGGAACTTTCACCCCAACAACGCAGTCATTAAAACTGAGGGGACTTTACCTATTTGTAAAACTCACAATCTGACTTTTAACCCCGTTTATCATAATAACATTGCCTGCTGTCCATCTCACAACATTATTGAAACATTTTACAGTTGCTCACAACCTTGTACCTTATTTATTACTACATACAGAAAAGCATCATCCGAAAAGCCCTTAGCTCTGATTCCACTTATTTACCCATGGATGTATGTATGTTCAGTCTTCAGCCATAAGGCTGGTTGGAACGTCAACGGCTCTGCCATCAGCGGTCATAGATGGCCTAGGCGTCACTGAAGAGGCGTACTAGGGAAATGAGGAGTGAGGTAGTTTCCCGTTGCTTTCCTCACCAAGCCAGAAGTTGCAATTATATATCAAACTGCCAAGCCCACTAAAATGCATGCACCGACCGACCCTATGAGCAAAATTTTCACACCATTCATAGCAAGGACTGGCTGCATAAGGAATGGCATTACTAGCATCGCTCATACCCTGGTCACCTCCATATTGTCAAAGCCAAGGATAAGACAGAGACATACCAGAAGACATAGTGCACTGTAAACACTAGGTCCTGCCGGCAAAGGCACTATATCATTTATATATATACGAAGGGCGTACTATATTGCTTTACGGTATACTTTTTCTTCCCAAATGAAGTACATTACACATCAGTTGTTACGTCCACCTTCTCAACATAATCTGCTTGTAACTGTATGCACTCTTGCCATGGATATGTCAATCTCTACAGACTTACCTGAAACCATTCTTGCGGAATGCTGCCTGCCTATGCCTTGACAGCTGCGTCCAGTTCCGCAAAACGGCGACCACGTAGAGGTTTCTTCATGTTCCCTAACAGGTGATAACCACTTGGTGCCAAGTCGGGAGAGTATGGTGGGTGTGGCAGCACCTTGAATTCAATTTGACTAATGACAGCGGTGGTCTCTCGGCTAGTGTAGGGCCGTGCATGAAGCCATGAAGTCGGCTGGATCTTCATCATAGCGTTGCAAAAGTTCTCTGCACACGACCACACGCCTCTGCTTTTCGTCTGGAGGCAAGCGTCTAGACACCAACATGGATGACACATTCCCCAACTGTAAGTGGCCGTTTACGATCCGCTGCAGGGTGCTTCGGCTATTTCCCGTGGCTGCCTCCATTTCCGTAAATTCGATGCATTTGTTTCCTCGGATGGCCTGTTCGATCCGGGCAATATTGGCAGGTGTTGACACTGTCACTTTCCTTCCAGAACTGGTTCCCTTGTCCACCGATGTGCGCTTTGTTTTTCAACCCTCCACCCAGTTGTAAAACGTTTTCTGTGACGGCGCATGTTCTCCACAGGCTGCCCCCAAGCACCGATGAATTTCTGCAGTAGTCACGCCTTCTTTCCATAGGAACCAAGTCATATAGCGCTGTCCCGGACGGTTGTTTTCCTTGCTGTCTCTCCTATGCTGACAATGTTATTATGAAATGGCTATAACCAGTCCATTCGTTGGCCTTGTGCATGTGCTTCTAGCAAACGGTGGAACAATATACTAGTTACACGTCACCACCTTCAAAAGTGAAATGTGAACCATACCCGAACGTACAAAAATAGTGTAAAACCATATAGTACGGCCCTCGTATAAAACATAAAGGTCCAATAATACTGCCTTGAGGGACTCCCCTCTTAATTATTACAGGGTCAGCTAAGCATCGCCTACTATAACTTTCCGAGAACTATTCTATAGAAATGTACCCACCCATTCAGTCACTTTAGTGTTTGGTCCAATTGCACTCATTTTTGCCGTTAGTCTCCCATGATCACCATATCAAATGCGTTAGACAGGTCAATCTCGATACAGTTCATTTGACTTCTTGAATCCAGGACATCTGCTATATCCCGGAATTCTACAAGCTGAGCTTCTGTGGCATAAGCTTCCCTAAACCCGAATTGCCTTCTATCGAACCAGTTATTATTTCGAATACATGTCCTATATAATCGTAAAGAATGCTGTCCCAAAGCTTACATGCAATTCATGTCAAGCTGACTGGCCCGTAATTTTCAGCTTTATGTCTATCACCCTTTCCTTTATACACAGAGGCTACTACAGCAACTCTCCATTCATTTGGTATAGCTCCTTCATGCGAACAATAATCAAAATAGTACTTAAGATTTGGTATTTTTTCCCATCCTATTGTCTTTAGTATATCCCGAGAAATCTTATCAATTCCAGTCGCTTTTCTAGTTTTCAACTTTTGTATCGTATTGTAAATGTCGTTGTTATCGTAAGTAAATTTTAATATTTCTTTTGTATTAGTCACCTCCTCTATCTGGACATTATCCTTGTAACCAACAATCTTTACAAACTGCTGACTGAGTACTTCTGCCATTTGAAAATCCTCACATACACACTCCCCTTGTTGATTAATGATTCCTGGAATGTCCTACTTGGAACGTGTTTCTGCCTTAAAGTACCTATACATAGACTTCCATTTTCACTAAAATTTGTATGACTGCCAATTATGCTTGCCATAATGTTATCCATAGCTGACTTATTTGGTAGATTCAATTACATAGTAAATTCCTTCAATTTCTCCTTACTTCCACAGCAATTTCTAAATGTATTTCTTTCCAATCTGCACCTCCTTCTTAGCCTCTTTACTTCTCTGCTATAACACAGTGGGTCTATACCATTCCTTACCACCTTTAAAGGTACAAATCTGTTTAAGCGTTCCTCAACAACTGCTTAAAACCCATCCCAGAGTCTGTTTAAATTTTTATGTACCGTTTTCCACCGATCATAGTTACATTTTTTAAACTCCCTCATGTCTGTTTTATCAGCCATGCGGTACTGCCTAATAGTCCTACTTTTAAGACCTTCCTTTCTATCACATTTATTCTTAACTATGAGGAAAAAAGCATCGTGATCACAATACCATCTATTCCTTCGGTTTCTCTATAGAGCTCATCTGGTTTTACCAGCACCACATCCAGAATATTCTTCCCTCCATTTGATTCCATCACGTTTTGAATCAGTTTTTCTTCTCATATTAACTTATTTGGCATTTTTTGATCGTGCTTTCTGTCGTTCGCATTACCTTCCCAATTGACATTTGGTAAATTGAGACCTCCCGCTACAATCTCATTCTTTTCTATATCGTTTTCCTACATACCTGATTATCTTATCAAATAATTCTTAATCAGCGTCAGCGCTACTCTTTCCCGATCTGTACACTCCAAAGACATGAAGTTGCCAATTATCTTTAGAAATAAGCCTTACACCTAGAATTTCATGCTTGTCGTTTTAAACTTTTTCGTAGCTTACAAATTCTTCTTTCACCAGAACGAATACTTTCCCTCCTACCATTCCTATCTTATCTCCACGATACACACTCTAGTTCCGTGAGAAAATTCCTACACCCATTATATCATTTCTCAGTCATGAACCAACTGCTGTTACAATATGTGGTATTGTACCAGGAAAAGATTACGGGGCCAGAGCATGGGAAGGATCTCAGGTAGTGTGCGGTTACTTATTGGAGCAGGTACAGAGAAGGATGTTTTCGCAGGGCGAATAATAGCTGGTGACTAAGTTTTTGTGACAATATTTATTGATATTTTCACGTAAATCACCCTGCGGTTGATTTATCAAGATTAAATTTTCTATCAATCTCTCCAGAATGCAAAAATGAAATATAGGCGCTGTTATATTCTGAGACATCCACTTGATGTAAAAAATGTATACCAAAATGAATACCAATTTTCCGAGATCTTAAACACACAAAAGTTCATCTAGGATGTCATATACAGGGTGTTAGGTGTATACCTGCAGATATTTCTTCTAGCAATAGAGAACGATGTGACGAACCACTATATATCAAACTTTTAGTAATTCTCGGAAGTTATTTTCGAGAGCAAAGAGATACGATGTTTTTAGAATAGGTAGTATGCCTTGTTCTTGTGAATGAATAGCTTCCCTTTGAGAACAGGCGAGTCACGCGCCATGCGTGCCAAACTGGTTTCTGTTTATGTTTACGTACAACAGCTGAACGCTACCACGAGATGTTACGTAACATCCTTGTCAAACTGGTTTTATGTTTAAGAGCAACTGAGCTACGATAACAGCTGAAGGTGGCTACTACAGTAGCGTATGCCTTGTTACGTTACATTCTCGCCAGACTGGTTTCGTAGTTGTCAGTATTCAGTTTCCGTCTTAGGGGCTTCAGACAACCCTGGTCATCGGTTTCGGACCCTGGATGTACCGAATTCTCAGTGTTAATACTGGTTCATTTGCTGTTATGTCCTTTAAGGAATTGGGATACGTGTGGTCATCAGCCCCGTGGTCTAGTGAGTATGGAAATGACCTGAAAACCTGAATCGGTGAGGGACCTGTACGAGCGTGTGATATAATTATTGGTTGGTATAGGCGCGCCGGGACGTGAAATACAGTAGATCCCCGTTGTGCATTGCGTAAAGGTACAAGAAAGATGGCAGGTCCTTACGCCAACGAAAGCAGTTATGGGATGCCCAAATGAGTAGGATCGGAATTGAATTATCGAAACACATCGAACGTTTAGTTTCAAAGGAATATTGGACATGTTATACAACTAAATAAATTAAACGTACCTACATTTCGTGCCTCCTTCCGGGCTGAGTTGCTCAGACGGTTGAGGTGCAGGCCTTTTGATTCCAACTTTACAGGTTCGGACCTGGTCCAGTCCGGTGGTATTTGAAGGTGCTCAAATACTGTAGGTCAGCCTCGTGTCGGCAGATTTTCTGGTACATAAAAATAACTCGTGCGGGACTAAATTCGGGCACCTCAGCGTCTCAGAAAACCGTAGAAGTAGTTAGTGGGACGTAAAGCACTTAACGTTATTATTATTATTATTATTATTATTATTATTATTATTATTATTATTAGGTCATTAAAAGCTGAAATACGTGGAAGAAAATAGTAAAATATGCGTGGTTTAAGAGGAAACAAGATGAAATGTATGTCACGTGAGTTAGCATCGTTCGCAGTAGTTACCTACAGATTACTATGCGTAAAACGAGAACCAGGTCAAGCTCGTGGGGATGAGTCAGCTGTAATCTCGTATTGTGTATAGACATCAAACATACACATCAATAAATATAAGAAATATAAACAAGGTTACACGTTAGAGACATGTAGCTATTAACCTGAACGCCAGGCCGACGGTCGCTTTCATGAGTACAGATGAGTTATCAAATTATACACAATCTACAGATGTCGAACTTATCTAAGAAGATTCCGCCACAACTATATTACATTTTACTATGATGGTGCTAATAACAAATCGCAGCAGCTATTGGCTTTACGTCGCACCTACACAGATAGGCCTTATGGCGACGATGGGACTGGGACGGGCTAGGACAGGGAAGGAAGCGGCCGTGGCCTTAATTAAGGTACAGCACCAGCATTTGCCTGATGTGAGAATGGGAAACCACGGAAAAACATCTTTTGGGCTGCCGAGAGTGGGGTTCGAACCCACTATCTCCCGAATAATGGATACTGGCCACACTGAAATGAAATGTCGTATGGCTTTTAGTGCCGGGAGTGTCCGAGGATAAGTTCGGCTCGCCAGATGCAGGTCTTTTGATTTGACTCCCGTAGGCGACCTGCGCGTCGTGATGAGGATGAAATGATGATGAAGATGGCACATACACCCAGTTCCCGTGCCAGGAAATTTAACCAATTAAGGTTAAATTTCCGACCCTCCCGGGAATCGAACACGGTACCCCTGTGACCAAAGGCCAGCACGCTAACCATTTAGCCATGGAGCCGGACTTAAGCGACTGCAGCTATCGAGCTCGGTAAATCGCAGCAGATTACGCTACAGCGTGTTGAGATGATGTCGGTAGAATACAGTATACCTGTTAAGACATAAGGCTGCAGTAGAAGAAGAGGAAGAAGAAGGTAACGAGAGCCACATAGTCAAGCAGCACACACCTGAACAAAGTGCACATTAGTGACACAGACATAAGAGTGGCGTGGTCGCGGGAACTACAGTCGCATTCGTAACACTCTGTTGTAGAAAAATAATGAACTAATATACAGTACGGGCTCCGTAATTCCAGGTGGACGGTAACAAGACTATCTCGAATAGAAAAGTACGGATTTACGAACGTACACGAAAACGCCTGTGAACAACATAATGTACCTATGTTAAACATTACAGTACAACAGTTTAAAAAACAAAAACATACAGATTGCATTAAAAGAAATGTTAAACTTTCTTTTGTAAATTAACAAAACACTCTAGGCAATCTTCTTAAGTTAAATGTTAACTTATAGTTCCTACTTCAGTGATGATGAATATAAAACGATTATTTTATTGAATATTTATACGTGACGAGGACGACGATGATGATGATGATGATTGCTGCCTTAATGTCATCGGCCCTTAAAACGCAAAGTGTCCTCTGTTTTAACTCGTAGGGAATAAGAAATATAATATAAATTGCTGGAAGCCTTTCCCGATAGATTCATGAAGGGCGACCCGTGTTCTGTTCTGCCACACGATACACTAGCAGCATATAATGGTATTCGTGGTATTCATACACTGGCATTATTCAAATACTACTACTGATGCTACTTCTACGAAGTAACTCGCGTACTAGTACGGACGATAATTCACATCTCTGACAGCTGTTATTCAGGTCAAGGTCAGACAGACCGGTTTCATGTAGGGGTGGGGAACCCGTCCAGCGACATCTCCGTCGCTAAGAACAGCAGATAACCGGCATGTAACAGGTCTAGTGCTTTTGTCGAACTGCTTACGTGGAATATTCTCCCACCGTGCGATTTCAATATCATGGTCTTTTGGGAGTCCAACTCGCCGTATGCAGAAACAACCCGTGTTGACGTGTACGTAAATAAAGTTTATTACGTCAACGAAAGAATGCATGGGATAGAATTTCAAAGTGAGTAGTATCGGAATTGAAATGTCAAAACACATCGAACGTTTTACTTCATAAAGTAAGGGACATGTTATAAACATAAATTAATTAAACGTACCTTCCTTTCGTGCTTCCAACCGAAGAGAACATGTTTAAATGTAAATGAGAACCTTCTAGCTCACTGCTGATTTTGCAGTGCCTATTCAACGTATCAAAATAAACGTTGCCAGGCTGAGTGACTCAGACGGTTCAAGCACTGGTTTCATGAACTTAGCAGGCTCTATCCTGGCTCAGTCCGCTGGTATTTGAAGGTGCTCAAATACGACCGCTTCTGATCGGTAGATTTACGGGCACGTTAAAGAATACCAGTGGGCAAAATTCCGACACCACGCGTCTCCATTGGCACGTGAAGATTTATTATTATTATTATTATTATTATTATTATTATTATTATTATTATTATTATTATTGGGCGAGTTGGCCGTGCGATTAGCTTGCATCCGTCGAAAAGCAACTAACAATATTATTATACAAACTGTGTTAGTCTATTATTACTGACTATTATGTAAATAAAAGTTAATCGCCCCACTCAAACTTCGTAGCTCGTAATCTGTCAGAAAACACTAAAGAAAATTGTGAACTTTTAACAGGTCCGAATTATTATTAATAATATAATTGCAGACATGTCTCAGAAATTACCGAAGCATGTACTTACAAATTGTTTTACGTCGCACCGACACAAATAGGTCTTACGGCGACAGTGGGAGAGAAAAGGGATACAAGTGGGAAGGAAGCGTTCGAAGTCTAATAAAGGTACATTTCCAGCATTTCCCTGATGTGAAAATGGGAAACTACGGAAAACCATCTTCCCGGGTACCGACAGTGGAGTTCGAACCCACTATCACCAGAATACAAGCTCACAACTGCGCGCCCCTAACCGCACGATCAACTTACTCTAAGCCCCAATGCCGGTCTGCGTAGCTCGGACGATAGAGCGCTGGTCTTCTGATCCCACCTTGGCAGGTTCGAAGGCGGCTCAGTTCGGTGGTATTTGAAGGTGCTGAAATACGCCAGTCTCGTGTCTGTGGATTTACTTGCATTTACAGAAGTACTGCTTTACAAAATTCTGGCACTTCAGCGTCTTCGAAAACCGTGAAAATTAGTTAGTGGAACGTAAAGATAGTAGTAGTAGTAGTAGTAGTAGTAGTAGTAGTAGTAGTAGTAGTAGTAGTAGTAGTAGGAACATTATTATTACGGACGTTTTAATTAAACGGGTCCGTTACATTACCTATCGGCACTTACTGTCCGGTAATTAGCCTTCTGTCCACCTCTGTGGTATAGTGGTTAGTGTGATTAGCTGCCAACCCCCGGAGGCCCGTGTTCCATTCCCAGCTCCACCACGAAATTTGAAAAGTGGTACGAGGGCTGGAACGGGGTCCACTAAGCCTCGGGAGGTCAAATGGGTAGAGATGGTTCGATTCCCACCTCAGCCATCCTGAAAGTGGTTTCCCGTGGTTTCGCACTTCTCCAGGCAAATGCCGGGATGGTACCTAACTTAAGGCCACGGCCGCTTCCTTCCCTCTTCCTTGTCTATCCCTTCCAATCTTCCCATTCCCCCGCAAGGCCTACACAAGACCCCTGTTCAGCATAGAAGGTGAGGCCGCCTGGGCGTGGTACTGGTCATTCACCCCAGTTGTATCCCCGACCCAATGTCTCACGCTCCAGGACACTGCCCTTCAGGCGGTAGAGGTGGGATCCCTCGCTGAGTCCGAGGGAAAACCAACCCTGGAAGGTAAACAGATTAGGAAAAAGAAAAATAAGCCTTATATTAGAAATGCCCGGCGGCAATTCCATAGTAGACCGAGCTCGATAGCTGCAGTTCCTTAACTGCGGCCAGTATCCAGTATTCGGGAGATAGCAGGTTCAAACCCCACTGTCAGCGGCCCTGAAGATGATTTTCCGTTTTTTCCCATTTTCACACCAGGCAAATGCTGGGGCTGTACCTTAATCAAGGCCACGGCCGCTTCCTTCCCACTCCTAGCCCTTTCCTGTCCCATCGTCGCCATAAGACCTATTTGTGTCGGTGCGACGTAAAGCATCTAGCAAAAGAAATCCACAGTAGCTATTGTTCCTTCGAGCAATGTTCACGCATGGTTGCAACTACGGTTTTTGAAATCTGTCTCATTAATAACAATATGACTGAATACTTACAGCCTTTTCTTTCAGTGTCCACCGTCCTTTCATTGACCTGAAAAGTTTATGAATAAGCATAGACAACTCGCATTGTCTATTGTCAGAAATTCATCGTAGACTGTCGCAATAACAGCACAGAAATTTTGCGCTCATTTTTCATTTACTTATTAACTATTTCCTTTCATTTTGTCAGGTTGGATCACTGAGTAATGCCATTGACGTCTTATAAATCACACACAACTACACAATACTTTATTCGCACGTATGTGCTGGTGCGTATCTTCGAGGTCACTGTAAGGATCCTGTGTACATTTCACACAGAGTACCCTAGACCGGTTTTCGAGTACAGCAAGTGGCCTGGCACGTGAGTCATCCTCGCCTACTTGCCAAGCCTTTAGGGGAAGTGCACAACAACATGTGTTGGCCTGCGATAAGAAACAGGTTCAACAAGCCCTAGACTCTGCTACTGTACTTCCACTACGCGTGGACAGAATGACGTAACCGGCATATCCTGCTACGGCCGTTCAAAACACATTAGGTCCTGAAATATTTGGCTCAGTTATGGGCAAACTAATAGGACAAGATAAAAAGTACATAGCATATATTGTGAGATGTCTTTTTCTTTGCCGACTAGCTTAATATCTGCACGTATACACCTAACACCCTGTACAGATTTAAATTCCAAAATAACACTTTGCACATAGAACTTCAGTTAAAAATTCTAGATTGCGTAGAAATTAAGTCCATCACTTGTGATGCAACGCTACAGTTTTTCTAAGATTTTTAAACATAAAATTAAACATACACGTCCATTAATAACCTGATAGTTCAAATAAATGTTTTCAATCACTTGCTGTAAACTCCTACAGTTCATCATTTTATAAGAAAAGAAAATAGTACACTTGTTTTATGGCAAGCCATATAGTTCATCTAAGTGAAATGACTTCAATTTACACAAATTTTAAAGAAAATCTATAGTTCAAATAAGATCTGAAGTCTTCTTGAATAACCTCCTACAATTATTAGGAACATTAGGATTAGATTCCGCACGAAGCACTTTTCTTTTGACGAATGTAGTACTATGAATGATCGAGTGCTTTGTTAAAATTCAATTAGTGTCTAAGTGGAATTACTCACTCAAAAAATATGTGAAAAACACTTATATCTCCTGTGATCTGCTTATGATGATTGATGAAGTTCTGCCCTGCGGCTTGGTGACTGGAACTTTCTGCAGCATGCAGCCAAGACTCGAAATCGACACCAGCAGCGTGACAAGTTCCATCCAATGAAGACACCACGTTATCATCCCTCGTCGAAACTACGATCGGTGCCTCGTCGAAACCACGCTCGAATAAACCGCGATTAATCCCACGCTGGAGATGACGTTATACGCAGTGTAATATCACGATACTTCGCCAAGATTTCCGATGTTCTTTTACAGAGAAATGTTGAGACACGAAAAGTTCAATTGGCACAATATAATGGGCTTTAGAAATCTTAATTATCATTACAGAATTGTATTATACACTTACAAAAGTCTTAATGCACAGTTTGTATTCTCATTTTGTTTTACGATGTTAAATACGTGATTCAGAATATCACAGTCTATGCTACAGTATGATCCATAAGTCAAGTTAATGTTGTAATGACCTACAGTCGTTTTAAGAAATGGAAAGTACAGCCTTTCACTCACAGTTTATAAAACATGAATTGAACACTGTCACAGTTTATAACAGTCACTGATTATGTTTTAAATTCACTCGTAGAGTAACCATCACACTCCATGAAACACTTGAGAAAATGCAATTAATATCGCTCCTGGAACAGTCTCTTGAGTATTAATGTTCATAGATTAAGAGGTCTTTATGACTGAATTTGCATCACATGAGTTCGTATGACCTGATATTGCCATAAAACATCCTTAACATTTAGTTAGTTTCGCATGGTAATAATCAAAAGTTCGCGAAAATACGTTAAAAATGGTCACATTTAGTCCTGTCAGTTATTGAATATTCTAGTCGAATGGTATTTCACACAGTTCTCAATCGTAATAGTATACGAGAAATGCGTCTCAGAATTAATTAAATTGTCATAAATTGAAAGTTCAGTTTATCACGCACAATGTCCTAGTATGCTGTCACTGTCAATGACAAAGTTCAAGATTATGAGAGATTGACAAAGTCCACAATACCGTCAACTGGTAAATTAAATACTTGAATTCTCAATTATACTTCAATGCACAGTCTCTATCGTAAATCCACTTGGTTAAGACACTCGTAAATCTTATACAATGAAGATTCAGTCTGAGAAAATTCTATAACATTTCACACGTCACGACGCGGTTAAAACTTCACTTGTGACGACCTCGCACAAATTCAAAGTTCTAGAGTGTAACTTTCATATCTCTCGCGAAGCGCGATGGAGCATAGTGACGTCTAGTAATGAGTCGTAGAGTTTAAGATACACTGTGACACACACTGATTATACCCTCGGGTCGTCGACCTATTTATATCCGGCTGGAAGCAGCTCTCTGAGTCGAGCGACAGAGGGGTGGATATACTTCCCAAACTTCAATTCGTTATATCTTTGAAACCACTAGGCGGATTAATCTCAGATTCGCAACGTTTGAAATTTTAAAATGTAAGGTACAATTTGGTTTTAGTCTCATATTTATTGGTCAAGTCGTTGAGAAGTATAAACATTGTTTCTAAACGTTTTTGCTGGGAGGTGAGATGCATGCGGTGCTGACGTCACTCGACCTTGCCCCACTCATGCTGTCTTCCTTACGCAGAGCAGTACGGACGAGAACGTTCTCTCGTACAGCTGTTCGTACATCGTAACTTAGCCGTTCTCTCATGAATAAAGATTTTACAATACATATGTGCCGGGGCCTATGCCTTCCTGGTACAGTATGGTATATCTCTATTAATTAATTATGTTCCTTTCTTTACAATTTTTCTAAAGTTCAACACTAAAATTTTAATGTTATGCCTACTTGACTTCCAGATCCCTGTACCTTTGTCACCGCCTCCGAATCCACACAGTTTCCCTGAATGTACCTCCCTATAACACTTTTAAACAAATGTCTTAACTTCTATGTAACACTGCGGTTTAAGTGAAGGCCATCTGAGCGCAGATCCTATCTCCTACCCACCCATTAGGATCTAGAAATCTCACTCCCAGTTTACCACATATCCACTTCATAATCTTATTTAAATTTCCAATGCTGAAACAGAGGATGTGGCTGTGCTGTTTGGGCCATGTAGTTATCAGCTTGCATTCGGGAGGTAGTGGGTTCGAATCCCACTGTCGGCAGCCCTGAAGATGGTTTGCCGTTGTTCTCCATTTTCCTACCAGGCAAGTAATGGGGCAGTACTTTAATTATGACACCGGTCACTTTCTTACCACTCCAATCCCTTTCCTATCCCATCGTCTCCAGAACATCAGAAGAAAGCAGATTGTAAACAAAATGCAAAAAAAATCGCAGGGAGTAGTTAGGAAATCTATTTCATTATTTTATGGATTTTTACGTCCCACTCACTACTTTTACAGTTTTGGGAGACGCAGAAATTCCTGTGCCAGTAAATCCACCGACACGAGGTTGCCATATTCAAGCCTCTTCAACTTGCACCGGCCTGAGCCAGGACCGAACCTGCCAGTTGGGCTCAGAAGGCCGAACTACTGAGCCCGGCTATTGTGTTTTTATTAACATGCGTTAATAGAGGATTTTCAATACTCTTTTCTATCACAAAATTCCTGAAAGTATAGGAAAACAGGGCAATTCACTCTTTCACTCTTCTTGAAAGCAAGAGTATGAACAATCATTAAATCAACAAGCACATTTACGTAGTTTTTAGGAGATTTCAGATGTTAACTTTTGGCAGCATAGGATCTTCTGTGATCTTGTGTCTATAACCCATTCAGTTCTTAATAAAAGTGTGACCTTTTTGCTTCATCCTCGAAAATGGATACATCTGAACATTTCCGAAAGATTTAAGTGAATTTTCTAACAAAATTATGAAACATGAGGTCAACGAATAGATGATGCTTTGCGTATTTCTTGAGCAACAGTAAACAGTGAAACTCAAACATCAGTGTTACTTTCTTGTACTACGCCCAATATTTTGACAATAATATAAACTTTTAAAGATGACAGGGAATGGTCGCAATAATAATTTCTAGCAGAAGAAGATTTCTTTCCAAAAATGAGTCCAACGCGACTACCATTACGCCTTTCATTAGCCAGAAGTAAATGTCAAAGATACCGTTGGGTGTTATTGTAGCTTGGTATTACGGACATTACTATCTGTACTAACATCAACTGAAACATGGTTACTATTACCGAGCTAAAATTCAGTGTTAATTGTTTTAGCTGGTTGAAAGATGTTTTCGGGTGGTTTTACAGTATATTAGGCAACATAGCATCACATTAGTGATATACCAAGAGGGACGGGATTGTCCCTTTACTAACAGATGATGACTTCCTTATAGATAAAAGGCCAATGGCGTGAAATGGACAGCAGGCAATGGTATGTTGATAAACGGGGTTAAAAGTCAGGTTGTGAGTTTCACAAATAGAAAAAGTCCTCTCAGTCTTAATTACTGCGTTGATGGGGTGAATGTTCCTTTCGGGGATCATTGTAAGTATCTGGGTGTTAATATAATGGAAAGATCTTCATTGGGGTAAACACATAAGTGTAAATAATTGTAAATAAAGGGTACAGATCTCTGCACATTGTTATGAGACTGTTTCGGGTTGTAGTAAGTAGTAAGGATGTAAAGGAGTGGGCGTATACTGTAGATATCTGGTAAGACCCCAACTAAGGTATGGTTCCAGTGTATGGTACCCTCACCAGGATTACATGATTCAAGAACTGGAAAAAACTCCAAAGAAAAGCAGCTCGATTTATTCTGGGTGATTTCCGACAAAAGAGTAGCGTTAGAAAAATGTTGCTAAGACTGGGCTGGGAAGAACTGGGAGAAAGAAGGCGAGCTGCGCGACTAAGTGGTATGTTCCGAGCCGTCAGCGGAGAGATGGCGTTGAATGACATTAGTAGACGAATAAGTTTGAGTGGCGTCTTTAAAAGTAGGGAAAATCACAATATGAAGATAAAGTTGGAATTAAAGAGGACAAACTGGGGCAAATATTCATTTACAGGAAGGGGAGTTAGGGATTGGAATAACTTACCAAGGGAGATGTTCAATAAATTTCTAATTTCTTTGAAAAATTTAAGAAAAGGCTAGGAAAACAACAGATAGGGAATCTGCCATCTGGGCGACTGCCCTAAATGCAGATCAGTATTGATTGATTGATGAGCTCCGAAACATGCTGAAACTCATCAGTGAATCAGCAAGTGAGTTTATTCAATCCCCGGTGAAGGCTGAAGAACCATTCTCTGTTCGGTGTCACGGTGACTTCTACAGGATCAACATTCTGTTCAAGTACAATGACGATGGGAAGCCTCGCAGTGTGAAACTAGTCGATTTCAATACAATATGGTACTCTTCTCCTGCTATCAACATATCTTTGTTGCTGTTTCTAAACACAAACACCGAGTTCCGTGCGGAAAACCTGAGGATGGACTATTCAATACTCACCACCAGGCATCGCTGGACACGATGGATGCCTTCCTGGGCTGCACAACTCAGGATCTGCTATTTGAGATGTCTCTAGATAAGTTTAAATCTTGCCATTGATGATTTCACGGCCCGTACTTACAACATGATACTGCATAGGCTTTTGGGCTTATGCCGTGTCAAGAAAATAAGGCGAAATTCTTGGCGTTTCGCGGAGAACCATGTTCTGCGTCATCAGAAGAAAATCTCGACTGTCCACGAGAAAGGCTTCTTAGAGCACAGTTCTCTGAGAAACGTAAAGAATTTCACCTTATTTTCTTGACACGGCATAAGCCCTAAAGCCTATGCAGTATCATGTCTGTAAGTTTAAATATGATTACGCGCGTCATGCAATGTATTGATTCGTAATTTCATCATCCCTCAGCAGAGTTTTGTTTGCCACCGAAGAAGAAGCCGAGAGGGTAACTAGTACGAGCGACGGTGGAAGGTGTACAGAAGATGATCTAGAGCACATAATTCACATAGGAGTTAAATTCATTGAAAGGAGGATATGCGATATGTTCAGGGACGTTCTTTAAAGGGATATTTTAAGTAGCACAGTACAATATTTTATTACTTGGATACGGATATTCGGAAATTAGTAAACTGAGTAACATTGTGATCCGATGCAGCTCTGAGTAATGCTTGAGGAACATTAGTTTATCTTATGATCAACAATTTAGCTATTTTAAGGCTAACTTGTTAATTATAAATAACCACAAGTCCCTTCATTTCATTGTCTCTCTTGTCTTATTTCTAATAATAATAATAATAATAATAATAATAATAATAATAATAATAATCTCCGGGTTTGCGTCCCTTCATCTGCTGCCGATCTTGGTAGAATCCGGTGCGGTGGAAATTTTTCCTGGAAACGGGATTGTTTAACGTGATAGTAATAACAATTTTATCTTTAAACAATAACTGCTCCAGCTTGGTTTAAAGTAGGATTTCATCGGCCTTGTTCGATACACAATGTTAAGAAACTTTAAAATGAATACATAAGTATCTAACGTGTAGACATGTTTTGACACATTGGGCCATCATCAGTACATACAATTCTTTTGGAACATTAAACTATGAAAATATAAAAACACTTGTTCGAGAAAGTCTACTTAGAATATTATATTGTCCATTGCGATCTTCTTTTAATAGAGTTTTTGAGTATCCCTTATTATGATATGTAAACATCGCTAAAATTTTCTTTCGTTTATGTTGTTGACGAAATTAAACACAAAAGTAAGTAGTGGAAGTTTGTTGGACCTTATATGAATAATAGTCTTACTCTTTTACTTTATTTGAATGTGGACCAGGTTGGTTTGTAGTTTTCTATCTTCTACGAGTTCCGGGAGATGGAACCTCCGATGGTGCGGTGAGTGTGACTAAAACCACGACGCCACTTTCTCGGTTGTTAAACATCTCTCATACGATTTGAGGTTGGGGAGGATCAGTTAACTTCAAAAATTGAAAGCAAAATTGAAAGTATGACGCATTTTAAGAATAATTATCTAAGTAATATTTAATCACTACGACAACAGTTACTTATGATTTATGAGAGTTAGGAGCTCTTATTCCAATATTTCATCCGATTTATTAACAATTCTCTCACTATCACAGACTCCACGAAGTACGAATTAAGAGATAGAATTATGACGGAGTAAGCTCCAAGTTCCTAATATCAGTCAACATTGACAAACCAATAAGTCAGAATTAGAGTAAACTATTTGATGTAAATTGTTCTTCATCTTTGCTTCTGTTGAAGGCGAGAATTGACGGAATTACGTTTGACACATTAGGCAATCTGTTCTAATTAACCACGGAGGACTGAGTATCTGACTGAAAAAGCATAGATTTATTCGTAGAATATCCTATCGTGCCGATCATTAAGGACTATTCTACAAGAATTAAGAGTCTGATATTTGTTCTATATTTCTGAAATGGAGTAAGTCAATATTTCCAGGCAAGTAAGGCTATTAATTTCGTTGTTTTACCCTCAGGATAATAATCAATCCTGTTATCATTATTGGCAAGCGATTCAGATAGGTGAAGGAAAAGAGTCTGATTTAGTACGAACGATGAAGTAGGGAGGATGAAGGTATCGGCAAATGAAATACAAATTCAGAATAATGAAGTGAGTAAAATTGAAGACCGAGGGGAGTTGAATCAACGTCATCAGCATTTCCGTTATCACCACCATCATTCCCTAAATTCGAAGGTTTGAGGTAACCACAGTGTTCTGTTTCCAGCAACCCTCTTTACTTCTACACAGGAAACGCATAGTACGCCACTGATCATGTTTCTCAGGTACGACGACCAGGTTGTCCTCTCGATTTCTCCCCGAGGATCGTACCTTCAAGTATGTTATGTAAGATGTTGTCGTACCTGAGGCGATGTTCATTTAGCCTTGCATTCCTCGTTTCTATTTTAATTAACATACTGACATTCGTTGATAAGATAACTTCCAAATAGTTTTCACTAATTACTATATTTTCTGAATTATATTACGAAATTGGGATCGAACTGTGATTACATTGCATATCAAGAAGTAAGAAGTGTTTACAAAATGACCAAGATGTAACTCCTGAACTCTATTTCGTACGTTACGCTTCAATTTCTTGTCCTTGTTATGTGTGTTTTACTTGTTAGTTCTAAAAAGTGTATGTTGCCACTTAAATAGCTGAAAGAGGGTACTCGAATGGGAGTGCAGCATTACATGAATCGCGTCTACAAAAAGAAACACTTGTGTGGGTTCCTAATGTGTCAACTGAATTTAATAAAATTTCAGAAATGATCATATTTTGATGTACAGGCATGACACTATACTGATTAAAGGAATTAGAGCAATCTGTGTTTTACACTATCCATTCCTTCGACATGATTACTGAGTGATAGTTGGAAATTACATGCAGAGGTAAGGACATTAAATGACATGATGTAAGACAATATTATTTTTAATGTTTTTGATCATTGGCATTACTGAAATTCAACGATACTTTTCGTTATCTTAGTCAATCAGAGCAATAATTACTTGCCACTGAACTTGACTTCTGTCAAATACCTATTCTCTTGATACATTATTAGCTAATAACATACCGGCTGGCTTCAACTTTCTCACACGTCCGGTAAGAAGAAGTTTGATTGCGGAGTGTTGTAGGAATAAAACTGACGTGAAGAATCCGAGAATATACTCGTTCACAAGCTTCACTCTTCGATGTAGCTTACCCTGTTGTGAATGAGTAATAAAGAATGGACTGATACATATCCAGACATTTTTTAGTTACCTTACATTGAGTAGTTGACTGACCTCGTCGTGACGCCAGACTGAAATTATGAATACGATAGTGTGCAAGATTGAGGAAAAAATCGTTCCATAATCCGAAATTATTCCACAGCAATAAATTGTGAAGTGGATCTTTCGTTGGTGTTATATTATTGAATTTATGATGCCACATCAAACATTTCATCTTGAGCAGTTAAGTCCAGTTTTGAAAATTTGACTGAGTTATTTATGATATAAAAGAATCATTAACCCCCCCCCCCCTTTCCTACGACGCAACATGCCATTGAAACCTCGTTCTGCCAAGATAATGGAGTTCAACGTTTTCAGCGTGACCATATCCTCATTCGTATTGTTTGCCTTTCTTGGCCGAATCTTTCGTATGTCGTATCAGCCAGTACATCCATTTGTCTCAAGATAATGAGTGAACTTCCATTCCAGAACTCAGTTCCTGAACTGACCGCGAATCGAACCCAGGGTCTCGGTTAAAAGGTAGGCACACTACCCATAAACCAAGGAGTTGGTTGGACATTAATCACTCAAGAAACAACAGACCGACACATCCTTTTTAACAATCCTTTTCAGATTTTCTTTTCCGAATAACACCCTCCATACAACATTTAACCTTGGCATAGCAGTTAAAGATATACTACTAAGTTGAGTGGCAATGCTATTTTATGTATGGTATACAGCGGTAAGGTCAGAACTTCCAACTTGTAGCATAACATGTGGGATTAGGAGTGATAACAATGAATAATTTGTGTGTAAATGCGAAGTACATATATTAATTCACTGTCCTCATTAAAATTTGTATGGAGCACCGAACGTCAGACTGAGGGACGTTAAGGAAAAATGAATGTAATCCTAATGAGAAATCGAGACTCAAAGAGTGACATCTTGCTCGTTTGCCAGAAAGCCAGCATAATGCAATGGTTATAATCCCCACTGACTCGGAGTAAATAGACAAGTACCTAGTTCGAAAGGCTAAATATTGTACCGACCCCATTAGTGATAACAAACATAACGTCAACAATACTTATCCAGTAGGTTCTATTGAATACGTAAAATTTCATGAAGGAACGACATTTATTAAATGATAACTCCTATTCAGTGAACAAGATGTTTCGAACATTGAAGTATTACACAAATGGTGTTTATATCATTGGCTTGATTGAGGGAAAACTTAAAAAATGAATATTTGTTATGAAAACCACTCTTAGTGCGATGTGTTGATATTGATGTTAATAATAATAATAATAATAATAATAATAATAATAATAATAATAATAATAATAATAATAATAATAATAATAATAATAGTATTTTACTAGAAGTTTAATGTCACGCTAACTCATACAAGTTTACGTTGGACATCGGGATAAGAAAGAGGATTTATATTTTTCTCGTGGGATATACTCAGTTCTTCTTCGCTTAATTAAACAATATTGGACAGCATTTCCAGCATTTCCTGCAAGTTTTATTAATTGTTTTTTAATTCATTCATCCATTCACTTGTATCAGTTGATGGGTTTTGGCACAGAAACGCACTCGGCGTGTACGACGCTGAGCGCTGCCGGTTACGCCGTATGGCGTGGGGAAAGTATAGAGACTAACTGATGATTCCACCATGTATAATATACAGCTTTCTATCACCTTGAAATTTGATTCTACATGTAATGACTTTCGTGATTTTGATGATTTTGAATATAGGGTGGCCTAAAGTAACAAGCGCTTCGGAAGAGTAAATTTTCAGTTAAAACTCCCGATGCTTTAACTCCACAGCGGTACAGCCTACTTTTGCTAAAGACGAATGCTGCAGGTAAATGATTATACAGAAAGCATACGAGTCTACAACTAGGTGCGATCTAAAAGAGGGGTTGCGGTGCGAACTGTGACGCACCTGTGGATTTGTCACTGTTTTACGGCCGGTGCCTTCTGGACACCAACCCTATGTGGAGGGATGAAATCGCTATTCCATACATCTGTGGTGATTGGTAGTGTGGTGATTTGTCTGAGTATGAACAGGAGTGAGTTGAGAATGACTCAAACAGCCAGTTTCCGAGTCAGAAGAATTAATCACCCGCGATTAAAATCCCCGACCCGGCTGGGAATCGAATCTGGGACCCTCTGGACCGAAGTCCTTAACGCTGACCATTCAAGCAAAGGAGTCAGACGGACTTTCAATTTGTACTATGATCATCAAATCAAACCGACTCACGCCACTAAACACATAAGTTCACTCCATCTACAGTAAGTCAAAGGCGACAGAGCGAAATTGGCTGCGTGTTCGTCTCATGTAGCTGTAGTAGTTTGGGAGAGGGCGGGATCAATCACATCGTAGGCAGCCCTGAATATGGTTTCCTTAGCTTCAAATTTTCAAAGCACGTGAAAAATGGGGTAGTAGATTAATTAAGGCCAAGGCCGTTTCCCTTCCAGTCTTAGCCCTTTCCTATCCCACCGTCACCATAGGACATAACTGTGTCGAAGCAACGTTAAAATATTTAAAATATAAAATCAAAAACGGACTCCTTTTGTGTAGTAAACCACTCAGGACGATCCGCTATGTACCACTATTGCGGAAATTCATACCTAATCACCGCGCTATACTGGCAAGCTCCATGGCTAAATGTTTAGCGTGATGGATCTTTGATCACAGTGGTCGATTCTCGGCGGGATCGGTAATTTTATCCATCATTGGTTAATTCACTTCGCACGGGGGTTGGGTGTATGTGTCGTCTTCGTCATTCATTCCATCCTCATCACGACGTGTAGGTCGCCTATGGGGGTCAAATCAAAAGATCTACACCTGGTGTGCCAAACATGTTCTCTGACTCTCCCGGCACTAAAAGCCATACGCCATTTCATACCTCACTGTACAAATATGTTCGTTTTGAATTGGTTACTTCACCGAAGAAGTTTACTTTTGACCAATATGGTTGTGATTCGTAGAATAACTAGTTATTCATTCGCTACTCAAGGAAAAATTAAAAACACTGCACTGACGATGAAATTTCTGAAAAGTGTCTACTATCATCTTCGTATTAGGTAGGAAAAATAAAGGCAGGTTCGTGTCTACCTCAATAAATCGGGAATAGGCCAGGCAGCAGAAGAAGAAGACGGAGAAGAAGAAGAAAAGGCAGATACATCGTGCATCACTGGAAGGTAAATTTCCATCAGTCTCCTATGGAGAGTATTTTCCATTAGCACCTGATATTGTGTATGTTTACTATATGGTATGTGCTGCTTTGAAAGAAATCAGCAACATTGTGCGTTTTCGACCATGAAGTGGGATAGATTTTCCGACAGAATTTTCAACAGTCTTGTAAAACTATCACAGTGTAAGCTCACTTACCCGTAATAAAGATCCATCTACTATCTTCCCATTCCATTTCTAAAACGTGCGCAGCTGTGGACTGTAATCGGAAGATAGTGGGTTCAAACCCCACTATCGGCAGCCCCGAAAATGGCTTTCCGTGGTTTATAATTTTCACACCAGGAAAATGCTGGAGCTGTATCTTAATTAAACGAGTATTACAATTTAAGCACCTTTGTGAAACAATTCAAGAAAATGGACTCGAAACAAAAACCAATGAAATTAGGTGCCAAAAGATGGAAGCTGCACATCGTCTAAACCAAAATAACTATAACAAAAATATTATCTTCAAGCATACAAAACTGAAACATTACAATACAGTCATTGAACCAGAATGCCTTTATGAATCAGAGACGCTAAGGCAGAGATTGAAAACCCTGAGGAAAAGGAACGCAAAATCATAAGAAAAATTCTCGGCCCAAAACTCACCGACGGACACTAGCAATTTGAGGCAAACAGGAAATAAAACAATACACAAATATTCACAGTGACATTAGAAAACGCAGGCTATGATTCTATAGTCATATTAAAAGAATGCATCCACACAGACTTACCAAACAAATAGTCGAATTCAAGAAAATAGGAGTAGAGCTAAAAAACATACAATGAAATGGATTGGCGAAATTAAAACTAATTTGAAACAGGCAGGAATTACACCAGCAGATGTCCAAAACAGGGTAATCTTCAGATCCGAAATTCACAAATTGCAATTTGACCAAGGGGAAAGACCAAAGAATAAGACTGGAACAACCTGGTCTGAAGAGAGAAAGAAACCCCACAGTAAAAGAATGAAAGAAATATAGGTATAGAGGAAGGTAAATGCACGCCTGTAAGTACTTTACGTAGTCTTAAATGGCTTATTGGAATAATAATAATAATAATAATAATAATAATAATAATAATAATAATAATAATAATAATATCATCAGAAAAATTCTCGGCCCAAAACTGACTGACGAAGGATATAGACTGCAATCTCGTACAAAAACCGAGGAGCTCTCAAACCTTGCGGCCGACATCAGAAAAAGACGCCAGAAATTTTACGGACACATCAAACGCCTTCCAGAAAACAGACTGACAAGAATCTTACTTGAGGCAACAGAAAACATCAAAACAAATAGGTGGACAACGGAAATCCGCCAAGACCTGGAAAAATCAGGAATCAAAGTGGCCGACATCGCTAACCGAACCTGCTACAGAACGAAAATCAACAAGTGGGAAGTAGAGTCAGAGAGAAACCACAAGAAGAAGACAGGAGCTAAGTGGACAGAAGAACGAAGAACCACGATGAGAGAAAAACTGAAAGCTGCCTGGCAAAGAAGGAAATGCACAACTTCTAAGTGAGCTTTGCGTGATCAGTTTTCTGGTCTTTTTCGCATCTAATAATAATAATAATAATAATAATAATAATAATAATAATAATAATAATAATAATAATAATAATAATAATAATAATAATAATGCCGAGCGAGCTGGCCATTCGGTTAGGGTTGCGCAGCAGTAAACTGCATTCCGGAGATAATCGGCATCCCTGAATACGGTTTTCCGTGGTTTCCTATTTTCGCACCAGGAAAATGCTGGAACTGTATCTTACACTTCCTTCCCATGCCCATCTTCACTAAAACATACAGCCGCTTATGCTCTTATGAAGAATGATTTAGCTTTGAAGGCAAGTTCGTGCTCTTTTACTAATGAATTTAATTACAAGTTGTCCATTTCATGACCGTATCGATGTTTAATCAAGAAGTAAGTATAAATAACCACCTAATCGATACTTTATTAATGCCTCAGGCAAAATTGAATAAAATTAAAACTTACGGGACATGTTTCGACCACTTAGTGGTCCTCTTCAGCTGTATAAATAAAGAACTGAAAAGAAAAACATTTATACAGCTGAAGAGGACCACTAAGTGGTCGAAACATGTCCTGTAAGTTTTAATTTTTTACAATTTTGCCTGAGGCATTAATAAAGTATCGATTAGGTGGTTATTTATACTTACTTCTTAATGAATTTAATGTAAATGGCATGGAGAAACAACGTGATGCTAAGTTTACTGCAGTCAAGTAAAGAGTGATTTGTAACCCAGATGGAAGATCTGCCGTGTCTGGTTATAACACCAGCATATTACTACATTTTGTAATAATAATAATAATAATAATAATAATAATAATAATAATAATAATTGCTTTACGTACCACTAACTCAATTTTCGGAGAAGCCGAGGTGCCGGAATTTTTTCCCGTAGGAGTTCTTTTACGTGCCAGTAAGTCTACAGACACGAGGCTGATGCATTTGAGCACCTTCAAAGACCACCGGACTAAGCCAGGATCGTTATAATCAACCAGATGACAGAGTAAACTGAGTCAATGTTTAACGATCTTTAGCTAAGTTTGGAGCTGTAACCTTGGGATCTGAAGGCCGACACTCTACCTCTGAAACTGCGATCCCGGGATTCATGCACAAAAAGTAACATTCGCATTGTAATTCACCACATCAGAAGCGAAGTCACGAACTAGTAATTTTACAGGAGATTCAGTGATAGTACAGCATAGCTCAAACCGAATATGGATATAGGAATCATTTTCCTAATTTTATTTTATTTCTATACTTCTTTCAACATAGTACAATATGCCTATAAACAGAGCGCAAAAATAAAGCCAAATATGCTAGCCGGGCAGAGTGGGTCAGATGGTTGAGGCGCTGGTCTCCTGACACCAACTTGGCAGGTTCGATCCTAGCTCCGTCCGGTGGTATTTGAAGGTGCTCAAATACGACAGCACCGTGTCGGTAGATGTACTGGCACGTTAAAGAGCTCCTGTGCGACAAAATTCCAGTACCTACTTCGGCGTCTCTAAAACCGTAAAAGTAGATAATGGGACATAAAGCCATTAACACTATTATTATTGAAATGTGCAAAAAAATGGACCAACACTTTGTTTCCAATACGTAGAAATCATAAAATATATGTTCGTCAGTTTTTTTCCATATTAAGAAGTGAAATGGTCGGACAGGCACCAAGCACATTTTTGAACAGTTTCGTTCGCCAGAGTCTTTCTGCCTCCAAGCGTTCTTCACTATTGTATCAGCGTTTTCATCTGTTAACAGCAGAGTTTACTTAGCGCTTGGCGAGGTGTTATGGCCAATGTGCTTGGACCTTGAACTTAACGGCCTTAATATACCCTCGCTTGATGTAGGTTCATAGCAGTTGAATGTGACCTAGCAATATACCGTACAATGAGATGAGCGATTACTGGCTGCGGCAGATCCATTAGTGGCAAGACCTTTAATGTTTTCTGCTTCGTGAGAGACATTTTAGGAATCTTGTATCTAGGAACAACGGTTCGTGGCATATTAGCCATTTTACGAGCAGCTGTCGTCCTCTTTAATGTTTATAAGCATCAGCATGATAGTAGCAAGAAAACCGGGCGAGTTGGCTGTGCGGTTAGGAGCGCGCAGCTGTGAGCTCGCATTCGGGAGGTAGTGGGTTCGAACCCCACTGTCGGCAGCCCTAAAGATGGTTTTCCGTGGTTTCTCATTTTCACACCAGAAAAATGCTGGGGCTGTACCTTAATTAAGGTCACGGCTGCTTCCTTCCCATTTCTAGGCCTTTCCTGTCCCATCGTCGCCACATGACCTATCTCTGTCGGTGCGACGAAAAGCAACTAACAAGAAAATCATGCCGTGGAAGTCATTGAGCGGTTTGAGTCAGCTATCACTTCCGTTCAAGAGACAGTGGGTTCGAACCCACGGTCTCGGTCGCTTCCTTCCCATTCTTAGCTCTTTCATAGCCCAGCATCGTCGTAAGACCTATCTGTGTCGGTGCGACCTAAATCAAATTGTAAAAACAAAAACAATCGATTCAGTTCAACACCAATTTAGACTATTTGCTGTTAGTTCACCAAATAATAATAATAATGATAATAATAATAATAATAATAATAATAATAATAATAATAATAATAATAATAATAATGTGATCTGACGGAGAGCCCACCATTGAAAATAATTTGAAGCTATCAGATGTCTTCAGAAACCTGTGCGCAGTATAATATCAAACTGTAAGAGAAACAGTATTAATATGATTTGCATGGTATGTGATGTTTTTTTTTTTTACTAGGGGCTTTACGTCGCACCGACACAGATAGGTCTTATGGCGACGATGGGATAGGAAAGACCTAGGAGTTGGAAGGAAGCGGCCGTGGCCTTAATTAAGGTACAGCCCCAGCATTTGCCTGGTGTGAAAATGGGAAACCACGGAAAACCATCTTCAGGGCTGTCGATAGTGGGATTCGAACCTACTATCTCCCGGATGCAAGCTCACAGCCGCGCGCCTCTACGCGCACGGCCAACTCGCCCGGTGGTATGTGATGTTGCCTTACGTCATGTAAATATTGCTTTGAACCTCTCAATAAACTCTAGGCCTATAGAGAACTATAAAAATTTTCATAGAATCGGCCATGACAGATTATTTGTATGTCTTTTGCTTACATTACAAAATATTTTGTACGTTTTCATAATATTGTATTATGATGTTGAATAAAACCGACCGGAGGGCCGGTGAGTGTGAATGTAGTGCGGCTATGGAGCCAAGCTCTGAATTAGGGACACGACGGATTTCGAGCTGTCCTGTGGATATTTTTCTACGGTTTCTTATTTTCACTTCCAGACAAATGCCGGGAACAGTTCCTATTCATGACGCACAGCCGATTTTTTCACACCTCCGTAGCAAATTTCATTCGCCATCATTCATATCACCTTCATTAGCTCCTCAACTGAGAATGTCGTCAGGAAGGACTTCCAGTCGCAAAGGGATCTCGTCTCGTCTCGTCTCGTCTCATCTTCCACCCCTTATCAGGAAAGGGACGTGGGGTTAGACTTACATAATATGTTATAAACTGCCCTGAGACCGCTATCGTAATTACTCCTGCTACTATGTACCCTTTGAGGCAGACTATTTTATGACCTATTCGATGACCTCATAAGCAGTTAGTCTATTGGCTGCGATCAAAAGGGAATGTAATCTTTCACTGACGTATGGCGAATATTTCGTCCTTGTAGTAATTGGTCTATTTCTCTGACTTCTGAGGTGATTGATATCAGGTCGAAGGAATTTAATACTGTTTGAATATCATTTCATGGTACCTATATCTACATTCTATTTCTGAAAGTACAGATTGCGATTAGTTGATGTTTAAAGTGGTAGCTGATGAACCTAGGATAGTTTTACTATCTTAATAAGTCATTCCCCCCTTTTATTATCCCTATACATGTAGACTGGGATTAGCTTAAGTGCGGAAGGTCATCTGACAAACCCTGTTATGATCATTCTTTCTAAACCTTTCACCTTCGGAAATGTGATTACCTCCCTTTCGAAAAGGTATCTACTGGAGTCCGTACAAGAATGTGAAGGTTAGTGCCTCCTTAAAATGTCATTGTTGATATTGTATAACTTATTGTATAATGAATTTCTACATTTTTGATGATCATTTCGATGTTGGTCTATCACTGCAGCATCCTTCCGCATTCCATGTAATGTAGACTACCCCTATGGCTACATAGACCTCTATAAAAAGAACAATAAAATCATACTTCGATGGCTGAAAACGTAAAGGTTACAACTAAAAAGATTGCATTTCAGAGATTTTGCCATCAATGTATAGCTTATTTCGACCTCTACAACTTCAGAAATTGTTAAGGTAAAAAATCTAATGTATTCATGCCAGGAAGCACTACTAACGGTTTTCAATGTTCTGACATTACTCCTCTTACATAACTCAGAAAGATCATTTTGAGATGTAATTTTTTTCCAGATTGTAATAAATGATACACGAACTTTTTATTTTCCTTACGTCACACCGATACAGATAGAAATGGGAAACCGCTGAAAGCCATATTCATGGCTGCCGACAGTGGGGTTTCAAATCCACTAACTCCCGAATGCAAGATCACTGCTTCACAACTCTAACCGCATGGCCAACTCGGTTGGTGATGTAAGAACTGTGTCCATACAAATTTTCATATACATTGTATAACAAGTGTATTTTTGAGAGGCAATCATGTAAAATGATAAAATTTTAAACTCTTCTCCTGAAAAATAATAGAATTCTAATTGTGACCCTTTCGTCCTCGCCCACTGAATTAATAAGAAATTAATTCTTAAATAGCCTACTAATGTACGGTGTATTGATATGAATGGATGGGGCGTGACATTCCAGTCTTCTCCTGCCTTTGTATGCAACTCATTCTAAACTCGTGATACTTTTTTGTCGAGTTCTCGTTCAATATTACTCCGTCATTGTAATGTACTTGCGTATAAAGGGGAGACCGGTCGCTAATAATTTCCGACGCCGCAGGCTACTAATTTCATATAGCTATATTGTTTCCGTTATTCTGTACACTGGATGTTGTTTAACATACTACTTAATTAGTTTAAGTAACCATATGGTCCGTTCACAACCACGAACATGCTGGCGGCCACGGTTTGTGTGACTACCGTAACCTAAATACAGTCCAGACCTAATGCCACATGGATATAATAAAACACACAAGTCTATCGGTATAAAAATGGATGTACATTTACGAGTAGTGACCAAGCAATAAGCCGGGGCATTCGTTTCATTCCCTACGGCTTTGTGAATACCCAGAGAGAGTTTCGGATAAATTGAGCCTGCCGATCACACGACCACATCAATTCCTCGCGTTCTGGGACACAAGCTATCTCCAGACGATGTTCCAGGCGGCAGAATAATATAAGGAGAGACACTCCACTGAACTATATATGAGTTTCGGTCGCCTTTGTTCCCAAGGCACTAGGGATGTAGCTAGTGACGGAAAACTTCGCAGTCCAGTGGAAAAGTGAGAATAAACTAAAGTGAGTGTTCAAGGATGGGAGTTTATTGATAATGCTATTGTTTATCTTACATTTCATGAGCCCATGTGGTAAACAGCCTCATATACTTGGAACGTGAAAAGCTTTTCTATTAAATTTGTGTTACTGTGTTGTATGTACTAGCAATGAAGGAAGCTCTCGTGGGCTATACTGTATGTCAATCACCGCATCACTTAGTTGGGAAAATCAAAGGACACCGATTTACATTTTGTCTCAAATGGGGAGGACACAGCTATGGGGTCACCGATTTCAAACAAACTCTAAGAATTTGGTCTTCATCATCATCATCATCATCATCATCAAATTTACCCATACGCGCAGGTCATCCATGGGAAACGGCCTCTCTTGACATCACCACACCACACCACACACCACACACCACACACACACACCACCACACCACACCACACCGCGCTTCTTGTATTTTGAATTTCCCGTGGTAGAGTTGGCGTACCGTGGACAGTCGGAGGGTACATGTCCAGGGCAATCATCTCGCCTACAACCACGTTTCTTTTCTACATTGGCTTCTATCATGTTTTATCAGTCTGTATTTATAATTTCTGAAAATAGGCTGCTTTTCTCCGTTTTGTGAGGGTTTCTAAGTTATTAAAACTTAGTCTCATTCTCGATACGGGGTCGGGAATGATGTGATATGTATTTTTATGGCACGTTTTACGGCCGGATACCCTTCCTGACGCCAACCTCAGTTGTGGAGCTAATGAAGATGAAGTGAATTATGGTGAATGAAGCTGAGGAAGGGGGTGGAAAAAATCGGCTGTGACTTATGAATGGAAACTATCCCGGGATTTGCCCGGAAGTGAAAATGTAAAACCACAGAAAACGATTCTCAGGACAGGCTCAAACCTATGCTTCTCCTGAATGCAGATCTTTGGCTCCGTAGCCGTAGCGCGTTAACACGCACGGATAATCCGCTCGGTATTAAAACATACCTAATCTGGTAAAAAATTATGTAGTTCACTTTAACATGGCATTCTTGCAAAGCACAAGCGTTCGTTGCTGTATAAGTTGTGAAGTTCTACTTTAATGATTATAAACATTTCATTTCTGTAAGCTCTTGTGAAGGAAAAAGGACATTATTTTTAATGAACCCTTGAAGTGAAAATCTGAATAGCCGGAGATCACATGATCCTGGCGGGCAATCCGTCAGATGCAGCTCTTGTAGGTCCCCCACTTCTCGGTAAATCGTAAACGGTAACACTGTTTTTTATTTATTTATTTATTTATTTATTTATTTATTTATTTATTTATTTATTTATTTATTTATTTAAGTTGTAGATAGATTTTCTGGCTGGCATCCGAATGTCTGGAAAGGTTTTCAAAAATACACTGAGCGGCACGAAAAACGCAACACTTCAATTTCTTTCAAAACTGAAATTCATTTTAAATTTATGACACATTTATGGCACTAATCTATTATCATATGATAGGATATCTTTTTCGGTCCCATCTAAGTGTCTAACAATAAAAAGAAAAGACGATTATAAACAAATTGGACAAATTAAACCAGGGATGCTCATTTCAAGGATATATTGAGTAAGCTCATAAAATAAATGCACTTCGGTTTTGATGTTACACGTTTTCTTCACAGACCTCGGAGACGATCTCGGGGACCTCTGTTCGCATCTTCAAAAGCATGTATTGCCACCTCTTACACCAATGATGGCATTCAACATTTCAGGCATGCTCCTGATTAATGCGGTAATGTACTGTTGAGGAATCACCTCCCATTCTTCCAGGAGGGCATTCCGTAGTTTCTGTAGGGTCTCTGGATAGTGCTGACGGGCTCTTCTCCCCAGCTGGTTCCAAACGTGCTTAACAAGATTGAAATTGCTTCGAGCAGGCCAAGTCATAGCACAAATCCCTGTTTCATCCAAGAACTCTCCCACAATTCTCGCAGCATGTGGGCATTAGTGCAAAGCCATCACCAATAAACGGAGTGAAAATCACAACATGCTCCAGAAGGATTTTCTCCACATACCGATGTGCGGTAAGGCTCCCATTCTCCACGAAGACCAAATCCGTCCTCATAGCTGTATTGATTCCTGCCAACACCATCACACTACCACCATGAAAGGGCGTCCTGAATGAGAATGTGCAATGGGAATACCTTTCACCTGGTCTTATTCAGACTCTCCCTCTTCCGTCAGGTGATCGGAGGCGAAATCGCGACTCATCAGTGAACAAAACTTGATCCCATTGTTGTACTGTCCAGCCAAGATGTTCCCTTGCGAAACGTAGTCGAGCTGTGCGACGCTCTCTAGTGAGTTCCGGACCTGTAGTAGGTCTTTTGGATTTAAGATTTGACTTATTCCAGTCTTCTTAGAACGGTTCTTTAATTAACATTGAGCCTTAAAACTTGGTGGAGCCCATTTCGTTCTTCAACGGCGGTAGTGTGACGATTGCTTGAAGTTGTAAGAAGCGGTCATCTCTCTCCATGTTGCTTTGTCGGGCCTGATCCTGGTCTCCTTGCAATGACTCCAGTTTCCCTGTACCTTCATACGGTTCCGGAAGGTGTAGTCCTCAACACTTATGCAACGTAATGAATGCTGCGACCATCTTCTACCAAAGCAACACCTTTTGCAGCTTGTTCAGAACTTAATGGCATGTTTAATCCCGAAAGCTGATAAAGACTATCACAGAAAGATCCTAGAAACACGTGTGATTGTAAGGGGAACAATTAAATGTACAAAAATAAGCGCTACTAGAGCGGTAATACATTATTGGCTCACATCCTGCGATGTGTTTTCCAGGTTGTGCGGAAAAAGAAACAGTTGAGGCTAGTGCAGTACACAATCAACACTTCATTGTTTGCTTACAAAGCGACGACAACTCCGTCTTAAAACATTGGTTGAAGTGTTTCACTTTGATTAAATAGATAATTATACAAGAATTACACATAATGTATTGGGTGTTGCGGTTTTCGTGCCGCTCAGTGTACTTAAAACATTTCTTCACTGTTTCTGTTCGATCTCCACTAACAGTGTAAGACGAGCACTCTCTGTTCAATTTGCTCCACTGTCGCTTGCTGCACACACAATTCAACAATTGAACATTACCTGCTAGATCACATGATCTCTTACTGTTGTTGAAGACGGGTACCTAATGTAGGACGAAAGCATTTAGGTTTTAGTAAATAATATTTTTTCAGATGGGTACAGTGACGTTTGGGACACTGTGTTTTAAAGAACACCGAAGAAGGCATGAGTCCGATAAAATACATCATAAAAGAAACGAGAAAGATAAAGTCAAAGAAGGAATGACCACTAGATTTTATAAGAACAAGGAGCGTCGGCAGAACCCATACTAGGAATCATTATACTCGCCTACGAGTGAATCCCTATGACGATGATGATAAATGGTGATATCCCACCCAGGATGGGGGTGAATGCGATTCCGGCAGAAGTGAAGAACAGAGGTCCTTGCACTTTAGTTTATGGCAGTCGCGAACAGAGCGATACTGAACACTGATCCCTGTGGGACTCCATTTTCCTGAACATACGTATTGATAAATTTAATCTAATTGGTTAATTTAATTTCCCTGTTTTAATTACGGAAAATACCTAGGTATCCCGGGGAGCTAATCTATATATCTATATATATAAAATAAGAGTTTTGTCTGTACATTGCTCAGAATTTGAAAAGAATGGTATTTCTGTACCGGTCATGAACACAGTAACAAGAAAATGCATTTTTTACTTTTCCGTAATTTCTGTCTGTCTGTCTGTCTGTCTGTCTGTCTGTCTGTCTGTCTGTTTGTCTGTTTGTACACGCATCACGATAAAACGGCTGAAGAGAATTTAATGTAAATCGGTAAGTCGGGTGATGAACCACTGCAATCTAGGCTACAAATTATTTTATTCACGCTGAGTGAAATGGTCGTTTAGGTGAAGGTCTGAAATGTAATTCTCAAATAAGTTATTTATGTTATTAGTGGTTGTATCGATAAATACTACGTAACTAACATAACTTTAGTTATGTCGTAAGTTAGTAGTAGTTATGTAAGAAGTTATTAAATTACCGATCACTTATGTCTTATACATTGATACTGTACCGCATATAATCACAGAGATATTCATGAATTTGGATTTTTGTAACTAAGTCCATATCAGCGCCGAGTCACGAGAAAATGGGTACAGAATTTAGTGAAAATTGGTATGTAAAGTCTGAGAATAAGGAACTACAGTCTACGATATAAATAATTTTGTATGACTCCCTAATATCACAGAGTCGAAAGAAAACTAATGTGAAGGCCTGCAATATAGAAAGCTCATGAACTTTATCAACAATAACATTACATTGACCATTGTTTGTTTTGATTGCTTTTTGTCTTCTGTTTCCTTTCATCCCCGATAGATAGGATTACTACAGCGTACCGAGTTTTTTTTATTTGCTTGACGTCGCACGGACACAGGTAGGTCTTTTGGCGACGATGGGATAGGAAATAAATAGGGGTGTGAAGGAAGCGGCCTTGGCTTTAATTATGGTACATTCTGGTGTGACTGGTGTGGAAAAGGGAAACCACCTGATACCATCTTCAGGGTTGCCGGCAGTGGGGTTCGAATCCACTATCTCCCGGATGCAAGCTCACAGCTGCGTGCCCCTAACCACACGGCCAACTCGCCTGCTCGTACCTACTGTAATAGCCTGCCTGTGTATTGGCGGGAAGTAGCTGGGGAGTTGGATAACTTTCTTCTTTAGCATGCCATTCCTCTGGTTCATACATTTTCTCATATTACTGGTACGTAACACACTGGTTCATCATAGTATTCGAGCTATTCAATCCCTACTCTGAGCCACTGATTGGAATGAGTAATGTGCATATTTAACGGAATAATGACAGAGGAGTGTTCACGGCAGTCTGCGACCTGGTTATTCCAGCTCTGGAACTTTGGACTGTTGGATCGGCACCGCAGTACTGTTCGTTGAAAGTGAGAAAGTGTGCGGTTTTTAATTTGATCGAGTATTTTATATGATAACATTGCTTTCAATCGCTACATTCGTACTGATGTTTTTGTAATGAACTATGTTGAATTCAGTTAGGAAAACCACCAAATCAGTCTTTCTGGGAATCCCGTAGCGAAGCACGGGTACATCAGCTAGTAGTAATATAAAATCAGGAGATGAGTTGAAGAGAGCCCTAAATACAAATATTGAAATGATATCGAAACTAAAAATTCTTATTGTAGTGAAAGATGCTAACAGAGAGGGAGGTAGTCACATGCAAAAATTAGACACATAGTATATCTTGCATTCGGATATTACACAAATATCCAAAATTCGAAGCAATATAGCAAGACAGCGTTGCGGGTGTCTATAATGGCACCGCCTGGAATTTGCATCAATGGACAAAGAAATTAGACGACTTTCAGTGCGTCCAGTAGTCATACGTGTTGATCTTCAACAACCGCAATGGTACAGTGCAGAGAATGGTCAACAATACCATGACAAACAGAATAAGAGATATATGTGTACACTTTCATTAGTATCAAAACAGAAACTGGAAAACTATTTCAAAGTTAAGGATTTACGTCGCAGAACTACTACTACTCGGTTGAGTATCACTCGCGAAAGCGAATCACTGCTTCTCCGTCCATTATCACTCGCGGGCATGGGGCCACTGCTACTGGTGTTCGGTTGAGAATCGTTTGCGTGCAGTGGTAGATTTCATTCAGGATTTTCTGGTGCATTAATTTCCAGGTTTGATTCCCACTCTCTCCACATAATTGCTTGACACCTCCCCATGGCACTAGAGCCCTTGAAGGGCCTTGGCCTACCAAGCGACCGCTGCTCAGCCCGAAAGCCTGCAGATTACGAGGTGTCGTGTGGTGAGCTCGACGAATACCCTCGGCCGTTATTCTTGGTTTTCTAGACCGGGGCCGCTGTCTCACCGTCAGATAGCTACTCAATTCTAATCACGTAGGCTGAGTGGACCTCGAAAGAGCCTTCAGGTCTAGGTAAAAATCCTTGACCTGGTCGGGAATCGAACCCGGGGCCTCCGGTTAAGCAGCAGGCACTCTACCCCTACACCCTGGGGCCAGCATTATTGTTTGAAGCTAACTGAAAAAGATGCATTTCACGAATATTGATTAATGGAGTAAATATAACAAGACTTGCAAACAGCGAACAAAGCACGTGCGAATTGCCTGAGCTGTAAAAAGAGACTGACGTCTATTCTTATAGGAAGTGTATTTGCAACACAGCTCTAAGGATTTCTGTTAGGGAATGAGAGCTTCCGTTTGAAGCCCACTACCGTTATAAATACCCCCCTCCCCTGAGTGAGCGAGAGTGCCTGGGTGATCAAACGTATGCCGTTTCTTTGCAGCCGGCTTGGGACTAGTTGTCCTTCCCAACTTCATCACTTTTTCATCCCCACTGTCGGGGTGCATGTGTCTGATGCATAAATAAGGATGGAAATTTTTATAGTGTATCTGAAGTTCCAAATTCTCCTATTTTTCTCTTCAACTGTGTGTCGATGGAATAGGGAAGGACTAGGCCTGAATAGGTAGTGGCTGTGGTCGAAATTAATTTGTAGCCCGATATTTCTGTAATGCGATAATGGAATAATTATCTTCAGTTTTGGTGTTGGCGGAATTCAGCATAACCTTCTCCTAAATAGAACTTAACAGCTACACGACCCGCACCGTTTAGCTAACTTTCTCTGTTCTCTTCTTTACTGAGCAGGCTAAACATCTAAATACCTTTAAGGGTGGGGGACATCTAACGCATCCGGAAATCCTTAATTTTAATGCCTCTCGTGGAACTTGCCATCCTTCTGCTGATATATTAATTTCTTGAAAAGTGGGATCTCTTCCCAGATTATTCTTAATAAGGTATGAATGCCCAGTTGTACTTCCCCGTAAAGCATCATTCAGTGGCACAAACACCACTAACCATACAATATTCATGAGTGTACGTTACAGTTTCCTTCATCATTGTTAGAAAAGATGGAGTCTTATCGAGTTTCTGTAATGAAATCAGTAAAACCGGGATACTTCTAAGGAATGAGCCAGTAGAAACTCCAAGAAGAATGTAGAGCAATACGACTTGCCAATTCTGCGATTCCGGTACTCTTCGAGTGCAATACAATTAACGAGAAACTCAGAGGAACTCCGTAATAGTGTCACTCAAGAAGTAATTAGTCTCGATGGACCAGAAATGTAATATTTTAAGTGCTTCCGTAATGCTCCATTCTGACGAGTTTCTCTGTAAGTCCTTTCAGCAACCGCACCCTCTTAAAACGATCTCCAATGAAAACCTTTCGGTGTGGTAACTACTTGGATTGTGCTCTTGTTCTATTTGCATATGGGTGGAGGATAGACTGAAGTAGTGATTATCACTAGCTGAAGCGTTGATATTTTTATAAAATAACTCTACTTCATACGGTAAAGTCACGATTTTCATCTGAAACATTTCGTCTGGTTCTCTACGTAATAAAGGCCCTTCTGTTGACAGAGTATGTTGAGTTGCAGCTGACGTGAAAAGTGGACTCTGGATACGACTGAAGCGTTTTTCATATCCCTTACAAGTGCAGAATAATGGACTGTGAGAGACTGAAATAAGGATTCATTATAGAATTTCAGGTCGGACAATTTCTCTTTCCTCACTCGCTTCTATCATTCTTATTGTTCAAGCGCACCTTGCCTGTCTTCCTTGAGAATATGTCAACTGCGTACATCTCCTTTATTGATTATATCTGAACTTATGATCACTTCATTAGAACTGATGCCTCGGCTAGGAAAAGAGATTTGTCATGGAATGGCAAGGGAAGGTAAAATCATAAGTTTGAGTGGCGTTTATAAAAGTAGGAAAGATCACCATATGATTTCCAATTTCTTTGAAATCATTTAGGAAAAGTCCAGGAAACAGCAGATAGGGAATCTGCCACCTGGGCTACTGCACTAAATGTAGATCAGTATTGATTGATATTGATTGAGGAAAACAAACTATGAACAAAGTAACAGCAAGAGACATACGTATAATTCTGCAAAATGAAAATATGCAAATTATGATAGAAATATTAGATAAAAGGGAAGTGATAGGGATAATTTGGAGATTGATGGAAGTACAGTGAAACCTGTCTCAGCGGTCACTTTCAGTTGGCAGCCACTTCAGTGAACGACTATTCTTCTCTGGAATAGATTACTTCTCTCGTAAAGCCTATGTTAATGTCTCCTCCTTTAAGCGGTCACCTCGTACTGCGGCCAGCAGCCAGGCTCATTTCACAAACTGACCTGAATGAAACGGCCTGTTTTAACCAGTCCAAGTACTTTGTTATATATAGTTATAACGTCAACCTTTTTAACATCAGGCCATCCGAATAGTACTATAGTTTCTTGTCCCTGGGGTACAATAAATACCTTGCTCCGTGCTCATCCTATCACTCCTCTCCATTGCATATCAGTAAACTAAGTTGTAAATCACCCACAACAATGAATGAGGTGGCGTGATTTAAATATCGGATAATGCTCGAACTCAATTAAAGGTGTTTTCTTTTGGTTGGAATAATATTTGAATAGGCTGTAGGTCAGATACTAACACGCTTGAGAGTACAATATCACATCTGAATAAACATGAAACGTGTGCCTCTAAAAGAGAGATTTGAAAATATTACGATACAAACTACATCAGAAGATTTCATTCCTAATCAAGAAAGTGTTATTCTCTGGTATATATACAGTGGTACCGTACTGTACACTCGTTGTTTAATATACAGGCACTCAGTTGTTTTACTGTATTTCAGATCATTTAATATAGCCAATCTTACTAATCTCTTAAGAATGTACTAATATTTCAAATAATATGCTTAACTATGAAATATTTAGGTACTCTTGCTTCAAATAGTGGATTAAACTTAATCTTGTCATAATAAAAAAGCATTAATGAAACTTAGAGGCCACGGTTGCTTTTTTCTATTATTAATTACAGTTAAACTTCAATTATATACACCATAACCGCACAGGTAACACGCACAAAGTACTGTACATAGAATATTGACCGTGATATATCAAGTGTCTGACATGAAGCATAGATATACACAACTCTACCTGTCATCCACCGAGACAGTTCATATATTTGTTTTCTCCGACTTCATTAGAATTATGTTGCCTTATCTGTTTTACAAAACTCCCTCCAAATAATCTCTTGTTCTCAGTCTGTAGATCATGTAGACATTAAGGTGTTAGTCCGAGCGTGTATGTTACTTGGCTGACATGTTGTACTCTGTTATGTAACAATGATTGACAAGCAGGATGTAACTCAAGGGCATGTAATATATCCGTGAGGCCTAGTCAAAGAGCTTCGATATAAATAACTCACCACGTGTTTACTCGTCGCCCATACACATCACGCTCGATGGAAACCTGCAACATTAAGAAAAAACAGTAAGTTCCGAACATCAGAACTTATTTCATCAGAATATTCTACAAAATTATCATTAAACACTTGGCATTATGTAGTCGCACTGACAATTTGATCATAAAGTTCTGGTAGGTTAATCTTATGGGCAGGCCCTATATTATCCAGACATGGCAATTTCATTGTAATTCGACCATCAACGATTATGACAAAAAGGTTGATGCAGGGCTATGAATACAGGAAAGTGAAAGTAAATATTCTGGTACTGGTATTAACTGATATTTTAGGGGAAAACTATGAAATTGATCGAGTGAGGTGGCTATGAGTTACGAGTCAAATAGCTGTAAGCTTGTATTCGGAAAATGGTGGATTCAACATCCATAGTCAGCAGCCCTGAAGAAAGTTCTCCATGGTATCCTGTTTTCACACAAGGTAAACTTGAGGAAGTTTGAGTAGTCTTTGGGAATAGAGAGATGTACATTATAATCCCCGGACACAAATCTCATGCAGATTGTAATTACAAGCGTTTAATGACTAGCGGGGTCGCGTTTCGTGGACGTAGAGTACGTCACCAGGTGTCTTTAATAAGTGAAAGATTATGGCACCCAGCATCAAGATTTTTACCCATCCTTAAGAGAATCTACTAATCAGAAACTATACCAGTCATCCACTGAGACTGTTGATGTATGTTTTTTCTCCGACTTCATTAGAGTTATGCTGCCGTCTCCGTTTTAGCAAACACTTTATAGTCAAGCTTGTTCTCTGTCTTGGACTTTGGCCTGAAATATGTTGTTTTTAGATCATGCGGACAGTATGGTGTCAGTCTGAGCTTGTTTGTTACCACTTTTTACCATTTAATTCAACGCTGTCTGCTGCTGTTTCCTTCATCAACCTCTGTCACTGTTGCCAATTATAGTGTCCCTTTGATACACACAGGATTTTCTTGTTCATTTCACCATAGGAATATTAAAATTCGGTGTTGTTAGCATTTCTCCACATGTATATTCCCTGTAATAATAATAATCGTATGGCCTCAGCTACTGTTTTGCAGACATTTCAATTTGACGCCATCTGGCTGTCTGCTCGTCAATTTCGACATTCCGGTTTACTCTGTCTGCCATCTAGCGGACCTAGAGTAAACCGGATCTCTCTTGGGCGTCTATGGCTGAGATTGAATTAATTTTGTCGGGTAAATACCAAATGTATCACCAGAGATCTTTTACATGCCGACATCGTACGACATGGAGTGTCGAATGGACTTCAACGTTGAATGTATGGTGATTCAGTTAGCATATTCCTTCTTATTTTAGCCATATTACAGAAGTTTTGTGCTTTAACATAAAGGACCAAACTGTTAAGAGAAATTAAACTGAGTTGGGTAAATTGGTAGTTAATGGTGCTATAAAGGAACAGAGCAATAAGGAAATAATATACGGAGAAAATCATTGTATCCCACAAAAGGTTAGAAATTCAACATCTACTAAAAACAAGAACATAAGGGAGAAAACTATGGATGAGAACGATAAATGTAGAACTGAGAATGAATGTACACTGTTGTTGCTAAGTTATTAAACATAAAGTAGAAGAAACTAGAGAAAAAACCGCATTGAATCAGTCATTTCTAACAGAGAATCTGTAACAAATCTGATATTTGTGAGAGACTAAATTATCTCAGCTGTATTAAGCACTTCATGTTCTCACCTTAATTGTTTGGACATGTAAACGTGTTTGGAAATACATGTAACTTCAGAGAAGTATATATTATGTGCATATCCAATATGACAGTCATTTGATTAATAGCGCACGTCCCATTTTAACAAAGACTTGATCCAGACTTTGTTCTTCTTTGCTGTTACATGTTTAATGTTAAATATTACTAATAATAATAATAATAATAATAATAATAATAATAATAATAATAATAATAATAATAATAATAATAATAATAATAATAATAATAATAATAATTTCGTGTGGCTATTTCTAGCCGACTGCAGCCCTTTTAAGGCAGACCCTCCGATGAGGGTGGGCGGCATCTGCCATGTGTAGGTAACTGCGTGTTATTGTGGTGGAGGATAGTGTTATGTGTGGTGTGTGAGTTGCAGGGATGTTGGGGACAGCACAAACACCCGACCGCGGGCCATTGGAATTAACGAATTAAGGTTAAAATCCCCGACCTGGCCGGGAATCGAACCCGGGACCCTCTGAACCGAAGGCCAGTACGCTGACCATTCAGCCAACGAGTCGGACATTACTAAGAATGTAAAATAATGAGAGCTTCTAGCACGTTTGCAAACCACATATAATATTGATTTATACAGAAAACTCAGTAATGCAGTAATGCAGTAAAATCCCTTGATTTGGTTCCCAGCACCATTAGTAGGCCTATCTTTACCCCTCGTAAATAAAAATATTTTTTGGAGGTATTCTTTTTTACAGACATATCGTTGTTGCGCCTACAAAAACCACTGTGTGAAATATTTTACCTTAGAACTTTGGGCAGCAAGGTGAATATGAATGCATATGAGATTAAAACATTCACAGTCTCTTCAACAGTAACGACAAGTGCAGTATGACATAGATAGGCAGAGATCAGCGCATGGGATGTGATCCGTGCATTCAGTGATATGAAGAGGCATGTGCACCACAAACCGCATTTTAGCAATGAACTACACACTTAAGGCCTACCAAATCATTCCATTTTATCATATACCTACAGCATATTTTCACTGAATCATGTGCCTATTACTGCAGAATAAGAATACATATTGATTTATTTCGAAAAAGTGACATATATTCCATTTTAATAATGACTGATTCAATCATGTATTGTTATGGTAGGAATATGGTGAAAAAATCGTATGAAGTGTAAAATAGATGTGGTACATGTAATAATTACTGAGGAAATGGAAGTTTAGATTTCCTAGACTCTGTGGCATAGCTGAAGTCTAGGAAGCACTTCCATTAATTATTAAGGATACGTCCATGAAGAATTGATTAGACAAGTAAATGATAATTCCTTGTAATATTTTTCTGACTGGAATATTTTTTAATATTTTGAGTCATAAGTAACAGAAATAATAAATTACACAAAAATCTCTTTTTGCGTAATCAGTGATTAGAAGAGGATATTTGATTCATTCATGCCATTGTTTCTTCCGTACCATCTTATTTCTAAAGAGTTACACTAGATTTTCAGTCGCGCTGACAACATATTGTATAGATGTATATTGTTTAGATGTGCATTCAGCTGCACTCTCTTGTAGAATCGTACTCTATTTTCTAGTTTGTGGAGGGTTGTTAAAAACTAACATAATGAAGACTACGCCTTACAGATACAAGTGCGCTTGACTTACGGAAGCATCATTAAAAAGTACTCGTCGTAACCCAGTCTATATGTTTGTACGGTACTGGAAGTTTGACCTTTAATTTAGCATCCTCTGGAACGAAGATGAAGATGTAACTGTAGACAATTAATGTAATATGCATACATACATACATACATACATACATACATACATACATACATACATACATACACACCTTTACACCTCGTAAATAAAACTATTTTTAGAAGTATTATTAAAAACATATCGTTGTTGTGCCTGCAAAAACCACTGTGTGAAATTATGCCCCCTTTATGCTTATCTTCTTGCAAGGGTGAAATTCAGATAATAATAATAATAATAATAATAATAATAATAATAATAATAATAATAATAATAATAATAAGTGCAGAATTACAAATTTACAAATTACAGAAAGCATACAGGATCGCTTGGAACAGGTATAATAAAAAAAATATCTCGGAATGCAAAACTTAGACACTATAATACAGTAATCAAACCTGAAGCGTTATATGCCTCAGAAACCTTAATCATTGGTGGCGGATCCTTAACGAAAGACATTGAGAAACAAGGAAGGAAAATTTTACGAAACTTTTTGGCCCAGTTTGTATAGATGGAAAATGGAGGAAAAATCATCCCAGGAGATATATTGCCATTCTAAAACAGTTTCTCACACTTTTCGGAAAAGACGATTGAAATTTTATGGATACACTAGCTGATGTACCCGTGCTTCGCTACGGGATTCTCAGAAAGACTGACTTTGTGGTTTTCCTAACTGAAATCAACATAGGCCATTACAAAAACGTAAGTATGAATGTAGCGATTAAAAGCAATGCTATCATATAAAATACTCGATCAAATGGAAAGCCACACGTTTTATCACTTTTAACGAACAGTGCTGCGGTTAGATTGCGGTGCCAATCTAATAGTCTAAAGTTCCAGAGCTGGGATGACCAGGCCTCAGATTGCCATGAACACTCATCTGCCATTATTCCGTTAAATATGCACACTGTTCATTCCAATCAGTGCCTCAGAGTAGGGATTGAATAGCCCGAATGCTATGATGATCCAGTGTGTTACGTACCAGTAGAATAAGGAAATTTATAAACCTGGGGAATGGCATGCTAAAGAAGAAAGTTATCTAACTCCCCAGCTACTTCCCATCAATATTCAGGCAGGCTGTTACACTCTGTATGACTGGGCGAGCTGACCGTGTGGTTAGCGGTGCGCAGCTGTAAGCTTGCATCCGAGAGATAGTGGATTCGAACCCCATTGTCGGCAGTGCTGAAGATGGTAATCTGCGGTTTCCTACTTTCACACCAGTCAAATGCTGGGCTTGTACCTTAATTAAGGCCTAAGGCACTCCTAGCCCTTTCCTATCCCATCGTCGCCTTAAACCTATGTATGTCGGTGCGACGTAAATCAAATAAAAATACTCTGTACGCAGCAGCAATCCTATCTACCGGAGATAAGGGGCAACAGAAGACACAAAGCACAACCCGACAAACAATTGTCAATGTAATGGTATTGTTGATCAATGTTATGAGTTTTCTATATTTTAGGCCTTCACATTTAGTTTTCTTTCAACTCTGTGATTTGTAAAATATCTTATACCCTAAACTGTTGTTTCTTATTCTCCGACTTTACACACCGATTTTCATTAAATACTGTTTACCCATTTTCTCGTTACTCGTGCTGATATTGACTTAGTAACAAAAATCCAAATTCATGAATATCTTTGTGATCATAGCCAGTACGGTAACAATGTATAAGACGTGAATAATAGGAAATTTAATATTATATAACCTTAGTTATGTAGCATTCATCGATTACACCTCTAATAAGAAGTATTTGAGAATAAAATTTTAGGCCTTCCCCTAAAGTACCATTTTTCTCAGCGTGAATACAATTATTGATAGCCTAGATTGTGTAGCTTATTCCCCAACTTTGAATACCCATTTTCTTTAAAATACGACCACTAATAACATAATTGTTGAGAATTCAATTTTAGGCCTTCCCCTAAACTACCATTTCACTCAGCGTGAGTAAAATGATTTATAGCCTATATGGTAGAGGCTCATTCCCCGACTTCACATACCGATTTTCATTAGACCACTAATAACAAATAGTTGAGAATTCAATTTTAGGCCTTAGGTTGTAGAGGCTCATCACCCGACTTCACATACCGATTTTCATTAAATTATCTTCAACCGTTTTCTCGTGATGCGTGTACATACATACATACAGACAGACAGACAGACAGACAGACAGACAGACAGACAGACAGACAGACAGACAGACAGACAGACAGACAGACAGACAGACAGACAGACAGAAATTGCGGAAAAGGAAAAAGTGCATTTTCTTGTTACTATGGACATGACCGATACAGAAATACCATTATTTTCAAATTCTGAGCAATGTACAGACAAAACTCTTATTTTATATATATAGATTATCAGAATGAACACTAACAGGCTAACTAAAAGAATCCTCAACCTGGCCCCTTCATCAAGAACAGCTGGCTTCGTGAAATTGAAACAGATCTCCAGGAAATCAACATCTCAGAAGACATTGTACAGGACAGATGTAAATTCAGAACCAAAAACGACAATCACCGCTTTGAAGACAAAACCAACACCAGAGCTACTATAACTTGGACAGAAGGACGAAGGAAGAAGCTCAGCGGGAGGATGAAGAGTTTTTGGGAGGAAAATAAGGCCAACACATCAGTTAAGCAAGTTCAACCGTGCTCCTGAGTAGGGCATAACGATGTTAAAATAATAATAATAATAATAATAATAATAATAATAATATTAATATTAATAATAATAATACATCTTCATTACAGAATGTTATGTCTTTTACCATGCAGTCAGCAATCTCCAGTAAAAGTAACTATGCACGTCCATAATTCCTATCTCTAGATAGCTTTATGGTTTGTACAAAAAAATATGCTTATTACATTAAATCAATTAAAATATTGTAACTATCCACTTCTATGTTTCCCTCCATTTCTATTTCCTGCGTGAATGAGCCAATTATCCTCTTTGGTCACCTACCTTGCTCAGTTCACCTCACATGACCCCAATCGAAAAACTGGTTCCAGCAATAGTTTGATGCAATCATTAATTTAGTAGCATTTGTCACTAATGCATATTGACTGCTGTTTGAATCAGAAATCTTTCTCATTGTATTCATGTCTCTTACATCCAGTTTATTAACAAGGTACTGTATATTGACTAAATCAAACTGTGACTCCCGTTCAGCAGGGTTGGCTTAAATACCAAATGAAATAATAATTGCCAAACACATTCACTCTTTTCTCAACCTGGGACCCAAAAAATGGTCCACCTGCTCTAATTTTCGTTGCATGAAATGAAATTAGACCCCTTTCATTCTTATATCCTTGAATGGGTGAAATTCAGATGATAATAATAATAATCACCATCATATTGTATATTATGTCTACGTCCCTCTGACGAATTTTTCGTTTTAATAAAAAGCCAAGTGCCGGAATTTAGATTGGCAGAGTTAATTCACGTGCTGATTAATCTTCTGACAAGAGGGTGGCGTACTTGAACACCTCCAAATACCACCGGACTGAGCAGGAATGAAGCACGTCTGTTCGAGTCAGAAGCCTGCGCTTTGCCATCTAAGATACTCTGAGCATTAATTTCTTATCATATTCTTTCGTCGTCATATTAAAAGGGAAGTGACAAGCCAAGCTGTGTGGCTCAGACGGTTCAGGCGCTGGCCTTCTGACCCCAAATTGTCAGGTTCGATACTGGCTCAATCTGGTGGTATTTGAAAGTGCTCAAATACGTCAGCCTCGTGTCAGTATATTTACTGGAACTTAAAAGAACACCTGAGGGACAAAATTCCGGCATCTCGGTGTCTCCGAAAACTATAAAAGTAGCTAGTGGGAGGTCAAGCGAATAACATTATTATTATTAGAAAAGTGAAAATTTCCGGCAATGTTATGTTCAGTAGAAATCGTCGATGAAGGGCTTATTCAAATTCACTCTAGTGAAAATACAGTCAGGAATACCTTTTAGATTTTCATTAATAATAATAATAATAATAATAATAATAATAATAATAATAATAATAATAATAATAATAATCCCGTGTGGGGATTTACCGGTTACCTCCATCGGGCGCGTCCCATTGGAATTGGGGAAGCTCGCTGGCTCTGCCGCCAGCAGAGTCAGAGGATAGTAGGGAAATAAAATACCACCGTGAAAAAAAACTGGTCCCTTGCCAGGGTTACGGCGAAGACTGGTAATGACCAGAAGCCAGAAAACATCTTGAGGCAACCTCTAGGGCTAACAACCCTAGTTGTAAAAGGATGGGTACTCGTCCAAAGCAAAGTCAAGTCAAAAAGCATGATGGCACAACATTTCAAGAAACATACCCCAGGGGGTAAATCTTCGGATAAATCCCTCGTCGTGAACGCCACGGCGCACGAGTCTCGTTCGGATTCTGGGGGAGACTCGACATCATGCAAGAGACGAGTCGGAGCGTCTCGGTGTACCCCGAAGAGTCAAAAACTCAGGCCAAAATCTAAAACCTTTCTAGCAACTTTCAACATAAATTCACTTACACAAATTGGCAAGCTGAAAACCCTCACCAAAGCTCTCCACGAAAATCAGATATCTATAGTGGCCCTACAGGAAACAAGGTACCCAGATGAAGAGATTTTTGAATCTGAAGGCTACCGATTTTTCAAGAGCAAAGCGCAAAGAGGAATCCTCAATGGAGCTGTAATGCTTGGAACCGCGTTTGCTGTTAGGACCAAGATCCTTAAATCGGTTGCAAATTTCGAACCTGTGAATGACAGATTGTCTATACTCACAATTAAATGCGCGAACAAAACCTACGCCCTAGTTAACGCACATGCTCCTACAAACGATAAGAACAAGTCTGATCCAGACGAAGTTGATAATTTCTGGGACCTACTGGATGAAAAATTGAACAAAATCCCCAAACACCATGTCAAGCTTCTTTTGGGTGACTTCAATGCCCAACTAGGTCGAGAGCAGAAGTACAAGAAAGTTATAGGAAATTACCCTGCTCACAAAAGAACCAATTCCAACGGCATGGTGACCATTTGCGAAAATCACAACCTGCAAGTCATGTCGACCCACTTTCGCCATCTACCCAGAAAGCAAATGACTTGGCGTTCTCCCGTCCAAGCTCTCGGAGAGTTCCAAATTGATCACGTTGCGATCTCCAGGAGAAAGAGCCCTGAGATTATGAATGTCAAGGTAAAGAAAGGCATCAATGTGGCCTCAGATCATTATATGTCTCTTATCAAATTCAAACCAATTCCCGCAAACACAAGGAAGACAACCAAACAGATCACACGCTTCGACAATGATAAACTTCGGCAAAGGGTCGAGGAGTTCCAGGAGAAGGCTAGACCAAATGACTGTGACTTTAACAACGCCAAAAGTCTCCTTGTTGAGGCCGCCTAAGGCGTTGCAGAAATCAAGAGAAGCAAAAAGTATGCCTGGTGGAATAGTACCTGCGAATCAGTCCTCCAAGGAAGACTCATTGCGTGGAAACAGTACAACTCTACGAAATCAGAAAATGATTGGGAAACCTACAAAACCCAACGTGCCCAAGCAGCTAGGGTGTTCAGAACTGAAAAACGTAAATACGAAAAATCTCTCATTGAAAAGATAGAACAAAACTTTAGGAAGAATGAAAGCAGAGAGTACTACAGAGTATTCAAACGCAAACTCACTGGCTATAAACCACCATCTCTATGCTTTGAGCGAACGGACGGCACACTGGCGACGTCAAATGAAGAAAATTGCAGCATTCTGGAAGATTACTTCAAAAATTTACTTAATTGCTCTAAACCGCAAAGCGCCATTGAGACCAAGGAACCCTTACTCAGGAACCCAGATTCCAGACCACCCGACAGAAATGAAATCAAGCGCCACATTGCCCGTCTCAAAAATAACAAAGCGCCGGGGGAAGACTCAGTAGTAGCAGAACAATGGAAATATGCCCCAGAAGAATCACTTGATATCTTGCAAAAGCAAATAGAAGAAATTTGGAACAAAGAGACCCTACCCGAAGATTGGAAAATAGCTTTGATCCATCCATTACACAAAAAAGGCAGCATGAAGAACATCAACAACTACAGAGGAATATCTTTGCTACCCGTGACTTACAAAATTCTATCACTTGCCATCCTGGAGCGTTTGGAAGCACAAGTCGAACATAAAATAGGTGAATACCAAGGAGGGTTCAGGAAAGGTCGCTCAACAGCTGAACAGATCCAAAATCTCAAAATGATCATCAGATATTGTACACTAAGGTCCAAGCAGTATGTGTCTGTCTTTGTGGACTTTAAGAAAGCGTACGACTCCATTGACCGGGAAGTCCTGCTAAACATCTTAAATGAATTTGGAGTTAATTTGAAACTGCTGGCATTAATTAGAGCCACCCTGACCGATACAAAATCCAAGGTGAAGTTCCACGGATGTCTCTCGCATTCCTTTGACATCAAAACAGGAGTCCGACAAGGTGATGGGCTATCCCCGATACTCTTCAACTGTGTTCTTGTAAAGATCATCAGAACCTGGTGGGTGAGATTACACTAAACCAACTACAGTCCATTGAGAATAGGAACAAAATCCAAGGGGATTGCAACAGACTGCTTAGCATTTGCCGATGATATTGCTGTTCTCTCAAACGACATAGAAACCGCTAGAGCTCAAGTTGAAATTTTAAAGGAAATTGCCGAACAAACTGGTTTGCAGATATAGTTCGAGAAAGCAGAAGTAATGACTAACATCAAAGAGGCTCCACCAAAACCCCATACAAAATACGGGGACATCACCCGAGTAGACAAATTCAAATACCTGGGTGAGATCATCATGAAAAATGGACTGGACAAAAAAGCACTTCATGAGCGAGTACGCAAACTGGAAATAGCCTACCAAACATCCCGCACAATCTACAACAAAAAACGCCTTTCCCAAAACACCAAGATACGTCACTATGAAACAGTTCTGAAGCCAGTAGTTCTATATGCAGCCGAAACCCTGTCTCTAAATGCCAACAAAGGACTCCTTGAAGAACTGGAGAAAAGAGAACGCAAAATTGTGAGAGGAATCTTGGGATCAAAGTACAGAAATGGAATCCATTCAAAGAGATCCAACAAGGAAGTCTACAGCAAAATAGAGAAATTTAACGACACAATCAGAAAAAGACGGGCACGATTTTACGGTCATCTGAAAAGAATGGACAGAAGAAAGTTAACTAAAGAAATCTTTCACTTTTTTGATTCAAACCCTAAAACCACAATTCCCTGGTTTAGAAATACCAAAGAAGACCTGCAAATGCTACATATCTCAGCTGAAGACGCCTTTAACAGAGATGTCTTCCGCAAGAAAATATTGACGAACGGGCTAAACCGAGACGAGCAACCGAAGAGAAGACACGGTGCCCCTTGGACAGAGGAGCGTAAGCAGGCCCACTCAGCGAATTATATAATAATAATAATAATAATAATAATAATAATAATAATAATAATAATAATAGATAACTTCTCTAAGCATATTGGTCCTGTACTATTATCAATTTCCTCTAAAATTTCGCCTTCCTCTTAATATTTCTATGAATCAATTTATTTTATAATATCGAAGGAGTTCCCTACCCCTACGAGGTATCCAGCGCATAGCTGCAAGCTCACTTTTGAGAAATGGGTGGGATCAAACTCTTCAAGATGATTTTCTGCTTTCCTATCTTCACATCTGGTAAATGTCGAGAACCTACCTTAATTAAAACTGGTCTTTACCTTTCTTGTCCTAGGTAATTACTTCGTCAACTTCGCCATATATCTGCGTGCGTATTAGTGTGAAATCATTGTTTCTACAGACGAGAGCTTCCTTGAACGTCAATCACTTGTATTTTATGTGCTATGTTATCTCGATGCCTTTGCATGCAAAGCAAACTTATCTACATCACGTCTATTCTATACATCATTCACCTCACTGATTGTGAGTTAAATCCAATTTATTATAAAATTGTATTTTATTTATCAGGCATTTTTCCCTTCTTCACCTTTAAATATCTAAAGGGACCATGCGGCTGAATAGAGCACTGCGTGGGATCCAAGCTGTTCACATGGAGATGTATCTGTACCAGTTTCGTCGGCAATAAGGAGATTATATGTGGGAGCTCTATAAAAGAAACCGTTTCCTTTCAGACCTATCCGTCTTCATATTCCAAGGGTGAGGAGAAGAATTTCTAGTCCGATTAGTACTAGCTCGATCTTTTGATTAGTCATGAATGAAAGACTGGCCTTAGAAACCGAAAGTAGAAGCACTCGAGATCAATGTACTACTTGTACTCAAGATCATGGGATCGAATCATGATTAAAAGTGAGCCATCTGTGTGAGTATAGTTAGTTTGCATCTTCGTGGAAATTACTGACACTCAGCATCTCTAAACGTCGACAGTAGTGGAAGGGACGTTCAACACATCAATTTTTCCACGAAAATACAGACCAAATGCTACTGCAATTTCTTAACTGTTTATACATACAGAAAGTAGAACAATACTGGGGATGTTTCTTCTGTTTTCAATCATAGAGTAGAATGCAGTCCACATCTAGCAGATGCATGTCGTGTTACCCTTGGGAGACGCCGTCATTTTGACGAGTATGGCGACTGGCTGGCTCAGCTGCCACCCGAGACGGCTGGCTTCACACACAAGCACTTTTCGACGCAGCGCTCTCACACACACACAAAAACATAATAGAACAAACACTAGTCTCTGGTTACCATAACATTCTCTCTCTCAGTCTGTACAACAACAAAGTTCTCGTGTTCTTCGATCACTTCGCTTAAGTCATCAAACACGAGTCGAGTGTTTATATTTAATCACGACTTTGTTTAAGAATTTTTGTCTCAACTCTTGTATTCTGTGTTAAATCATGATTTTGTTACAGGGTTTATTTCTGAACTTTTCGTCCACACCAGAATTTTTAAACTAGGTTAACGAAATATCTAAAGTACATTTATGATTGTAGAGGTTTAAATTTTGATCATGACTCTTATGGTTTACATTACATATTTAATGACTTTTTATCTTTAATAGGAAAATAATTCAATTATCCAAAACAAATCATTAGTCATGAAAATATTTCCATTTGCTTAAGAATATATAAGTAAATAATAAAATAAATCAATACAGCCATTCATTGATCATGTAATAAATGTACTGTTAACTTATATATGGATACACCTACTATATTTTGTGTTTATTAATATTTTTATGTCATCAGTATATGTGCAATACGCTGTTCTTCAAATCGATTCAGGTAAACTTAATTATAGTACTTGAATTGTTTTGATGTTACATTCTTGCAGCTTTGTTGTGAATCATTTTGTTTTAGACGTATGCTGTGGCAATTATAGGTGGAGATCAAGCATAAAATGGAGTTGGTGTTGTTATGGAACATCAAATGAAAGATTATGCAGTAGAAGTAAAATATGTTTCTGATCTAATTCTTCGCATAATGCTGAAATTGGATTCTTCCCAGAACATCAACATCATTCAGTGCTATTAACCACAGACTGGTTGTGAAGATGAAGAAAAAGAACATTTTGAAGAAGACATAGAGGAAAGAATACGAGGAGATGGAACGATTATTATAGGGGATATGAATGCTCAAGTAGGAACTGTGAAAGATGGATATGACAATATTCCAAGAGCACATGGATGGGGTCCACGAAACCCAGAAGGAACTAGACTACTTGATCTCTGCCTGAGGAGCAACCTTGTAATGGGGAACTCATGGTATCAAAAACAAAAAAAAGCCATAAGGTCACAAGATATGCATGGGATGGACAAAGTGGATCTCTTACATATTACTTTTTGATCGAGAAACCACTACAAAATAGACTGTTAAAAGCGATCATAGACTCCTCATTAGATACTTCAAGTTTAACAAGTTAAGTATGAACTGCACGGGTAAAGAAACTCAAGACTTGGAAGCTGATGGACAATGACGGAATAATAGAGTTCCAAGAAAATATCAAAACAGTAATAGCACAGATGAAAGTACAGTTGAGGAGGAATGGAAGGATCTGAAAAAATCTAGTAATGATAACTGAGAAGGTATGTGGACGAACCAGTGGCACAAGAAGATGGAAGGAAACTCCATGGTGGAATGACAGAACAAGAACTGCTGTCCTGAACAAGAACAACTTTCAGCCCATCAACACCGTAATTAAAACTGAGAGGAGTTTCACAAATAAGAAAAGTCCTCTCAGTTTTAATTACTGTGTTGATGGGGTGAAAGTTCCTTTTGGGGATCCTTGTAAGTACCTAGGTGTTAATATAAGAAAAGACCTTCATTGGGGTAATCACATAAACATGATTTAACAAAGGTTACAGATCTCTGCAAATGGTTATGAGGGTATTTAGGGGTTGTAGTAAGGATGTAAGTCTCTGGTAAGACCCCAACTAGAGTATGGTTCCAGTGTATGGGACACTCACCAGGATTACTTGATTCAAGAACTGAAAAAATCCAAAGGAAAGCAGCTCGGTTTGTTCTGGGTGATTTCCGAGAAAAGAGTAGCATTACAAAAATGATGCAAAGTTTGGGCTGGGAAGACTTGGGAGAAAGGAGACGAGCTGCTCGATTAAGTGGTATGTTCCGAGCTGTCAATGGAGAGATGGCGTGTGAGAACATCCGTATACGAATAAGTTTGAGAGGTGTCTTTAATAGTAGGATAGATCACAATATGAAGATAAAGTTGGAATTCAAGAGGACAAATTGGGGCAAATATTCGTTCATAGGAAGGGGAGTTAGTGATTGGAATAACTTACCAAGGGAAATGTTCAATAATTTTCCAATTTCTTTGCGGTCACTTAAGAAGAGGCGAGGAAAACAACAGATAGGTAATCTGCCACATGGGCGACTGCCCTAAATGCAGATCAGTAGTGATTGATTGATTGATTGATTGATTGATTGATTGATTTATTTATTTATTTATTTATTTATTTATTTATTTATTGATTGATTGATTGATTGATTGATTGATTGATTGATTGATTGATTGATTGATTGATTGATTGATTGATTGATTGATTGATTGATTGATTGATTGATTGATTGATTGATTGATTGATTGATTGATTGATTGGAACAAGTTCAGAAAATATTTCAAGGACCGGACTGATCATAATAAGGAACTATACAGGTTTGCTAAAAAACAAGCAAACAAAGTTGTTATAGTAGAACGAGAGAAGTGGTTGAACAAGTGGAGTGATGAATTGAAAGAGGATGTTAATGGTAATAAGAAAATGTTATATGGGATGATGAAAAATAGAAAAAGTGATAAAGAAAGAACACTCCAAACACCTAAGAGATGGTAATGAAAATCTGATCACTGAAGATGAGAAGATCAAAGAGACTTGGAGGACTTACTTTGATGAATTGCTAAATGTGAATTGCATGCAGCCTACACAAAAAGACAGTACCGGTACTACCTCCTGCAAGTCTGCTTCTGGCACCGTGTTAGGCTTAACATGGAGTGATGTAGAATATGCCTGGAAATACATCAAAACTGAAAAATCAGCTGGTGCTGATGAAATTAATGGAGAAATTATCAAGGCTATGGGCATTTCTGGAAAACATTTGATCTACAGAATCTTTCGTAAGATCTGGAAAAAAGGGGTCATACCAGTCGATTGGAAAACAGGCATCATAATTCCAATTTTCAAGAAAGGAGATAGAAAGATATGTTCCAACTATAGAGGCATCACTTGAACATCTCAAGTTGGTAAACTTTATGAGAGAATTATAGAGCGTACAATCATACCCTTTATTGAAGGGAACCTCTTCGAAGAACAGTATGGATTCAGGAAGGGGGAGATCAACAACTGATTTAATCTTTACAGTCCGTCAGTTAATGGAAAAATACTACGAACACAACCGAGATTTGTGGTTAGCCTTTCAGGATATCAAAAAAGCATTTGTTGCTGTGAACAGAGAGAAGGGGTGTGGGAAACATTTAAGAAAATTGGAATACAGAATGACATGATACACCGGATCAAGAATTTTTATGAAGATACCCGAAATAAAGTCAAAACACCTGTAGGAATGATCGAAACCTTTCATATAAAATCTGGGTTAAGACAGTGTGGTGTTTAGTCTCCTCTTCTTTACATCAGTGTGATGAACAAGATTCAGAAGAAAGTTCAGCAAACCATTGGAGGTAAGAAAATGAAAGTTATCTTGTTCGCGGATGATATATGCTTGTGAGGAGACCCTAAAGAAGACCTTCAAGGACAAATAAACTCCTGGACAGAAGCTGCTAAAGAATACGGACTCATCTTCAGCCAAGAGAAAAGTGAGGTTATGGTCATGAAGAGGTACGGACAACCAATGGGACACATTGAAATGGAGGGGAAACAGCTACAGATGAACCATAAATTCAAATATCTTGGAAGTGTTATCTGTGATACTGATTCTATAGACAAGGAAATTTCCCACAGAATTCAGGCAGGTAGCAACTTTTACAAAATAGTTAAAGGCATAATATGGAACAAGAAAATACCAACAAAATGTAAGAGAGTCATATATGAAACTTATTACGTACCAATCCTGACCTATGGTTGCGAAACATGGACCATGAGGGATAAAGATGTTAGGAGAATCCAGGCAGCAGAAATGAAATTTTTCCGTAGCATGATCGGTAAAACACGGTGGGACAGAGTCCGTAATGAGGAAATCCGCAAGCAGGCTTAAGTTGTAAAACTGCAGGAGAGAATAACAGTGCAGCGACTGAGATGGTATGGATATATGCGACGCATGCGAGATAACAGATTACCAAAAAAATATATATGATCTAAGACTTGAAGACAAAATACCAAGAGGGTGACCAAGATTGTGGTACAAGGACATGGTGAAGATTGACATTCAACAGCCAGGACATACTTTGGAAAGCATCGAAGAAAGAGAGAAGTTCAGAGACCGGTACTGGTGGAGAAGCCTCGTTCGCCGACCCATCGCTTAAGATGGAACGACGTGGGATATGGTATGGCATGGTATAAAATCGACATGTACTGTACCTTGAAGTGCATTAGTTGAGGCGCCTTGACCAATAAACTCAAGAAACATTGCTCGATGGACTGCAAAATAATATTTATGGAGATTTGGAATGCTCTATACCACACATGCTAAAATTCCAAATCGACTGGACGCATAGCCAACGGGTCAGCGTATTGGACTTCGGCTCTAGGGGCCTCGGGTTCGATTCCCGGTTAAGTCGAGATATTTGTAACGTTAAATTGACAACTGTCTTGGTTCAGGGACTGAGCGTTCGTGCTGACCTTATAATACTTGCAACTCATATGCCACACAGAACACTATCACCATCACACTAACACACAGTCTACTGTACATGGCAGATGACACCCACCCTCGTCGGAGGGTCTGCCTTACAGGTTATGATGTACGAATTCAAACAGAAAACTCTAAACTTTTCTTTTGGAATAAGAATTTAAAAGTATTCAATTGTCGATTTCTGGGATTCTAACTCCTCTCAACATTATTATTAATCCTGATAAGGCCTTCCTTAATGTGCCAGTAAATCATACGGCTCTCTTGTATTTTAATAGTTTCAAATGTCAATCGACTGTATCATGATTGGATTGGGAACTATAAATGTTTTGAGTTAGAGAAAAATGTGGTTTATAGTCACTGTCAAAATACTTGTTTAATGTTGAATGTTTAAAATAAATCTTTCCCGTGGTGTAGTGGTGGCAGCTTATGTCTTACCCGGAGAATCCGGGCTTCATTGCCACAAATTTAAGGATTCTGATTCTGGACTTAGGGCTAGAACTGGTTTCACTCATCCTCGTGGGATTATTTGAGAATACCAGGTGTATGCATTAGTTTTTCCGATTTCACTAAGTGATGGCGTCAGCGAACAAGACGTAGCGTATGTCAGTTTGTTCGTCTGACATTAACCTACCAACACACACAAGTTGAGTCCGCTAAACACTAGCGTCTGTGTTGCATCGTTCAGTGATCATGTCCACGTTTGTGCCTGGAAAAGAACATTTGCGGCACGCATTGCTTTTCTTATTTAATCAACAGCAAAAGGCTGTGAAAAGTCATCGTTTGCTGGTAGAAATAAACGGTGTGCAATTCAAACGTGTTTATTTCAATGTGAAGACCGGTGAAACCGTTAATGCACAACACTATCGCCAACAAAAGATTAATATAAATCACGCATAGATCGAAAGACGATCATAACGGGCCCGAAGACATGGCAAAGTGATTTTGTTACACGACAATGCGCTGTCCCACACAGCAAAACCAGTGAACCTTGAAATCGCTTGGATAGGCCATTCTCCCGCACCCACCGTACCACCCTGACCTGGCACCATCTGATTATCGCCTCTTCGCATCAATGGGGCACGCGATCACCGAGCAGCACTTCTGCACTTTCGAGGAGGTTGGAAAATGGATCGACGAATGGTTTGCCGCAAAAGACAAACAGTTTTTCTGGCATGGTATTCATAACTTAAGTGAAAGATGGGTGACGTGTGTAGAAGCCGATGGCTACTATCTTTAATAAACAAAAAATGAATTTCACTTGAAAATTACGTCTTTTCATTTCCAAAAAAAACCGGCAAAAACGTATGCATACACCTGGTATGTTTGCTATGAGTGGCAGTGGATATAGTCGCGAACGCTCGGTTATACGGCTCAGAGTGTCGAGGTACTCCAATGTCTCCAGGCCATCTGAATGGGCTTCAGCCCTCCTGGCACACACATGAACTAAATGGGCTACGGCTTTGTTCGTTCGTTTGTGTGTTTGTTTGCACATTTATAATACTGATGGACAATGTAGTTACCTGTGAATATTTTTGATTCTGGTCATTTTCTTGAAGTCTGGATGCCCATTTTCGACACCAAATCAACTTCGACACGATTTTTCACTCCTATTTCTCTCGGTTACGAACTTCGGACATCAGGATGAAAATAGATCGACTAGGCCACTGTCCTAACCATTTCTACTTCAATTTCCTTCCCCCTTCTCCTCCATGCTATAGGATTTCACACTGAAAATCCACACAAATTCTGGGAGTTATAATTCTCCCTCATAATAAATTTCCTATAATCAAATTTTATCTAAAACTTCATACGTTTGTTCTTGATCTAGGCAGAGTAAGCATAGTTTTTCAATATGGGAACGACTAAGCCATCTTTTTACAAAGTGTGCAGTAGAAACACTTGCCCTGAGACATTCAGTATCCAATAATGTCTCTCAAATTGGAGAAAAAAGAGAGAGGTTGAACATATGTATGCATATATTGTAAGTAGTCATTGTATATATGCGTGTGTGCGTTCATAGAGGTGACCACATTGTCTGTAACAGAATGTGCATTGTTTTCTCTCATTTTTGCTAGAATCTCAGTACATGGACCGTGGTCAACACTTTTTCTCCTCAGACCCGAACATTAAAAGGTTTACAGCTTGCCTGGTGGCAATGATGGTTAAGGTGCCCCAAGTCTACAATGATGTGGCACCGTGGTATTGAGACCCATAGGTGGAAAATACTTTCAACTTTATAAAGTTGACCGGCAGGGTAGGAGAGGTGGTGGTATACAAAATCACTAAAGCCAAATGCCTGGATTCAATTCCAAGCCTCACTAGAATGTCCATATGGAGTGAGAGCATTGACGCTGTTGGTAGTGATCCATCCGTCCGATGGAGATGTTAGGACTTGAGCAGGCCCCTTGGTGTTTTTCGACACCGTGCTTTACCCTCCCCTTACCTCCTTATCGTGATACTCTCACACTCAGACGCGTGGGTCACCCGTGGACGTCAAAGAGAAAGACCTGCACCAGACAAACCGAACATACCCTCAGACACTCGGTACTAAAAGCCATACGGTTAACAAATAAGTAGATTTAAGAGATCCTGCTTATCTCTTCATTCTAGCCTTCTTATCATCGATTTAAAGAAACGAAGGAATAATTACCTCATTGTGTTTCAGATCATCATCATCACATTTATCTAAAACACTGATATCTATGGTTTCATCCTGAAAAACTCCTTATGCTGACTGAACGATGCAACATGCATCTTTTTGCACATGTTTCGGCCACTTGCCTATTTGCACTTGATTCTAATCTATTGAAAATACCGAAAGTCAAAGTACGATTTTGCAGACTATACATTTAAGTGCTGACTGTATTCATAGCACTCTAGACTTCTTTCAATATCTCTTTTCTGTCTAGGCAGGAGTGGTGATGATGAATTTAAAACCTGGACAAGACATACCTTGACAGGCAAGGAAGCCGTTCTGTACTCATATCTCCCTCAAACTAATCTATGCGTGAGCAATAAAAATCAGATCTCATGCTACGAATGGACCAATGCTCTGAAGATGCCATGCAATATTACATCGGTTCGTGCAATACTGGGTCGATGTCGCAGCAAAGTCCGATGCGATTTTCCTGACTGCGACGAGATTGAAACTCTTGGAAATATGCTGAGCTCATCCCCAAAAGCTGAAGTGATGGTGAACACAAGACATCAGAAAGTGAGAAGTGCTTGAACCTAAACCGTTAGATCGTTTTGATGGGACATCCATAAAGGAGTACATTGCGAGTTATCTAAAGTATCTTTTAGACGAGCTGATAATATCGCAGTAAACCAGCGCACCGAAAAAGCTGTTTCATTAGATCCAAGAATTCGCTTTGAAAGGGATTAACATCAGGTATCTTGTCCGGCTCCATGGCTAAATGGTTAGCGTGCTGGCCTTTGGTCACAGGGGTCCCGGGTTCGATTCCCGGCAGGTTCGGGAATTTTAACCATCATTGGTTAATTTCGCTGGCACGGGGGCTGGGTGTATGTGTCGTCTTCATCATCATTTCATCTTCATCATGACGCGCAGGTCACCTACGGGTGTCAAATCAAAAGACCTGCACTTGGCGAGCCGAATTTGTCCTCGGACACTCCCGGCACTAAAAGCCATACGCCATTTCAATTCAGCGAAACAGAAGAAGAAGTCCATTAACGGACCCTGTCTACCGTACCTCTCTGATCACTATCGTGTTTCAATGAAAAACTTATGTGTTATACGACTACTACTCAATAGTAGGGTTGCAGTGCCACTGTTGATTTGGAAGCATATGAAAAGCCACGGATTGTACTTAACTTGACTAAATGACATTGCCTAAAATACTATTAAGGATTAACTAAACATTTCCATCACCATTTGTACACAGTTCAAAAAAATAGGGGAACATGTTTTGTAACGTCCGGTATGTGAACGGTAATTTGGTAGATGGGGTTCCAATGGTCATACAACATACCTTGAGACCTTAGATTCTCAGGGTATGTCAAATCGAAGTTATTCTCCATCTGTAGGCGTAGCCATGCATTAAAATTTCAGGTGACCCCTTAAAACAAAATGAGTAGCGTTGTGTCCGTGTGTCGTTGTGAGGTACACAGACTACTGCGGTCATTTGAGCACGTTGTACGTCAACCAGCACATCCCATGAGACATCTTAACGAAGTTAACGTACAAGGGCCGTCACTTTGATCCTGGAAGGATGGACTTTTCGTCGTATTGCTGTGGATCTCAATGTCTCTCCGTCAATTATTCCCCGCTTGTGGAATCGCTACAATGAGGCAGGCCAGTTCAAAAAGAAGGATTGGACAAGGTCGTGGACTCATGACAACCGATATCTGACCATCTGTGCGTTGCGGCGTCGTTCAGCAACTGCCAAAGAACTGCAACAAGACCTCAGGAGGGTCACTGGCGTCACGGTGTCTGACCAGATAGTAAGGAACAGGTTATGAGAAGTGTCGTTACGACCCAGACGTCGTGTTGGTGTGCCCCCTTTAACGCAACAAAATCGCGCAGCTCGCCTTCTATTTGCCCGTACCCACGTCAACTGGCAACTTCGCCAATAGAGACCTGTGTTGTTCACAGAAGAGTCCAGATTTCTCCTTACACAGCGTGATGGACGTCAACGTGTATGGAGACGCCGTGATGAGCAGCACACGCCAAATGCTGTCCAGGAATGCGACCGATACGGACAAGGTTCTGTGATAGTGTGGGGTAGCATCAGTATTGATGGCCGTACGGATCTTGTCGTCGTCCGTGGTAATCTTACCGCTGCGGGGTAGATCGAGCGGAAACTGCTACATCATATATTGGTTGCTGCATACGGTGTTCTCCCTGAATACGTAGCCATGCACGGCAATGCCAGGGCTCATATAGCGCCCATCACCAGAGCTGTCATGCAAGAACTGGACATTCAAGAGATGGAATAGCGAGCAGTGAGTCCAGACCTAAATCCCATCGGGCACGTGTGGGATAGGCTTGACAGAAGTGTTCGTGGCCGTCCTGTTCCACCGCAGATTCTCCGAGACCTCGACAGGCTCTCATTGAAGAATAGAAACTGATACCGCAACGTGACCTCCGTCGACTTATACGGAGCATGCCATGTAGGTGCCAAGCTGTGATAAATGCTCGTGGAGGGCATACACCATACTGAAGCTCTTCAGATG